>NW_015537929.1:417712-419448 GCF_001515605.1 Sinocyclocheilus anshuiensis | reverse complement strand
ATCCCCCAGCGTGAGTTTTTTTAGGCGACCGTTATTTTAAAATGTATCGCCTTATTGTTTCCATGGCGAAGCGTCATGATTGTCATGTGACACAACACAGCCACAATAGATCTGTATTAATGAACTTTGGAGTGGCCTAGTCAAAGTCCTGACCTGAATCCTATTGAGACGCTGTGGCATGAACTTAAAAAGGCGGTTCATGCTCGAAAACCCTCCAATTCTGCATAGATAAGTGGACCAAAATTCCTCCACAGCGCTGTAACAGACTCATTGCAAGTTATCGCAAACGCTTGATTGCAGTTGTTGCTGCTAAGGGTGGCCCAACCAGTTATTAGGTTTAGGGGACAAACACTTTTTCACACAGGGCCATGTAGTTTTGGATTTTGTTTTCCCTTAATAATAAAAACCTTCATTTAAAAACTGCATGTTGTGTTCACTTGTGTTATCTTTTACTAATATTTAAATTTGTTTGATGATCTGAAACATTGAAGTGTGACAAACATGCAAAAAAATAAGAAATCAGGAAGGGGGCCAACACTTTTTCACACCACTGTATATATACACATACATATACATGTGTAAACATGGTATATACTACAATGGCTGCATGTCTAAACAAACATGGTAATACCAAGGTGCTTTATAAATGAACACATGAGAGTGGTATAATAATCTGATCATACAGCCAACATGCAGGGGAAAACAAGCTTTTAAAAATTCATGTTAAGGGAAAAACAGCTCGGTACACATACCTGCACACACACTTTTAAGAAAAAAATATTGATTGTGATAGGTCTAGGTAATATTTTCTCTTGTTCATTGGGGAAATGAAACCAATACAATACCATACCAATAAAAACAATTCAAGGAAAAACATTTTAAACACCAATAAGCAAACATATGTACAAAAATCTTATGATGTGTACATGAGTGAGTGTTTGTGTGCATGGACTTTGAGGTGCTGGAGACTGATTCATGCACTGTTAATGTGTAACGGTGGTGGTCTGACCCCTCAATCATACTCCCTCTGGGTCTCACTTCCATCAGCACCAACTTATCACCTTAAAGGGATAGTTCACCCAAAAATTATAGGAATAGTAAGAATTTCCTAAAATAGTAGGAAAAAAAATACTATGGAAGTCAATGGCAACCACCAACTGTTTGATTACCAGCAATCTTCAAAATATCTTCTTTTGTGTTCAACATAAGAAAGCAACTCATACAGGTTTGGAACGACATGAGGGTGAGTAAATGATGACAGATTTTTCATTTTTGGGTGAACTATCCCTTTAATGCAGAAGAAAGTAAATGGGAAACTAGCTTAAAGGGGTCATATGATGTTGCTAAAAAGAACATTATTTTGTGTATTTGGTGTAATGAAATGTGTTTATGTGGTTTAAGGTTAAAAAAACACATTATTTTCCACATACTGTACATTATTGTTTCTCCTCTATGCCCCGCCTTTCTGAAACGCGTCGATTTTTACAAAGCTCATCGGTCTGAAAAGCAAGGTGTGCTGTGATTGGCCAGCTAGCCAGTGCGTTATGATTGGCCGAATACCTCAAGCGTGTGACGGAAATGTTACGCCCCTACCATATTGTGCTGATGCCCTGTCAGGCCGGAGCGATGATTCAAAAACATGAAAACCCATTATAAACGAGGCATTCGTTGCATCCAGTGGGGACATAATTATGGATTATAATGACTTATACGGTCTTTTTACGCGTTGCGTTGCA
>NW_015537929.1:401439-404138 GCF_001515605.1 Sinocyclocheilus anshuiensis | reverse complement strand
ACCAGCACGGATCAGCTCCAGGCATGACGAAACAGATATCTTTTATCTTTTACAGTCCTCTTTTGGAAGGCCAAACAAAGTAGTTTCGCTTTCACAACGAAACACACAGTGCCTTCACGACATGGCGGCGGCAACAACAATACTACAGCGAGAATAAAAGTTACGCCTTCTTTCTTTGCGTGAACATTTGGGCGGCGTTATGCAAATCTTCCCACATAGTGATTTAGATATGTGGGGGCGTGTTAGAACGAGCCGTTTTAGGTAGATGTGGCTGACTCTTAACTTTTATAAAGAATATCTCTTTGGATTTGAGACTTTAGTCTTTGCAACTTTACAGATCTTCTTTATGCACCAAGAGCTTGACACACTCCAAAGAGAAAGGAAAAATTGAAATCATATCATATGACCCCTTTAACACAAATCTAAAAGATCTATACAACTGTCTCAGGTACTGGTCTGTAGTAAGCAGTGCAACGTGGGTCACTTAAACTCACAATGAAATTATTGTCTTCAAAATATATGCTGCCTAATAGGAAGAGTTCACCCAAAAATCTAACTTTCCTAAAAATATACTGGATTACTGGAGTCATATGGATTACTTGTGGATTACTGTGATGTTTTTATCAGCTGTTTGGACTCTCGTGGCACCCATTCACTGCAGAGGATTCATTAATGAGCAAGTGATGAAATGGTAAATTTATCCAAATTTGTTCAGATTAAGAAATAAAATCATCTACATCTTGGATGGCCCGAGGGTGAGTAAATTCTCAGCAAATTTTTGTTTTTGTGTGAACTATTCCTTAATGCCCCATTATTTGTGAACTAGCTGCTGTGACATTTTCTTTGCTTGCATGATCTCTATTTCTGTTTGGTCTATTATGTCGGCAATTTAAAAATGTTAAATGCTACAAACGTTAAAATACTAAGGTCCTTTTTGTATGCACAAGCCATTACCTGACAGATTCTAATAACCGTTTAATGTATCATTTATTAATACACAACTCTGAGGTATAAGTAGACTTGTTTTAGCCTAGACTGCCCCATCTGAACAAATTATTAAAGTTTGAGAACCTCTGAATTAGAGGATAGACATGTGAACTAACAACTTTTTCACCTGATGCACACTTGCAAAATATGAGGTAAATAGAATATGGTAATCATAGTGATTATTGAGCAACCATATGATTTTAATGCAATCTAACAACCTTTAATGAATACAACATGCGTATTTTTGGATAGCTTTGAAAACAAATCCAAAACAGAAAGAATCTGAGCCCCGAACTACACTATATTTAGATACATTTTCTATTTATCTTCCTGAAAATCACTCTCGCCTGAAGGGATTTTCTGTTGAACTTTCCTTAACCTCCAGAAGAACGTGAATCCGTGAAATATCCCAAGACTGGAACTTAAGCATCCATTACAAAGCCCACTGGTTCAGTGCTGTGATGGACACGTCTTTGCTTCTAACTCATGTCTCAGTTATCCATGATAACGTACACACATTATCAGCGACAGTGTTCGCACACTGAACAATGCTCCACAAAGACCATATCAATTATGAAGCAGCTATATCTGGAATACGGCTGTGCCCTCACCATAATGCATATGCGCACACACACACACACACACACACACACACAAACAAACACTCACTGATTGGCTACTTCACTGATTAAGTCAATGACTGTCTGCCTGACTGGACCGCTCAAGTGAGAAATCTCTTTCGCTCCTGTGTCAGTCCTCTACTTACAAAGACAAGAATAGTCTAATAGTCTGCACAAATAGTGTAGTTAATTTTTGCTGAATGCTGGGCAATTTAAAGCCACTGGAGTCAGTTATAGCAACCACATATTTACGCTTTAGAGAGAGAGAGTGATAGAGAGAGAGAAAGAGAGAGGGAGAGAGAGAGGCACCTACTATTAACATCCATCCAATTACAAGTGGTTAGTTTGCCAGCAGATTGCCATTTAAACCTTCTTTTCCCTTCTATTATGTAGCAAAAGTATTTATTTAAATGCCGCAGTTCATAATGGTTTTGACTCCGTTATATATCGGGACATTTTCAATTTTTGTTCTAAATTTTTCTGTTTAACATTACACAAACTGATATTCTCGTGGTTTTTGTGCTTGGATTGCAAAAATATCATTGACTATATTTATTAAAATTAAAAATATAATTGAATATTTTTGATTGATGTAATACTACCAGACAGTTACATATTGTATTGCCCAGGTAATTAATTTTAGTTCATTTTTTACATTTGTTTTATAGTGTAGTTGACTACTTTTTACAAAGAGTAGTTTGGCTGCATGTTTAGCTCATTTAAATAATGACTAGTTTGTAGGTACAGTCTGTAGGTATTTATTTATTTTTTGAAGGAAATTAATACTTTTATTCAGCAAGGATCCATTAAACTGATCAAAGTAAAGACAAATTAAAGACATGTATAATGTTACAAATGATTTCTATTTCAAATAAGTACTGTTCTATGACTGTATGTTCTATTTCTATTCATCAAAGAATTGTAATTTGTATCTGTTTTCACAAAAATATTAAGCTGCACAACTATTTTCAACATTGATTATAAAAAGAAATACATTTTGAGCCACCAAATCAGTATATGTGACCATGGACCACAAAACCAGTCTTAAGTCGCTGGGGTATATTTGTAGCAATAGAAAAAAAACATTGTATG
>NW_015537929.1:388010-401230 GCF_001515605.1 Sinocyclocheilus anshuiensis | reverse complement strand
CATACATCAATGGAAAGCTTATTTATTCAGCTTTCAGATGATGTATAAATCTCAATTTCGAAAAATTGACCCTTATGATTGGTTTTGTGGTCCAGGCTCACATATTAGAATGATTTCTGAAGGATCATTTTAAAATATATTGAAATAGAAAAGTCTTAGAAATTGTAACAACATTTCACAATATTAATGTTTTTACTGTATTTTTAATCAAATAAATGCAGACTTGGTGAGCAATTGGTGAGACTTGTTTTAAAAATATTAAATAAGCTTACTGACCCCATATGTTTGAACAGTATGCACATATGCTTCCAAATCTTTTAGATGCCCAAAACAGATGTTAATAGCAGGTGTAAATAGGCCCAAAGAATAGGCCCAGGGGAAGGTAAAGAAAGTGAGTGAGATGGGGGAGGGTGGATAGGGTCTCATTAAAGATGTAGGGCTACCTGTGAGGATCAAACAGCTCGAAACAGCCTGTCTGCCAGCCCACCCACACACACTCCCTCTAGAGGGGCACATACAGCATAAAAGGGGAGCCTGTGGTCAGCTTCTATGCCTCTTTCTACCTCTATCTCTTCTCTCTTCCTCTCTAGCTGACTGGGTGTTAGAAGAAGCTCCAGTTAATACAAAGATAACATGAAATTACTAGTAGGAAGTAAAACTGTGCTAACAGAAACAATAAGATATTGCCTAATCAGAAGAAGATTTCGTGAGCGACTCCATGAGAATTAACAACTGGTGGTACACACACACACACACACACATGAAATTGAAAAAAAATTCTAATTTTGTACAAGCTTTTGAAGTAGTCTCACTTATCCCATATTTTTTGATTCATCTTTTTATTAGATTAATTTTTTGCCCTATCAGATTCATTGTGCTTCTTTTCCAGCTGCCCACACAGTGGAAATCTCATTAAATATGGATGCCGTGTACCACAACCAATTTTGCATGTTTAATTTAACAAATAATAACATCAAAGAGGATAGAGAGGGACAGAGCGGCATTATTCATGAGCTGATTGGACTAGAGGGAAATAGAATCGGTATGTTGTTCAGGTAACTGCCAAGGTGGGAGGAGTCAACTTGAGATAGATTTGTTTGAAATTACTAACATGTAATGATCGTTACAAAAAGGCTTTTACACATGCAGAGAATACATCATATGTCCTGAAAATCTTCATGATACATCAGTTAACAGCAAACGGTAACGATATGAATCAATCTGCAAAGTAAAAAGAAAACTGCATGGATATGTATAGGAATGTCCTCTCAGTCTGAAAACACAAACAAAAAATGCATTTACAGTAATGCACTTATAAAGTCAATGGTGCATGGCACTGCATTGAATGTTCAAATAAATGCTGTTTTAATGGTGTATGTATAAAACTTGATCATGATCAGATGTTAAAATAAAACTAGTGTGATACAACACTGACTAACCTTGTCTGTGCAAAGTTATAGCCAATATCTGACAACGTAAAGCCAGTAAAACCTTTTAGCTTTTTCACACACCAAAGAGTGACATAACATAACTATCCACAAAAGACTATTTACTTGGAGCAAAATATTAACAGAGAACAACACTCTGGTTCTGAAAGAAAAATTTACTTAATTTTCTCCATAGAAAAGTAGATTATAAACGTTAAGGTATAAACTTTTCAGGACTGACCAACCATGAGCTTAGCCACATTTCCTGGGAAGAACCTCACTACCCATAATCCTGAATAGAGATCTACAAGAAGAGAAATCACTGTTACCATGAAAACAAGAACTGCATCAAAAGAACTCTAAATGATCATCTTATATATTAATAAGTTGCAAAATACTGCATTTAAGATTTACAATCAATGACTTGGTCAATAGTTTTATATTGAATTGTTGTCATAAAAAACACTATAGCTGAAAAAGTGGGAAGTTCCATTACATCTATAACGCATAAACAGTAGTTTATCCACCTAAAACAGTAGTTCTACAGATAAACAGATGATGTAGACAACTTTACAGTTCAAATAACATTATTGTATTAAAGAATTCATATCAGATATGGTTGATTGCTAAAACTTTAACATGTTTTTGAAACCAAGGACTATAAAAAGTGCAACAAACATTTTAATCATCAGGCAGCAAACGCTAATCAGTTTTGCCACTATGTACATAATTTCTTAAACGTGAAGTTGAGTGGATCAGTGAGATGCTGTTAATTGGATTAAAACTTTGTGTTTTGAGTTTAGTCAAAACTCTAGCACCGAGACGGGGTGCGTTGTTAGAGAACTGTAGGGGCTCAGGCAAATCCCTCTAATGTAGTTCATCTCGCCCTTCCTTTATCCTTACTTCTTAAAAACAAGTAACCTCACCTCTTTTAATGGGCTTAGTCAATCTTCTGACAGCCAGCCATCCGCTGGATCCACACGGCTCACTCACGGGTCGGCATGCACTCACACACACACACACACACACACACACACACACGTGCGCGCGCACAGCTTGAAATCACTGTTACGGTGTAATGGGACTGCCCACATACTCTGTACGCTGTGTTTCTTAGGAATGAACTCCTGTGTGGGTGCAGGAGATTCTGCCCTCTCGCTGTCTAACAGATGGTCCATGTGTTTGTGTGAGTGTGTTTATCATCTTCAGAGAAGGCTCAGCTTCTCAGCAGATTGAGAAGAATGTGTCTGTGTCTTCTATCGATAGCGGGTGGACAAGTGATTTATCTCCTCCACAAAGAACGATACATAAGAGAGGACTGAGGGACTAATACAAAGATGGAGAGGTGTGTGGGAGAGGAATAAAGAGAAGGGATTTGTCAATGGAGAAAATAAAAAGGGATATCTAGGGTTGGCAGTGGGGCAGTTCAGTGTTTGACCCGTGCCACAACAGACTGCACCTCCCCGTGCCAACTGCCAGGCTCGGCAGAGATCCAACAGAAGCCATTCCCAACACATGTCCACTCCACAGGATATTTAAAGGAACTACAGACACAAGCATGGGCTGGGTGACACACTGAATACTCACAATGAATTTGCGATATAAAATTAAGCAACAATGTGAATATTACAGAGATTTTAATGTGCTTTTTATTGGGTCATCTCGGATTGATACTTGGCAGCAAAGTTGTTGTATTATCGGTATCGGCCAAAATTTTCATATCGGTGCATCCCTAATAGGAATCAGTACAAGCTGAATCAGTTTCAAAATCATTCATTTTTAATTTATCCAAAAATGTTCACAGATGACCAATATACTAAAATGTATTAGTAAAATATATGTAGGTATATTTAAGTGTTATTTTCACCCAAAAATTACTAACAAAAATTAAACACATCCTGATAACTGTTAACAATTTTATTTAAAACATACTGTTGACAAAAATATGACAACAAAAATAAGCCTGCTAGATAGTGGCAATGCATTAACAATGCTTTTAGAAGATAAAAATATGTTGAATAAAGTAATTAAGTTATGTTAGGGATTGATCTGCGTGAGCATATTACAAAAGTATTACAAATGAGCAAACACTCTAGACACACACATAGGACATTATATGCCCTATCTGAGTTGTCGTTGAAGTGTGGCGAATGCTCTGTGTGGTAGTGGTAGGTGTACAGAGGTCTTCTCAGGAAGTCTTACTTCAGTTCCATATTAAAGGAAGCACCAGTCTGAACTTCTGCCAGACCCTATTCAATAAATCATTGTAAAGACATGTCCCTGCCTAGTGCCTACACACACGTGCATTTGTGAATGTCTCTCCATTATTCATCTGCTCAGTCCCATTATTGTACACTCTGCCACTCCATATACATCACATTACAAACTCACACACACAATCCAATAATGCAACATACATCTTGTGCTGACTCCTACACTGCACAGCTCATGTAACTATTGCACTGCTCTTAATAAGCTGTCAGACAAGCCAAGTTAGGACAGGTGGGTGTGTGTGTGTGAGAGAGAGAGAGAGAGAGAGAGCGAGAGAGAGAGAGTTGAAGAGAGAAAGAAGGAAGGACAAAAAAATGGAAGTACCAGGTCAACAAGTGGAATCAGTTGCTTTCACTGTTCTTACATCATAGTTTTAGCTATTTTCAAGAAAATGGACAGAGACCTGTAGCTAAATTGTGTTTACAATAAATCCTTTAAAAAAAATTGATTTATGAGACCACTACTTCAATAATATAATTCATATTAATTTTATATTTTATATCATAGTAAAAAAAATATTATAATAGAAAAACATTATACATACATTTTAATTAATAATTTGAAATAAATTTGATTAAATTAGATTTTTTTTAGAATACCACCATAAATATTATCAAAACTAATCTTTAATTTACATGTTGTCAAAAAACATTTCATAAACAGACTTAACTGAAAACAAAAGTATTAATTTTCAAATCATAAACAAAAAAATGAACCGCAATTCACTGAGGTAGTCATTGTGAAATCAGCAATGGTTCTGAGCTGCATTCACCAAAAGCATTGTAAGCCAAAGTATATCACAGAAACCATTCAAACCAAAGGTCTCTACAATCATCTTAGGCTTGTGATGCTTTTGAGAAACACAGCCTTGACTGATCCACTGACTGAATAGACTGACTGCATCCAGCAATTTAAATCAGACTGATTTATTGATTTGTAATTCAAACTGCTAACTAACAAGCAAATTTGAGGCTGTTTTGTGAAACTTTTCAACTGTCTGACTCTGACTCCTTAACAGGATCTGGTTAATAAGAGCCACTTGTTCACAATTCACACTGCACACACTAACAAAATAATATCTGACAAAAATACATATGGCCATAAAGTTCTCTTGACAGCAACTACATTATAAATGATTGTTCCAAATGTTTATTTTGTTTATGTTATGTTTATTTTAGTCACAGTATGGAGCCATGCTGGTGCATTAACTACAGAAATGTATTGTATTCAAGGGCAGCATGTAGACAAAATACATTTTAGTCTAGGGAAATAAGTGAGCATCTGGTACAGACTGCTTTGTAACTGTATGAGACGGCCCATGCGGCAACTAGGACAGACTGTCATGCCAATATTGCAAGCCACGAGGATGCCAATTTTGGTTGTGCATTCCAATGTGCACAGCTACCACAATGCAAAAGTGTTATGGGGGGCTGCCAAGGCATTGATAGCTAGCTGCTAGTGTACACTAGGTGGTTACTTATTGGAAAAAGATCACAAGAATAGCATTAGCACTAGCACAATCATCAAAGATGATTGACAATTAGCATACAGTTTGGATTGGCGGTATGGTTCTGTTCTGGGCAAGAACTCCCTGTGCATCCATTCAGCCTAGCATGGATAAGAGCAGGGACAGCAGCGATAACCCTTAGGGTAAACAGAACAGTTTACCAACATAAATGTATTGCAGATATCATTAATGTTCAATAATTGAATGTACACATTTTTTAAATTAGTCTGATTCAAAGGAGAATCAGAAGGCCGAATCCTGACTGGATGAGAGGAGGAGCTGGGGATGGAGGAGGGTAATTAGCTATTGAGCAATGCGAAATCTGCTGATAATACTGAAGGACCTTATATTTGGATGTTGTGAAAGGTGCCGTATCCCTATAGGTAGACGTGGATCAGCACTAACGCTACGCTTGATTTCTGTCAGAACACCTATCGTCAAAGATGATTGACAATTAGCATATAGTTTGGATTGGTGGTAGGGTTCTGTTCTGGGCAAGAACTCCCTGCGCATCTATGCAGCCTAGTATGGATAAGAGCAGGGAGAGCAGCGATAACCCCCCAAAACAAAACCATATACTGATATCACCCAACACAAAATGACAGCGAAAATCTCAATGCATTAAGCAACATTCATGTTGCCCTTACCCAATGACCCAAGCGAGTATGTTGCCAAAACCCGCATAAGCCATAGCAACAAGCATGTTGCCCTTAACCAGATGACCTAACGGGTATGTTGCCAATACCCGAAAAGCTTAAACAACAACATGCTCTCAATAACAACCAGATAGCCTTTAGAACAAGCATGTTTCCAACAGAACCAGCAGATCCCATCTGAACTTGTTCTTGAGTCAGTCAAATTAGTATAACTCATGGAGTCCATGTCAATAATGCAGTGATGCAAGAAGCAATGTTAACTTGGTCACTTCCAAATCAGGCAGCTTATGAGCAATGCAGCGAATTCACGTGTTCAATTTCACAAATTTGAAAGAATCTGAGTGAAGTCCACGAGAGGAACGAATTCCTCTCGCTAAATTCCCGATTGCACAATTCCTAGTGAGATGACGGAGTTTTGCCTGCCAAATTCACCATTTAATTAGCTATATTGAGCAATGCGAAAGCTGCTGATAATACTGAAAGCATACAGTTTGGATTGGCGGTATGGTTCTGTTCTGGGCAAGAACTCCCTGTGCATCCATTCAGCCTAGCATGGATAAGAGCAGGGACAGCAGCGATAACCCTTAGGGTAAACAGAACAGTTTACCAACATAAATGTATTGCAGATATCATTAATGTTCAATAATTGAATGTACACATTTTTTAAATTAGTCTGATTCAAAGGAGAATCAGAAGGCCGAATCCTGACTGGATGAGAGGAGGAGCTGGGGATGGAGGAGGGTAATTAGCTATTGAGCAATGCGAAATCTGCTGATAATACTGAAGGACCTTATATTTGGATGTTGTGAAAGGTGCCGTATCCCTATAGGTAGACGTGGATCAGCACTAACGCTACGCTTGATTTCTGTCAGAACACCTATCGTCAAAGATGATTGACAATTAGCATATAGTTTGGATTGGTGGTAGGGTTCTGTTCTGGGCAAGAACTCCCTGCGCATCTATGCAGCCTAGTATGGATAAGAGCAGGGAGAGCAGCGATAACCCCCCAAAACAAAACCATATACTGATATCACCCAACACAAAATGACAGCGAAAATCTCAATGCATTAAGCAACATTCATGTTGCCCTTACCCAATGACCCAAGCGAGTATGTTGCCAAAACCCGCATAAGCCATAGCAACAAGCATGTTGCCCTTAACCAGATGACCTAACGGGTATGTTGCCAATACCCGAAAAGCTTAAACAACAACATGCTCTCAATAACAACCAGATAGCCTTTAGAACAAGCATGTTTCCAACAGAACCAGCAGATCCCATCTGAACTTGTTCTTGAGTCAGTCAAATTAGTATAACTCATGGAGTCCATGTCAATAATGCAGTGATGCAAGAAGCAATGTTAACTTGGTCACTTCCAAATCAGGCAGCTTATGAGCAATGCAGCGAATTCACGTGTTCAATTTCACAAATTTGAAAGAATCTGAGTGAAGTCCACGAGAGGAACGAATTCCTCTCGCTAAATTCCCGATTGCACAATTCCTAGTGAGATGACGGAGTTTTGCCTGCCAAATTCACCATTTAATTAGCTATATTGAGCAATGCGAAAGCTGCTGATAATACTGAAGGACCTTACATATGGATGCTGTGATAGACGTTGTATCCCTATAGGTAAACGTGGATCAGCTGAGAATCAGCTGATGCGAGCTTGACTGACGTGACCTGCCAGAACTAACGCTACGCTCGATAACCAGCAAGCTCACACAAACTGACCTCATTAACAGCCTCTTTACCATCCCTCCATCCAGTTATCTGTCCAAACAGAAGTTGTTAAGGCCGTTTCCTCCCCGTTTACACACGTTCCTCACTATACATTCCACATGCTCTCCTCCATTAGATCTGCCAGATATTGACCACTAGCGATGTGAGGTGTGTAAAGCACCATAGAAATTACAATATATAAAGCAGAGCGCTGCACTCCAACCAATTTAAGTTCAGCCAGGTATCATATATTGTAATTTAGTGGTATATTATCAGCTGTGAGAATGGTTTGGAAATTGATAAACCCTGCAACTCATTAACAGTCTGCAACACATACATTGGGATTTCATTTTACTGTAAACTAGAAGTTGAGTCATGTTCTAAAAAAGGAGAAAAATCAAGAAATAAACATACAGCATACATTAAACAAAACAAAACATTCCTGCAGTAGTTCTTTGCTAGTAATTATGAGTCAAATGTAAAAATAAGCATGACTGTTACCTTTATATACTGTTGTAGTTCAGGATAGACTCTATAAGCACCACAGACGGGGGACAGTGTGCATCTGTTTGGAAACGAGGAAGTTACGGCACAGGTGACTTCTGGGAAGGAGATGACCTTGTAGCCGAATTTCTCGTACAGACGCTGTAGCTCTTCGTCAGGTTTCTCTTCATTTTCACACAGTATGCTTCCCACTACATACCGACACTGATCTGCTTGAGTCTGAAACACAAAGAGAAAGAGATCACGTCAGAGTGTGCCTGCAAAGTAACACAGGAACATTTTTTTTTCTGGTCAGATTACAAAGTCTACACACATTTCTGCAAAGTACTTCATGGTTTTCTGAACAGTTTTTTCTCAGCTACGGCCTATTCTTGTGGTTTCAACAATTTCTCATAAGCCCACCCCAAAATGCCAAAGCGGTCTGTGTTTTGGTCAGATGGTTTCTTATTATGTTTCACAGTGCTATCTACAAGAAGCTTTAACCGCCTTTGTTAACAACATAAAATGCCCAAGAGTTTTAAGACTCATGGTAGGACGGTTTAAACACCCCCTCACAATCACATGTGCACTGGAGCAAGCAATCCAATAATACATTAATGACAAAACAGTTAAGGCGTTTATAAAGTTGTCATCTCTAATTACTTATCTAGTATGTGCTCGCCCACTACGGTGAATGACTCAATATGTTGCTAACATCCGTAATTTAGACTGAATGCTGCATGTCAGTGTTGTCGAGCGACGATAATAAGATGATCTCCTCGAGAGGTTGACAGCAGTGACAGGAACCGACATCATGCTAAACGTATCTACATCCTTTTCATAAACCTATTCTTTTCCTGTTTCCTGGTTTGTCTTTCTTTTCCACCTACATCCTTTGACTCACTCTCTCTCTCTCTACCCTGCCGTACTTTTTCCTCTGTGTGCATTTTGTCCCTTTTCCCAGAACGAAAAGCTTGTTTCTCCAACCAGGGACTAATGATGGTATTCAGAACTCTCTCCATTGCTGCCGTCCTACCCAACTGTCAGCAAATAAAGTGGGAATTTCTGGCAGTTCTCCAGACAGCGCACCCAAGAGACAACAGGCAATTACTAGGAGCAAGAAGGCCTACACGTAAACTTCCCTTCACTTGTCGATTGCCGGTTTATGTCAAATAATTCAACCATCCAATGTGGACGAAACAAGAAAACGCAGTACCAATTCAAATAATAACCACAAGCGCTCTCAAACAGACCAACTAATCTTCACACTGCCAATCAAAGATAACCGAGAAGATTTGGTCTCCAGACGTCCACGAAAAGGAAGCAAATTCGCAATCCATGTTCCTGGCAGTCGCCACAGATTTGACTACGAACACTAATGGGTGCGCTAAGGCCTTTTCTGACAGCCTAATTGTTTCTCGAGTTGTTGTGCTGGCCATGCGGATGCAGAGGAGAAGCAATACGGTGTGTTACGCATCTTTGCATTCAAGATTCACTGCGCTTCTCTACGACAGCACACTGAAATAGCCCGTCTAAAAATGGCTCTGCGGCCACATTTATAAACGGATCTTCTTCATTCCCCTCCCCCAAATTGCTTAGAATACTCATGATTTGAACTGGATGAAGTAAGAAACAGTCTTTGAATGGACTATTTGCCCTCGGGAATCTAAGATGGCCACTAAAACACAGTACATTGTCATTTGCTTGGCTTCTTTCTCTGTAGTCCCACCAGAGGCCCGCTGCAGGGAAAAGCAATTTTCAAAAGCAATTCTCTGCTTGGCTTCGCAAGGGTCGTCGTTTTTTGAAGGCTCTGCAACAATAAAAAGGTGGTAATTCTTTATTAGCAGACATGTAACAAGGATTTACTCCTCTCATCTTTCCCAACCCTTATCCTCTCCCTTTGCCGATCCTCCCGGGGCTAGGACTTCAGGGAATTCCCCCCAGCCACGATCGGCATTGCTCACGGGTAACACAGGGTTTTTGGAGCGTGCAATTCAGGGAGAGTGTTGCTTTTTTTTAAAGGGTTGGCGGAGAAATGGCAAAAGCTCTCTACAATACCTAGGTCCCTAAGGTGTCCCAGATGTCCAAAGCAACTTACATTGTACTCAAGGTATTGTATACATTTTTACCAGGGCCATGATCTACTGTTTGAGCTACAGAAATGTTTATGAACCAATATATATATATATATTCATACATTTAAATAATATCATAATACAAATATAATATATATTATAAAATACTAAATTATTATACATATTTCTATAATAATATAATATAATATAATATAATATAATATAATATAGAAATAAATAAACTTTAGTTTTCTTACCAACAAACTTTGTATCAACTTTCTGGCCTTATTTATGCTAAATACAGACAAATTTCTTCGTATCTTAGGGCTTCATGATGCTGTTGCCAGCTGGATTTGAGGCAACAAAACCATATGAAAAGAAACAGATAGTGAGCTTAGACTGTCCTGGTTTGATCCATTAGCTCAGGTTTGTGAAGTAGGGTTTTCATGGTGCTTCTCAGTATGTTTCATACAGAAAGCAAAATTCCACTTGGAGACCTCCTGTGGAATGTTCTAGAAACCATTAAGGTGTGTAATTACTAAAAGATGCATGGAATTTACTTCAGAGCTCAGGTCAGGACGTTATATGGCACAGAAGAACTTTGTAGTCTGACTTTAAATTTAAAATATTTATGATTTATGGATGTAAAGCAAACTAGCTGACATTGGAAAGTTTTAAAGAAGTCCTACCGCCGAGTCCTTCTCTCTATAAAAATGGTAAGGTCTGTTTCATACCACATGCATAAGCAGCAAATAAGCAAAGCATCAACATAAATGCAACAGCAAGCTCACATTGTGTTCTCAAACTTAGAGTGTTCCTGCACCGTAACAGAACTGCAGAAGAACAAAAGACATCCACACAATCTAAAAATGCAGAACTGCAAACTAAAATTTAGAATTAAATAATCCAAGGAAAAGGTCAGAGCCTATGTTATGTACTGTATATGTAACACTGGACATTGAAGTGGATGTAAAGCAAACTAGCTGACATTGGAAAGTTTTAAAGAAGTCCTACCGCCGAGTCCTTCTCTCTATAAAAATGGTAAGGTCTGTTTCATACCACATGCATAAGCAGCAAATAAGCAAAGCATCAACATAAATGCAACAGCAAGCTCACATTGTGTTCTCAAACTTAGAGTGTTCCTGCACCGTAACAGAACTGCAGAAGAACAAAAGACATCCACACAATCTAAAAATGCAGAACTGCAAACTAAAATTTAGAATGAAATAATCCAAGGAAAAGGTCAGAGCCTATGTACAGTGGGGAAAAAAAGTATTTAGTCAGCCACCAATTGACATTACTGCTCTAGAGGAGATCTGCATGGAGGAATGGGCCAAAATACCAGCAACAGTGTGTGAAAACCTTGTGAAGACTTACAGAAAACGTTTGACCTCTGTCATTGCCAACAAAGGGTATATAACAAAGTATTGAGATGAAATTTTGTTATTGACCAAATACTTATTTTCCACCATAATTTGCAAATAAATTCTTTAAAAATCCTACAATGTGATTTTCTGGATTTTTTTTTCTCATTTTGTCTCTCATAGTTGAGGTATACCTATGATGAAAATTACAGGCCTCTCTCATCTTTTTAAGTGGGAGAACTTGCACAATTGGTGGCTGACTAAATACTTTTTTGCCCCACTGTATATGTAACACTGGACATTGAAGTCCTGAATCAGCATCAGGGAGACCTCTGCTGAAAACCTAGAGGAGCTGCAAGTATGGTATAATCAGGACAGATAAAAGTCAAATGCAGTTGGTCTTTAAAAATTTTAGTTTGGCTTAAAACTATTTATCAAGCTTTTGACTAAGACACCAGCTTCACTTCTTACAGGAAGTAGCGTCTCCAGATAAAAGGACAAACAAAACCAAGCTGTATGCAACATGGCGAGTGTAACAACACTATCCAGGTCAACAAGCAGCAACCACCACATTTAACATTAAGTTTACAGCTAGCCTGCATACATTAAAGAATAACACACTTGTGGACGAGCCTAGAGCTAATGTTTTTCACAAGAGTTTGAAAAAAGGCTTTCCAGAGGGGCTAGCAAGGAGTTGCATTGCACATGACATTTCTTAAACATGGGCATGAATTGCAAAAATATGTTCCAGTTCTTGGTTACAGTTGGTAAATTCAGTTAATTTATGTGAATCAGTTCAAGCAATCCATTTTCAGTGAGACAATTTTCAATTTTGATTCAACGATTCATTTTAGTCATCACTGAAAACTGTTCATGTCCAGAGTGACATTTGATATTAAATATTTATAAATATATTTATATATTAAAAATGATATGCACATATCAAAAAATGTAAATAATATATAAATATTGCTGTGTATGACTAGGTATTGGTGCATAAATTAAAATTTGCATTTTAAGAGCATTTAGAGCACATACATTAAGAAATGTATTGAATAAGATAAATGCATACATACACACACACACACAACACACACACACACACACATATATATATATATATATATATATATGAATCATTATGCCAATTATTGGAATTAAATGCATATAATTAATATATAAGATATATCTAAATAAACTTGCCTTGCCAAAAGTGTTCCTCTCTTGTGTGCTATGAGCTTTCGGACTTGTGAACCTGGCATTGTGTTAAAATAGTTGACAGTGTCGACAGTATATATATAAAATATATATATATATATATATATATATATATATATATATATAATTTAACATAAGTTTAATATGTTTTAAAAGACTGTACCTTTAAAAAAAATGAAGGTTAAAGCTAAAATAAAATATCTATATATTCGATGAGTTGGGTGTTTGACTGTGAAGAATTCTTTGACCTACAGAAAAGAACATAGCAAAGAGAATAATAAAGACATGTCAGAGTGACTTTAGTTTAGAAGATGAAAGTGTAAGGCAGAGTATAAGGACTTGATGTGCTGTGAAATAGCTATAAAGGTTTTTTATTCATTCTCTGATTTAATTTATTAACTTTGGACAAAGTAGGCCAGTTTTAAATGGCAGCTCTTTGCTTCTACCATTAACTTCCATGATTGATTCAGTGTTTGCGGAGGCTCTGCGGAGGGTTAATCAA
>NW_015537929.1:386833-387959 GCF_001515605.1 Sinocyclocheilus anshuiensis | reverse complement strand
CACGCTCACTCTCACACAGACACAGACACAGACACAGACACTCACACTCACACTCTCACTCTCACTCTCACACAGAGACAGACACAGACACAGACACAGACACAGACACACACACACACACACACACACACATTTTTGGGCCATATCACCCTAATTCAAATTATATATTGATGTAAAAGTAATTAATTACAGTAATACATACTATGTATTACATGGACGCTGTAAAACAAAGTGTTACTTACTAATTAAAACCCCATGAAATAAAAGCGTGGCACCTGAGGATGAACTTACTAGAGGGTCACGACACCATGAATATGCATAATCTGCCATTTCCTCAAGATGATTAGCTGCCCTGAATGCCCTCAAATGTTGAATAGCCTCCCATGCTGACTGAAATTGAAACTGATGGTGTATCATTTCTTCGGAACCGTAGGTGCTGTGTTGGGTAGAGGCCAATCTGGACAGAATTAATGGGGCAGAAAATAGAGTATGCAAAAAAGCCCAGTTTGGAAAGCCTGTGATAAATTAATACTTTTATTCAGCAATATTTGCATTCAATTGTTTAAAAGTGACGAAACTTTTACATTGTTACAAAAATTTCTATTTCAAATAAATGCAGTTTTTTCTACTTTTTAAAATTTCACATTATTACAGTTTTTCTGTATTTTTAATTAAACAAATGCAGTGTTGGTTGGTATAAGAGACTTCTTTCAAAACATTTTTATAAATCTTACTGACCCCAAACTTTTGGTAAAGGTAGTGTAAATGCAAAGTGCAGCTCTTCAATAGAGTAACTAACAGATATTCAATAAAGTAGTTAACCTGCAGGTTATGCATAAAATGGGAACACTGCTCACAGCAAGTGATTTGAAGTTTGAAAATAATTGTCTTGAAATTGAGTGAAAGCTGCGTTTTGATGGCACTGCTTCAATGGTGATGAACTGAAAGATGTTCAGAAACGATGCAACTGCTATGAGAGGGTTGCTGTAGGATGCTGCTGACAGTTTGGTACATTGTGTCCTAACCAGATGTGATAAAGTGACAAAAGCTCTTTCATGTATATTTATTCTATATTTATTATTTATTAAATGTAATACTTTTGTACACACACACACACACACACAAA
>NW_015537929.1:379889-386569 GCF_001515605.1 Sinocyclocheilus anshuiensis | reverse complement strand
TAAAGGTTTTTTATTCATTCGCTGATTTAATTTATTAACTTTGGACAAAGTAGGCCAGTTTTAAATGGCAGCTCTTTGCTTCTACCATTAACTTCCATGATTGATTCAGTGTTTGCGGAGGTTCTGCGGATTGTTAATCAAGCCTGTGTTCCACAGAAGTAACAACTGATTCACTCTGACTGCCTTATAAAACCTGAAAAGCATCCTCTCCAATCAGCCCTGAGTGTAGACACCTGGGCTGAATGAACTGCCTGAAGAGATTAAGTTATTCCATTTATAAACAGTAATACATAAGCTGGTTTCATGCTGGTGCATCACAAGGCTGAATGGCATTAATGAAGGTGACTGAATGTAAAAATCATTTAGAGTTCAAACACAGTTGGAGCATAAAAGTTCAAACTTGTCTCACCTCTGAAGTTCATCCCTGACTCTTTATACCCTGCATGAGTCACAAACCATAACTTGAGTCAGTGTTTCTGTTATAAGCATACGTTATGACCATCCACAGAAATGGGTCAGAATTAGGGAGGAATACCAAATTAACAGCGCATTTGTTGGTTTAACTGTTTCTGTTCTCATTCCCTAAATCAGATCAAATCAAAAGTGTGACTGCTAATGCTTTCAAAATTTTTGCCATAAGCTTAATGTAAAATATGACCTATCATCAATAAGAAAATTGACCACATGTACTCTCTCAATACTAGGATTGGGATTCACAAGAGGCCATGATACGTTACAATACATAATTGGCATGATATGATATTTCTGTGATTTTAAAAAATTTTGTGATAGGCTCAGACTATAGGCTCTACAGACTGTGAGTACTGCAATAACATATTGCAATTTATTTATTTATTTTTTATTTTTTGCAGAATATCCCCAAATGACAATTTTTCCACATCTGTTTATCTAATAAGATGAAGTTCTCAGTCTGTTTATCCCACTTTATTTTTATTGCTGCAAAATAGGATTGTCAAGCAAACAGATTGGTCAACACGAAAAACCTGTCAAAAAATATTGCATTACTGCAGCATTAGTATGAAAAAGCAACTGATTTTATCATTCAGTACCAAAAGGTAAAAATGTTTTTAAAACATTGTATGCTTTTATTTAGAAAGGATGCATTAAATTGATCAAAAGTGACAGTAAAACATTTACATTTTTACAAAAAGTCCTGTTTCAAATGAAAGTTGTTCTTTTGAATTTTGTGTTCATCAAAAAAAAAATTTAAAAATAATGAAAAAATCTATTATGGTTTCCACAAAAATATTAAGCAGCACATCTGTTTTAGCACTGTTGATAATAACAAATGTTTCTTGAGCACCAACCCAACATATAAGAATGATTTCTGAAGGATCATGTGACACTTAAGACTGGAGTAACAGCTGCTGAAAAATCACAGGCATGAATTACATTTTAAAATACATTTAAAAATAAAACACTTATGTTTATAAATTGTAACAGTATTTCACAATATTACTCTTTTTCCTGCATTTTTCTTCAAATAAATGCAACATTGTTTGTTTAGTGATGCTACTGCTCATCATTGGAAATACTGCGTGTATTGTAAATATAAACTGTGTTTATGTCTACAATATGAACTACTAAGAAGTGTCATTTAAATGCTGAAGATAAATCACAGGTTTTTCCATTGCCACTAATAAGCCAGTAGGTACAGTCATTCTCAGTATTTTTCAAAAGCGATCTCCCTCACTAAAGCGTAAATTCCTCTATTTTACCCTGTCAAGCTCAAACACGTTGGCTCCGCTGGTAGCTGACCTTCTGAACAGACCATATCAACCCCTGCCTCCTGCGGGAGAGCCGAGCATGCTAATAAGCGCAGAGCATAATGCCAATTAAAATCGGACAGCGACCTCAGCGAGTGCTAACAACCTATCATAGTCAGATCTGAAGCTAATTGGCTTTAGGTGAGACAGTGGCTGGACATTAAAAGGTGAGAATGCCAATCGAAAACCCCAACCCTGTCACCATCTCAATACAAAGACAATAAACACGGCGAATCCCCTCGGACGTCACCCCTGCACATGACTGCATTAAGCAGCTGGGAGAGCAGCCAGAGTACTGTAGAGCAGCATCACAGACCTTTGGCTTTGAGGTGCAATGTAGCTAAGAACAAAATCACCAACTACATGAATAATACCAGAATAATAACATTAACTCTAAGGTGTTCTACTACTACTATATCGAATGATCAGTTATATTTACATGGCTCGAAAATGTATTCAAGTCTTTAACTTTTAAAATGTATGAATGCCACTGCATATCTAAATTTTAAAACCACAAAAGACAGGCACACTTTTCAAGCAAAACATTAATAAAAATTTAAAGTATTGTAATTGTAAATTGTACAATTTAAAATGACAATTTACAATTGTAAAATTTATTACCTGTACATTTTCTGTACTCATAAAATGAATAATAAAAGTAACATATTATTATTATTAGAATTACTGTTGTTGTTGTTATTAATAATAATAATTATTATAATATGAATTATTATTATTTAAAACAATGGCAAACAATAATTATTATTACTATTATTATTGTTGTATTTCCTACTACTACTACTAATAATAATAATTATTATTATTATTATTATTATTTAATACAATGGCAAAAGTGTTGTGTAAGTTTCCAAATATACTGTTGAGCCACTGTACTCATAAATACTAAAAGTAACAAATTATTATTGTTGTTGGTATTGTTGTTAATAACAATATTTATTATTATTTTCTAAAACAATGGCAAATCATTATTATCACTATTATTATTGTTGTATTTACTACTACTACTACTACTAATAATAATAATAATTATAATTATAATAATAATAATTATTATTATTATTATCTAAAACAATGGCAAAGTGTTGTCCAAGTATACTGTTGAGCACTGTACTCAAAATTAATACAAAAGTAACATATTATTATTATTATCTAAAATAATGACATGCATACTTTTTAAGTGTGGCATAAGTAACCAAGTACACTGTACTCATAAAATTAATACTAAAAGTAACATTATTATTATTATTATTATCATCATCATCATCTAAACAATGACATTCATACTTTTTAAGCGTGGCATAAGTATCCAACTACACTGTTAAGCCACTGTACTCATAAAATGATTCCGAAAATAAAAAAGAGGACCTGCACATCCCTGACATTCAGCCTGTATGCTTGAATTGGACAATTTCCACTGCAAGTTCCATTCTTTATCCTGCACCATGAGTGCTATCTAGTGGTTAGAGATCCACTGGCCTGATTTAAAAAAATGCATGACCTGCTTTGACAATTTTCATTGAAACACAGGGATCAGCTTAAGTCAAGTAAGCTAATAGGGAAGTTTACGCAGCACTGAGTGAACACCCTTTACTTTGCATTTCCTTATTGGTTCAGCAGTGCAAATATACAGATAGTTCACACAAAAAAATACAATTCCATCATTACTTACTTCCCATCACCACATCTTTTAAATCAAATCTTTACTTTTTTCTTCAGAACACAGATAAAGGATTTCTCCAAGCTGCTTGATTCCATACAAATAAAGTGCATTATGACTATAGCTGCCAAAGAAGGTTTCTTGTTCCTCACACATTTCAGAAGACTTGGAATATAGCCCAGAAGTTGCATGGACTTCTTTTATAATGCATTTAAGGAGCATTTTTTTTGTCCTTTTGTAGCTTGACAGCCCCTTGTCCCCATCTACTTTGATTGTATGAAAGAGAGCAGCTCAAACATTCTACTAAATTTCTCCTTTTGTGTTCCATGTAAGCAGTGTTGGGGAAAGTTACTTTTAAAAATAGAATGGGATTAAATACATAAAGGATATTTGTGTTGTTTAACATTTAATTATTGCAGGTTCGCATCATATTCTGAGTTGCATTATTTTTATTCATTTTGAGGAATACTGAATCTGTGTGTTTTTTTGTTTTGTGAGTGAGATGAATTAATGCATATTCATATTTATTTTAGATCTACAGTAACATCTTCTGATTTCTCTCAACATGGCAACAGCAGAGTTGTCAATCAATAAATTGGAAAAAAAAAGTAACTTGCGTTACTTATTTGAAAAAGTAACTCAGATATTCTCTTGTAAATTAAAAAGTAATGCGTTACTTTACTAGTTACTTGAAAAAAGTAATCTGATTACGTAACTCGCGTTACTTGTAATGCGTTACCCCCAACACTGCATGTAAGAAAAAAAAAATTATATGATTCAGAACAACATAAGGGTGAGTAAATGATGACAGAATTTTCATTTTGGGCGAACTAACCATTTAATTTAACTCTCTGGAAAATAAACATATCATTTAATGCATAATTTCATGTCATGTCTCTTTTTCCATTTACAAAAACGTACTGAGGCACCACCACGAAGTGAAGTACCAAATGGGTAATAGCATGGAACTTTATAATAATAATAATAATAATATTTTCCCCCCACAAGCAAGCTGGTTTGTCTTGAGTGTATATAATAATATCAATGGTGTTCATAGTGTAATATATTCCTAACTCACTTCAGCCAATATCACAGCCATTAGTACGGTCTGTAACACTACACTGCCAGCCTGGCATTCACTTTATTTTTAGTGTCCTTTTTTACCCACAATACTCACATTTTGTCTGAGTCGCTTCACCATATGGATTCAATTGGCCTTGTGTTGAATGCAGAAGCATGTGACTAAAATGTTTCATTTTTTCCTTTTTCTATTCTAAGATGTATGCCATATTAAACCGAGTGTCTGTCCATTTAGGTCTACACATTTACTTATATCACAAAGAAAAGGTTTAATTTGAATGATTAAATTGATTTGTGACATAACAGACATCCATTGACATATTTTGATTGTTGGGACAAACAGAATTTGGATGGCTATATTAACACAATATCATTAGATTTCTAATCAGCAATTCTGGGTAGAGTACTTACAAATTATAGTACGTTACTGATTCCAAATTACATTACATAAATTGTAGTTAGTATCATAATCCATTACATTACACATTTTATGTAATATAATCAGACTACTTTTTGATTACTTTTGACCTAACTCGTTTATCACATTGATTTAAATAGGACAATCTTATATAAAAGTACGAAAAATTCTAACGCAGAGACTATCGATAAACTATCTGGTGTATAACCTCAAAATTTGGTGTAACTCAAACTCCTGGTTTTCAAACAACAGGGATTTCAAACCCTAGTGCACCCACTACCATAACAGCTACTCTCCAGGGGCCTCAATTCTAAAGATGTGTGTAGAATGATCCTAAATGTGAACTGCATTTTCTTAACTGATGTTGAACTATTTTAATTACTAGTATCAGTTGTTGTATGCATAAGAACATTTTTGTGTCAGTTTCTGCCTTTATAAAACCAGATTTGTTCTTCACTTTTCATGTACTATGAAATCCATGGAATTTACAAGGTACTTTTAAATCCAATCTTTTGTGCATTTTATAAATAATGCCCCAGTTTACAAATCAAGAGGCAAATCCCAGGTCACAATTCAGAAATAAATGTGCATACAGAACAGAACAAAATCAGGTGAATGTTAATGCAGCTCTCGCCAGCAAGGTATTATGCAATAACCCCACCTGGTCCATTTCACAAGTTATACTGAAAAGAACACATAAGCACCACACTGGTATGGTTATATGGGACGCTCCCAGTCATCCCTTCACAAGCCAGCAATTCCATTTGGCATTGGGTGTCAAGTTGCACAATATAAAATAAAATAGACCAGTTATCACAGCTCTCAACTTTCATTTCCAATGTCCAACCTCATAATACTGATGCACAATTACTGCATAACTGCTGCGGTTACTATACAGCCTTAGATCAGTGCAGAAATGCTAATGACATCAATCCAAGGAGTCTACTAGCATGACCTGTTCTGGTTTAAATATGCATCTATTATCTGCTGAGACACCTGACATATTTTGCATGCTGTAGTTCTTTCGTTTTCCGCTGATCAGGGCAAATTCAATCCATTCTCTTCTTAGAGTTATGCATGCATGAAGAGCATATTTTTATATTATACCAGCTTGTTTCTCCATGAGCTACATGCTCACCTTCAGAGACTTGCACAGCATGTTATCCTAATTTATTCTTTTGAAACAATAAATAGTAATATATAATAATGGATATGAAACATAAAGCTGACTTAGGGATTAGTGTTAGAGCAGACTTTGCTTTCCACTGTTGCCATGAAGTTATTTAACGGAAACACCTCAGTGAGTCAGTCTTAATAACACAGATGAATCATAAGTATAAAATACATACAATAACATGCTTGAGGCTTGATTCTCATGAGTCTGTGCTGCAAAATCAAGTGAGCAAAATGGTTTCTTAGTAAGCAGCTCACTACTGGACCACAAAATAGTGAACATGCTGTTTTGCAAGTTAACAATAATACCTGTAACAATAACCCTCAACTTATTATATTAAATGCATTATGTTACTAACGTAGTAGTTAGTACTGTGGTCATTTTTGAAACTCGGTACTGATATAACAGCCAAACATCCTACCAAGTCTTAAGCATTGGGACAAAACAGTTTAGTTATGAGTTATGGTCTGCTGACAGGCGTCATGACGTCATCATTTTTTTGTGTTGGGGGGGGGGGGGTATCCACAAAATAGAAAATAAAAT
>NW_015537929.1:347361-379719 GCF_001515605.1 Sinocyclocheilus anshuiensis | reverse complement strand
TGGGGGGGGGGGGGTATCCAACAAATAGAAAATAAAATCTATTTAAATTATTTGTGTTAAGAACGTTCTATTAATAATCTCGGATTCATTTTAAAGTGGAAATGTTGTGGTTTTAAAAACAAACGGCAGATGAAGTTGCTTTAAGAATCAGTGAATCAGAAAAAAGGTGAGCTACCGACCTGACTGGGGTCATCATAAAACACACCGACAGAAGACAGCTTCGGTCCGATACTGCAGCTCTCCATGAAAGCGGCTCCGCTGGCCTTGTACGATCCTTTTCTAAACTTATATGCAATCGTGATGTTTTTCACCGGAGGAGATCCGGTCCGAATCACGACTTCCGAGAAAAGCCCGGAGTAAAAAACGAAGCCCACCACAGTTAAGATGAGACAAATGACCAAAAACAGAATCAGCAGTAAAATGACAAAATCAGACATTTTTGCCCGGCTGTCAGAAAATCCAGCACAAAAACGCTGAATGTATGAATAATTGTCAGTTACTGTGATGACACACACAAAATCAATCCTTCCGCTTTCCGAACAGGCCTGTTTGCATCCGTGTTGCTCTGCAGATGTTACATTTACAGTATCTGTGCTTTACTGCAGGGTTTACACCCGTCTTTTATTTCTGATATTGACACAGCTGAGCATTTGTTTATCCTCCTCTGCACATAATACACAGCACGCTTTGCTTCCTGGATGCACCATGTGACTGTGACTCAGAGGTTGGCTTGAAACGAGCCAACCAAAGTGATGAGAAGTCCGACTCATTTCGGAGAATCGGTTCTTTTGAACAGTTCGAATCTCAAACCGATTCAGTGATTCTTGGAGCGATCAACCGAAACAAATGGATGTTTTTAAAGTTTTCCCAAAAATATTCCAATTAAGGTTCAATAATAATGTCTATTATAATGTCATTATGTGGAATTGTCAGCATTTTCTGTCATACAGTCGAATATTGAACAAGAACATACATAAAAAACAGTTAAGGTAAAAATGTATGTAATTGACAAATTTATCATTAACATTTACATTTGTATTGAATATGAAAACAAATAAACAAATTAGCATATTAAAACACGCAAATACAATTAGAGCTGTTCAAGAAAACCACTTGATCATTGATAACTGAACATTGCGCAACAGCATTAATCAAAATCTTCCATTTAATGAGATAACAAAAACCGAAAATAATTTGATGTAATAATAAAGCAACAAGTGTACTGATCATGTGCTAATGTACAACAATCTTTGCTTTATTTCAGTCTGATGCATCTGATTCCTCCACTTCTTGTCCATTGTTCCTCTCATCAGAGTCACTCTCCTGTGTCAGAACAGACTGAATTAAGTATCACAAAGTGAAAGACATTACAAAATCTCTCATAAAAGATCTCATGAGGAAGTTAAACTCCCAAAACAAGCAAATCAAAATTCATTACATGCTATTAAATGCAATTATAACCATGCTGTATATTTGCTTTTATGAATTATGTGACAACGCACGATAACAAAATATTGCAACTGAGCAGGTGATGACTGTATGTTAATGTAATATGTTTGAAATGAGTTTAAATATGAAAAATAATACAACTATTAATCAAACTTAATTAAACTGATGTGTATTTAACACAATGTGCTCTGTGAGGCCACAGTATCATGCATAGTAATGGGAAATCATAGTATGCTGTAATGCCAAAAGTAAGGTATTTCAGATGGTATTCAGATATTTCTGGAAGATTTTCCAAGTGTGCATCCATGCATGCTATTTCAGCTAATATTACCAACATCCCCAAAACAATGGGGCAACAGAAAGGTTGCAAGACTGAAACTAAACTGAAAATAAATACTTTATTCAGCAAGGGTGTATTAAATTGATTGATCAAAAGTGACAGTAAAGCCATATAAAAAGATTCCTATTTCAAATATATGCTGTCCTTAATATTTTTCCACAAAAATATTACGCACTCATAATAATAATAAATGTTTCCTGAGCATCAAATCAGTATATTAGAATGATTTCTGAAGAATCACGTGACACTGAAGACTGGAGCAATGGCTGCTGAAAATTCAGCTTTGCCATCACAGGAATAAATAACATTTATAAATGTTATTTTAAATTATAATAACATTGGGCAACATTATTGTTTTTACTATATTTTTGATAAATGCAGCCTTGCTGAGCATAAGACATTTCTTTCTAAAAACAAAAAAGTAGAAAATCTTACAACCCCAAACTTTTCAACATGACCCTAAAATGTAAGTGATAAACTAAGGAAATCAATTTAGCTAGATGCTAACATTTGATCAGACTACATGGCCGTGAATTATGCAGGATAATGCAAAGTCAGTCAGTCATTATACCTCTTCTTCACTCTGCAACTGAGAAGACTCTTCCTCCTCTTCATCAACTGCCTGTGACCTTTGTGAGAGAATCTCTTCACCCTGCAAAAAAAACAAAACTTCCGCATCACTGCATGATCTATAAATGCTACACTTATAGCTGTATAATTTATAGATATTACTCAACTTATAAACCTAGTTATAAAAAGTTACTTTGTACATACATACATACATACATACATATATATATATATATACTGTAAAAAAATGTCTTGTAAAAAAAATCTTAATATTTAGTCAAAATACATTTTCTTCTGACAATTTAAAAACATGCTGCAAAAATAACAGTGACAATGTCACCAAGGTAAGTAAAAACTACTAAACTAGTGTAGAAAAATATCCTTAGAGTGGATTTGATGCAGCATGATGTGGCTTTTGCTGTGAACAACTTCATCTGTGTTTAACATCTCAACCTTTAAGTCTCTGTTCTTCAGGTTGCCCAGCCAGAAGGCTTCCTGGCAATGGTTAAGAGTGAGCATGGCTTTCACACGATACACAAACTGCTCCAGACTTTTCTTCAAGGCTGGAACGTGATTGGTCAGCCCTGTATCTTGCCTAATCTGTGAACCATAAAACAGTGATAATAATAATAATTACAGATACAAGATTATTTTTCACAAATGCATTTAAAACGAGCGTTTTTCTCGTTTTAATCTTTAATCCCACTCTTGCTCCACGGACCACCATGAGCTGCAGATGCTGTAATTCACCTTTGAGTGGCCACACATGTAGTGGAGTTGTCTAGTACTGAGCTGGAAGGTCTTCAGTAAACTCTGGACATCCTCCTGAGAAGATCCCGTGCAATGATTAAAATCTCACTTACTTAAACTGATCAATTTTGCTTAAGATGCAATGTTACACATAAGTTTGAATGAATGAGATGGAAATACCTTGTGTTTTTTAAAGCTGTAGTCAAGCAGAGGCATTCCAAGTTTGAGGAAGGACTCCAGAAAAAGGCGACCATACTGAACGAGATGATCAAAAACAAAGTGAAAAGTGTTGAATGACATTATCTTCATAAACATACCTTCATATGTGCAAATTCTTCTTACCTTTAAGCACACAGTGAGTACAGGTCTGCTGTCAAACATCTGTGCCACAGAAAACAGAAGAACATGCTGTTTACAGAGCCATAAATGTGATGTGCACACTGGGAGAACAGGCAAGATGTGAAGGCCTCTGTACCTTGACCAGGTTTATGAGGATGTGGAAGTCACGCACAGCCAGATTCCATGTTAAGAGCTTCTCGCTCTGCACCTGAATAGATTTAGGGCATAAACTTGAGACACACACTTCTCTACACTTCCTGTTGGTAACCAAATAATAATTAAAATAAGATCTACACCCACACAACAAACAAACACACACCTCTTGACTATCCATCTGTTTGCTGGGAGGAATCTTGCGCACAGCTCTCTCCAGCTCTGCCATCATGCTCTTGTAGTACACTAGGAATGTCTGCCTGCAGCACCAAGCAAAGCACAGGTATCTGCATTTATTGCATGACTCTCTGGAATAGTTATCAAATATTTTAGTAATAATACTTCATGTACATATCATTATAAATTGGAT
The DNA here is from genome assembly GCF_001515605.1 of Sinocyclocheilus anshuiensis. Classification (NCBI taxonomy): domain Eukaryota; kingdom Metazoa; phylum Chordata; class Actinopteri; order Cypriniformes; family Cyprinidae; genus Sinocyclocheilus; species Sinocyclocheilus anshuiensis. The sequence goes on along the minus strand of NW_015537929.1, from coordinate 375,748 downwards.
TTATTTAAGTTTTATCAACTTAAACCTGTTGAGTGTCGGCCAGCTGCGTGAGTTGGCATTTTTAGCAGCATTCATCAGCTCTGGAACCCCTTCACCTGCTATTTCCTCCACCGCCTTCAGAACATCATCAGTGTGCTCCAGATAAATACTACAGCAGAAAACCAAATTGATGCAAACATCCTCAGATATAAACAATAATATTAAATATTAAACCATGGAATTTTAGTTCAAGTTTTTTTCTTCTTTCGTGTAACATGTTCTTTTGGGTATGTTAATTAGGGCATATTTTGCATAGGCCCATCCTGTTCAAAAGTTCAGGGTGGGTAAGATTTGTTTATGAAAGAAGTCTCTTATGCTCACCAACGCTACATTTATTTGATCAAAAATAGAGTAAAAATAGTAATATTGCAAAATGTGTCTAACACGAAGTGAGGATTAATGGGTGTAACGAGACTCATGAAGCAAATAAATCATTTTATTGACTTACTTCTTTCTCCTCTGCCTATCAGAATCTCATTTCCATGGGTCTTAACACACTTGTTGCCTCAATTCAGTGTTATATCAGTATTATTTATATACTATTATGGAATCAAAACTCAGTCCCCATATTTTTGGTTTTCATTTTCATTTCTGTTTAAGTCTTAGCAATTTTGTTATGGGCTTTTGTCATTTTTATTCGTTTTTTTTAAATATATATTTCTACACAACTTCAATTAAGCTTTAAGCTTTGATTTACTCTTATTTGAGCTTATTTTAATTTCTGAAAGTGATTTTTAGTAGTCCTAGTTAAGAATAACAACACTGCCTCAGTGACTCCTGGAACTGAATGGGAACTTAAGCATTATTGGGTGTAACTCACAACATACCTGAGGAGAGTTTGAAGAGCATCATTGTATTTGTTTCCACGCTCTTTCTCTCCACTTGCTGTAACCCACTCCTGGCAGAGGAAATGCCTCGTCAGGGATGCTGGGGGAAAATGATAGCATTCAAAATGAATGTATTACAGAGAGCATCCATTATTATACAGCATACACAGGGATTGAAATTAACTTTTTCACTCACCAGCCAATTTGGCTACTAAATTTTTAAGTTACCGGCCATTCATAACTTCTACTAGCCAAAAACAAAAAAGACAGAAATACACCAACAGTTTGAGGCCGTCTACACTGGGCGTGACAAAGCGACCGTTGCAAATCATTTTGTCAGTACTAGGGGTGTGCGATATTGACAAAAAATAATATCTCAATATTTTCTGTGATTTTATCGATAAAGATAATTAGACGATATTTTGCTGAGTGTGTTATTGTGCTGATATCTTAAGGACTACCGTGGACAGCTGACTCCTAAAGTTTTTGATATTCTTCATATTCTGTGTGGTATAAATGAGTGAACATAATTTACGAAAAGTAACCCGCCAAATTGGCTAGTAATTTGACAGTGTTACCCGCCACAGCTGATTTTTACCCGCATTTGGCGTGTTGGCGGGTGTTAATTTCAAACCCTGAGCATACAGTACTAGAAACGCACTGATCTGTTCTCTGTAGGTCCTGTGGTTTGATCCTCCATACTGGGACAGCACAATGAGCAGCTGGGTCAGACACAGGGCAGTGTTCAGGCTGGGCACTGTGCTTCGGAAGTTCTGCAGGTACTCAAAAGCGTGCCTGAGCATATAAAACACCACATACAGATGGTTACATTGAAAATTGTCCACTAATAGCAAGTAGGAAGTTTGTGCACCGACACTCCCACCTGCTGAGCTGATCCAGGGTCAGATCGGTCTCGTCCTCCTTCAGTCGGCCAGCCAGGACCCCCAGAGCGCTCTTCAGCAGAGCACGATGCTCTGGACCAGAAAAGCCAGCCCTGAATATGAACAGCAGGTGATTGAAGATGGTCAGAAAGTTTTGAGGTTGTTAGGAATGTCAACTAACAACGAACTAGTCCGTGCTCACCAGCTGAACGTGGTGTGTAGCACTTGAAGTAGGAGCTGATAGGCTGAACACATGAGCTGCTGTTCCTTCACATCCACACCAGGAGCATCAACAACACCCTGATGCTCAGAGAGCAGAGTCTGTGTGAGGACAAATGTTCAAACTGAGCAATAAAATGAATGAATAATGAACGTTTACAAGGCTATAAATGAAAACACATGTGTACCTGAAAGTGATTGTGGCAGTTCTCCAGGTGTGTGCAGAGTGTGGGCAGCAGCTCCATGCAACAGGTGGCGATTTCTTTGGCATTTTTCTGTTGCAAGTGAGCAAAACCAACTGCTCTGTCCATCTTACTCTAGAGAAACACCACAAGAAATATTTCAGTACCATATAGGTTATCAGCCGGTATTGGAGATGTTTTGTAATTTATTGGTTTGGGTCATTGGATATTTAATTGTTCATGCTCATTTTACATTTAGATTACGTTTGCTGTCACCAAACATTCATTCAAGTTAATCTTTAAAAACATTAAGTTAATTTAATAGCGCTGTTAAATGTATTCTTTATCAAATCTTACATTAGTCTTTTTTTTTTTATTATAAAGCCATCAAAATTCACTTAATTTAAGACTTCAAAAAATAAAAATACATTTACTCCATTATTAAATTAAACTATTATAATTATGCCAGAATTAAGTGAATTTACAGTACAATATACAAATATAGTCTTTTTTTTAATTTTCTAAAGACTCCATTTAAAGCTGTTATTAAATTTAATTATTTAATTACATTATAATTAAGCCACATCATTTTTGCATCATTATAATCTACAGTATGAAAAATAAAAGATTAAAAATAAATATTACACAACATTTTTATTGAAATAAACTATTACATTATAATTATAATGCCAAACTTTGGTGAATGTTGGCATCATTTTAATGTAAAGGATTAAAATAAATATTTTGAGATCTGCTAAAGATTACATTTAACAATGTTATGCAATATTAATTATTTTGTTTTTTTGTGTTTTATTTCTTAATTATAAAATAATACAAATAATACCTGATTGGTTGATTAGAACAACATTGTGCAAGAACATGTTTGATTGGGTAAAACAGGTTTAGATATGTGTGTGTTTTCATACTTTGAGAAATGGAGCCTTTTTGGCTGGTGCAGAAGCCAAACTGAAGTCCAGTTTACGCCACATGTCCTCCAGCAGGAAAAGCAATTCTGCAGGGCCCAACTGCACTTCCTCCCTTAACTACACACAAAACAGCTCTCTATTATTTTTCATAAAATGAAAGTATGTACTCGTACTGAGAATCGACCAGCAAACAGACTCGTTTTACCTTACTATGCAGTTCAGTGTCCAAAAGTGTCCGCGACAGAAGGCCACACTGAAGCACGCTCAGAGCTTCAACATCCAGCTCTCTGAAGAATGGCCAGTACGAAGACAGACTGACCGCTGATTTGGCATCCTTTTCTTTCACCTTCTCGCACTCTTTCTCTGGATGGTCCTGCCACAACAAAAATGGTCAGTTTTGGGATGTAAAAAGTACTAAGAGCTTTAAAATTAAAATTCAGCTGACACCATAGTAAAATCTCAATGTCTTGAAGTAAAATATACAAGAGTAACATATTGTCCATTTATTCTTCATCTCAAACATTGGTTTTACAGTCTACTTTACCAGATGTTCATACAGATGCCAGTAAACCAGTGGACATCGAGTATGTCTGGTCTTTACCTGTTGGGAATCCTCTGCATCTGCAGCTCCCTCCAGCTGTGATTTGTCTCCTGAGGAGTTCTTACTCGCTGAAGCCTTCCTCTTCCTCCCAGATGACTCTATACACACACACACACAAAACACATGTGTACCTGAAAGTGATTGTGGCAGTTCTCCAGGTGTGTGCAGAGTGTGGGCAGCAGCTCCATGCAACAGGTGGCGATTTCTTTGGCATTTTTCTGTTGCAAGTGAGCAAAACCAACTGCTCTGTCCATCTTACTCTAGAGAAACACCACAAGAAATATTTCAGTACCATATAGGTTATCAGCCGGTATTGGAGATGTTTTGTAATTTATTGGTTTGGGTCATTGGATATTTAATTGTTCATGCTCATTTTACATTTAGATTACGTTTGCTGTCACCAAACATTCATTCAAGTTAATCTTTAAAAACATTAAGTTAATTTAATAGCGCTGTTAAATGTATTCTTTATCAAATCTTACATTAGTCTTTTTTTTTTTATTATAAAGCCATCAAAATTCACTTAATTTAAGACTTCAAAAAATAAAAATACATTTACTCCATTATTAAATTAAACTATTATAATTATGCCAGAATTAAGTGAATTTACAGTACAATATACAAATATAGTCTTTTTTTTAATTTTCTAAAGACTCCATTTAAAGCTGTTATTAAATTTAATTATTTAATTACATTATAATTAAGCCACATCATTTTTGCATCATTATAATCTACAGTATGAAAAATAAAAGATTAAAAATAAATATTACACAACATTTTTATTGAAATAAACTATTACATTATAATTATAATGCCAAACTTTGGTGAATGTTGGCATCATTTTAATGTAAAGGATTAAAATAAATATTTTGAGATCTGCTAAAGATTACATTTAACAATGTTATGCAATATTAATTATTTTGTTTTTTTGTGTTTTATTTCTTAATTATAAAATAATACAAATAATACCTGATTGGTTGATTAGAACAACATTGTGCAAGAACATGTTTGATTGGGTAAAACAGGTTTAGATATGTGTGTGTTTTCATACTTTGAGAAATGGAGCCTTTTTGGCTGGTGCAGAAGCCAAACTGAAGTCCAGTTTACGCCACATGTCCTCCAGCAGGAAAAGCAATTCTGCAGGGCCCAACTGCACTTCCTCCTTCAACTACACACAAAACAGCTCTCTATTATTTTTCATAAAATGAAAGTATGTACTCGTACTGAGAATCGACCAGCAAACAGACTCGTTTTACCTTACTATGCAGTTCAGTGTCCAAAAGTGTCCGCGACAGAAGGCCACACTGAAGCACGCTCAGAGCTTCAACATCCAGCTCTCTGAAGAATGGCCAGTACGAAGACAGACTGACCGCTGATTTGGCATCCTTTTCTTTCACCTTCTCGCACTCTTTCTCTGGATGGTCCTGCCACAACAAAAATGGTCAGTTTTGGGATGTAAAAAGTACTAAGAGCTTTAAAATTAAAATTCAGCTGACACCATAGTAAAATCTCAATGTCTTGAAGTAAAATATACAAGAGTAACATATTGTCCATTTATTCTTCATCTCAAACATTGGTTTTACAGTCTACTTTACCAGATGTTCATACAGATGCCAGTAAACCAGTGGACATCGAGTATGTCTGGTCTTTACCTGTTGGGAATCCTCTGCATCTGCAGCTCCCTCCAGCTGTGATTTGTCTCCTGAGGAGTTCTTACTCGCTGAAGCCTTCCTCTTCCTCCCAGATGACTCTATACACACACACACACACAAACAGTGAAGCACTGACCCTATATATAGCACAAATCAGTATGCTGATTTCTCCAGCATCCTTACCTTTCTTTCCTTTCTTTGGCAGAGCAATTGAAGAAGAGGGTATCATCCCTTCAGCACTCTCTCCATCAAAGTTAGCCTGAGGAGGAGTGTAGCCTGGTGTAGCTAACACAATACAACAATGTTAACTTTTACAGAGAAAAATAAATATAGTAAATAGACCATTTAAATCATTTTCAAATTTAATTAAAAAAAATGTAAATACATTAATATAAATAAATAAAAATTAATAAACATAACAAGTACATTTACAAATTACAAGTAAATACAAGTCACTCTGTCACTCTGGTACCTGCCAAGCATGTTTGCAGTAAACTCTGAAGGTAAGTGATATTCTGAATACGAGTTACAACCTTCATTTTCATCTCAGGATCGTTCAGCTTGCAAAATGCATTCACCACCTACATTCATAAAAGAACATGCATACTATACATATTAGAATACATAAATTATTATATAACACAACACAAAAAATCACATAATTCCAAACCATAGTTCCAAATAATAAAATGAACACAGAATTTTCATTTTTGGATTAACTATTAATTTACAACTGAAGTGAGCACTTCAAAAAGGCAAAATAGTCATATCAGAACTTGAATTGATCAGTGATGATTGTCAAGTCACTCTGAATTTAGCACTATGCTGTACTGAAGAGGTGTACTAACCTCTCTGAACCAGTTGATGGTGTAAAAGAGCAGAGAACAGAGGAACTCTCTCGCAGCCTTAGACAGACTCTCCACCTTCTCCATCACCTCCATATCAGTCAGAATCAAAGGACAGCCTATAACAGCACAAAACTCTCCAAACATGCTTTTTAACCTTAGATGCATCTGATGCCTCTTGTGATGTTATAAATAATCTTCCAGCTTATACATAATCATAATATGAAAACATGAAAAAATAGAGGCATCTAATAAAACATTTTCTTTTACACCGTGATCAAGACAAAACACAATCTAGAATAGAAAAAAACTGCAGGTGTACAGTATCTGACCTAGCAGAGCATCAATCTCCTCCAGATCGCCTTGGTGCTGCACCTCTTCACACAACCTCAGCAGGCGGAAAAACGGGGACAGACAAAGTGGAGACACACGCCTGTGAGAGTCATTCAGATTGTAACATTGCAGAGATTATTAATTAATTCAACAGTGTCGCTGATAAAATAAATAAAAATGCAAATTACAGGTTGATATACTGTATAGATTACTGGCATCAACAAACAACAGTGCCTGCTTGGGCAAATAAAGACCGAATTCTGAAGTGCATGACTGTTAAATATTTTGAGGTGAATTTTCAGCAAATATTGTGTAAAATAATTTTCAATTTCAGCAATTTTGCATACATCACATATGATGAAGCTATATGTATGAAAAAAGTAGCATCGCTGCTAAACAATTTACTTGAAGTACCCCCCTGAGACTTTTATTATATCAGTAATTTATCAAATATTTTAATAATTTAAAGACAACTTGTTCACAAGTTGTATTTTGGTTAATATACACACATGATATGCAGGTAATCATAAAATGTTAGTAAGTGTATCATTTTTACTGTTTCTGTTTTATATGTATATAAACCTTGCTCTATATCAAGGTGCATCTTTTATGGTATATAAAAACATCTTGTTTTACAGCCTACAGTAGCAGAAGGGTTCAACTGAGTTCAGTATTCAGCAATGACCTCTCTTTCTTGACTCCAGCTGGTTGGGTTGTGTCTGTTTTGGGCTGCTGGTCTTGAGTCATAAGTGGCAGTAGATTGATGGCGATTCCCCCTTGACTCTCATCCTCGTCCAAATTATACATCACAGAGGCAGGAAACACAAATGGACTAGAGACACACACACACATAAAGGGTCATGAGAAAGTCGAGACATAAAACCTCTGGAATTTAAATGACTAAATGAAACAGCCAGTTGCTTTGATTTGATAATACAACAACAAAAAAGCAGGTCATATTGATTATACTAATCTTTATTTGCCCTGAATGTGTCACTCACCCTGATATATCTGGCCCAAGGTCTACAACAAAGTCTTCCTGAAAATCCTCTAACACACTCTTCCCGATCCATGCCTGAGGATGACAGCCATCACAGAGAGTTTACAATACTAATATAAGGACCTTTCAGTCATGTAGAGATCCATCTGAATTTTACTACTTGTCTATAACTCGATTAAAGAGACAGGTTTGAGGTCACCAATTAAAATACAATTCTGTCGGCATTTATTCACCTTCATGTCATTTCAAACCCATTTGGAGACAGAATCTTAAAACAATTGTTTTTATATACATCAAAGATGAGGACATGAAGGCTGTTTTAAGGGGCTGTTTATAGTCAATAACCCACACACACCTGCACTAGAGGGTCCAGTTTGCAGGTCTGCAGCAGGTTGGCCAGCTCATCGTAATAGAGAGCGGCAGCTTCAGGGGAACTCTCACTGCACGAGCATACCAGCTCCAACAGAGCCATCACCTACACACACACCACAACACTCAATACCTTATGTGATACATGGGCCAGTGACAAATAAGGAGTGAAAGTAGGCAACACATTTATAATGCTACAAAAGATTTCTATTTTAAATCAAATGGCATTCTTTTGAACTTTCTATTCATCAAACATCCTGAAAAAAGTATTATGGTTGCCATAAAAACTGTTGTCTACACCAAACCAGCATATTAGAATGATGAGAACAGTTATTTTTAAATTGAAATATACTGTATTTCCACAATATTACTGTATTTTTGATCAAATAAATGCACTTTAGGGAGCATAAGAGACTTATTTAAAAAAACTTGAAAACCACAAACTTTTGAACAGTATTACACACTCAAACCATCAGATCATCTCACTCACCTGTCTGTGTGTCTCTTTGGGCAGCGTGCCACCCTGGGAGCCTTCAGGTTTATTTCTACATAAACAACACAAGAAGAAGAGTGAAGATCAAAGATCACATGCCTACTGAGGGTGTATAAGCGAAAAACATTGCAATGCACCAGCAAACAGTGTACCTGCAGGCCCCCATACTGCCCACCATCATGACTGCGCCAATAATACCAATACGCTTGTACTTGGGCGCCGTGCTAGACAGCTGCTTACGGATGACGATATGCATGTCATCCTGGTTTAGGACATATAGAGATTTGACACAATTTTCATTTTTGGATCAGCTAGCCCTTTAATTGCAAAAAAACTAAAACTATACCTTTAAGATGCAGTGCGTTTCTCACCTGGATGTGTCCTCTGTGCTGCTCCTGTCCAAATGCTAGGTGGCTGAGCAGGTGGAAGAGTCGTCGGATCTGCTGTGAGGTCAGGTTGTCCATGTAGTCCAGAATACCCTGTCACAATACCCACAATTCACACCAGCAAACAGGTTAAATACTATTACGTACTTGAAAAGACAAACAATTCCACTAAAATTGTTTGAATAAAAAATAATAATAACAAACAAAAGAAAAACGATTTTGATTCAGACTGACTTAATGAAAAGAATGGACTCAAAAAAAAAAATTTCCTTCCAAATTGACATCAAAGCAGGCGTTCGTACCTTCACAAAAACAGTGAACTGGCTCATCTCTGCAGGTCCCTGAGATACCAGCTCACAGAGCAGCTCAAGAGCCACATCCACCTCGCCGCTCACACCACTGCATGCGTGTGTGACCAGAGAGCCCACCACCTCCTACACAACAAACACACACGTACTGGACATCAATGCACGTCCTTTAATGAATGTTAGTGTCCATAAATCTGCAGTGTGTTTGTTGTGAGCTGGTATTAAGAGGTATTTCTTACCTGCTGACAGTAGGAGTCAAAGCTAGTGAAGGCCTGTTTGTACATGTGACCTCCAAAAGGCACCACACAGCAGTCTGAAGACCGCAGGAGTCCCTGAGCTAGAGCCAGAATTGATGGGAAATAACCCCGCATCACCTGTATGAAACATTTACACCATACCTGATATGTACAAGGGAAGCCAATACTTCAGGTAGCATAATTAGGGCTGTTCCTTAAGTCACAAGCATGTGAATGAAAGCATACCTGAGCATGACCCTTAAAGGTCTTCTGCAAGAGACTTTCCTGAATCAGACCCTTGCGAACTTTGACCTTGAGCACTCTCTCCGCCCCACGCCGGCTGTGGTTTGCATTAGTGGAGTAAAGGATGAACAGCACCAACAGATCAACCACCTGAGACAAGAAGTTATGTTAATTCTTGCATTTGGATTTTCAGATACGTAATGTGTCAATCTAATGGGAATCGCATAAAAACATTTTGATAGAAATTAATCAAACCTTATGGTCGTCTGACTCATCAACATTCTCTATGGCCTGAAAATCAAACATTTGAATAGTAATTAAATAACTTCAGTTCATGGAAATATAGTACCTAGTGCTTGAAGGCAGAAAGGCAAACGAAACAGCTATCAAGATTATATGAACTCTCAACTCACTTTTAGCCAAGCCTCTGAGATGGTCTTCTGAAAGCGGATAGCTGACTTTATGACATCCAGAACCAAAGCCACACTATCCTGACCATTGTTGCATGATGGGACACTGGAGGACCCGAGCAGTGACATTAAAATCAAGAACAAGACAGAACATGGCCAGCAGAACTGGACATATTCCCAACTTCTTATTTGTCTTCCCAGGAATAAAGCAAGTCATATGGGTTTGGGTTGGATGGATAGAGAGTAAATAGATGAAGATAGAATTTCACTCAAGAGAAAGCAGGAAAAAGTCTCACCCTGACACGGCTTTGCTTATCATACGACTCTGGGAGGCCTGCAGCACAGCTGGCAAGACACACTGCTCCAACTCAAGCTTTTTACGCAGGTCACACACCACCTGAGGAGCATGAATGGACATGAGCATAACTACAGCTCTACAGCAATAGGAAACTGATTAAAATTGTCTACCAGAGAAAGAAAATTTTCATGACCAGAAATAAAAAAAACTGTCATAAACAAAGGTCAGTTTAGAGGCCTGACCTCATTAGGACCAGATGCAGAGATGGAGTGTAAGACGAACTTCACTACAACAGGAAGATCCTCTAACTGCACAGCAGAGAGAGTTCCCATTACTGCCTCACGAACCTGACAGAGAGAAAGACACAGAGGATTTTTAATAGTATACACTACAATTTAAATGGCAAAATAAATTAATATTTTTATAAATATGCTTTAAAATTATAAAAAGTGATTTTTACATAAACATTTTAAAAAAATATTTCAAATAAATGCTGTTCTTTTAAACTGTTTATTCATCAAATAATCTTCAAAAAATTATCAGAGTTTGCACAAAAATATTAAGCGGAAATTGTTTTCAACATTGATAATAATAATAAATGTTTCTTAAACACCAAATCAGCATATTAGAATGGTTTTTGGAGGATTATAAGAGAACCGGCTTTACTGATAAGGTGCGCGTTAAATATCGCATGCGATTAATCGTGCAGCCCTAGACTGGAGTATATTTTTAGGAAACATATTTGGAGTATATTTTTAGGAAACATATTTGCATGTTTAGAAGTACCTTGGACAGTAACGCAGAGCTCAGATTCAAACTGGATAAAGCATCCAATATAGGCACAGCGAGCTGAGTGTTCTGCTGAAGTAAACCACTGCACAAGAGAGCAGACACAAACACAGACTCACTTAAACACAACATACACAATGATAATAAGTATCTACATTATAATCATAGTCAACATTACCATCACAGCCAGCCATAATTACTAAACCAAACATAGGTCAAAACAACACAACTTTAATTTCATGCATTGGGAAATGGCACAAAAAACAGCAGGCGCAGCTACTGTTGACGTACTTCAGCTCTTTGGCCGTGTCTCCATGCTGGGAATCCTCCAGGATTTCAGGCAGGCTGGTAATAATGTCTCGCTGGATCTCCACCGGAGCCACAGACACCATCTGCATCAGCTTACTGCTCAAATCCTACACGTACACAGCAATTAGTCAGACACCAGTCAGACACTGGTCACGGCAATGCCACAATTTGGCTATGACAAACATTTATGTCCGCTACAAAGAACTGTTGGCAATTATGATGTTCACTGGAACATTTTCATCATGTAGGTTTCTCACATCAACATTATCAGTGGACTGAGTACCTTGCCATCTACAATTCGGTCCAGCCACTTCAACTGGTTTATTATGAGATGGGGAACGTTGAGGCCATCCTCTCTTACACTGTAACAGAGCACATTACTGTCAGCGTCAGTGATGAGCGAATGTTACAGGACTGTGTCTGTAATTAAAGTGATGTGTATTAAAAGAATCATCAAAAAGACATTTACCCCTCAAACATGAATTCTGGAAGCTTTTCGAACAAAATGTTTATGATCAGGGTCTAAATGCAGAAAAAAGAAGAAAAATAATTTATATATATATATATATATATATATATATATATATATATATATATATATATATATATATATATATATATATATATATATATATATATATATATATATATATATATATATATATATATATATATATATATATATATATATATATATATATATATATATATATATATATATATATATATATATATATATATATATATATATATATATATATATATATATATATATATATATATATATATATATATATATATATATATATATATATATATATATATATATATATATATATATATATATATATATATATATATATATATATATATATATATATATATATATATATATATATATATATATATATATATATATATATATATATATATATATATATATATATATATATACACACACATATATATTATTATATAATAAGATAATATAAAATTAAATAATAATGAATGAAAAAACAATGGATTCAGACCAGTCTAAATGTTGGAAAAGGAAAATAATATATATCTTAATTTTCTATTGCTTTGTATTTTCAGATTTAAATTGAGCTGATATGTTTACCTGTAGCATCTCTATTCCAAGCAACAAGCGTACGAGACTTTCCTGATAGGAGCCAGAACTGACATTAAAGGAAAAATAAACAAAAAAGACAAATAAGAGTATATAAGAGTAATAAAACAATTGCATAAAACAATGTAATGAATTCTTGTAATGTTTCAGATGGGAAAACAAGAATCAGTGCATTACTTGGTATCCTGCTGTGAAGAGGATGATGGCACACAAGGTAGCAGGCAGTTTCTGAATCTCTCTGGGTCTTCAATGTATATTTCCAGTGCAGATATAAATTCCTGAATTATCTATAAAACAGCCATTTGACAATGTAAACATATTTAGAGTAAGCTTCTTTTGTGAAAAGAAAAAAAAAGTGATATGATGATAAGCTGTATCTCACATTGGGGAATCTGGGATTTTTTCGTAGACGCTGCTGGAGCCGCTTTTGAAATATTACTTGGTCAACAGCTGTAAAAATAATAATAATAATGTGTATTATTATAATCATAATAATAAAATAAAAATGTAAAAATAATGTAAAATAATGTGTTGATATGAACGTGCATGCATGCATTGTGATTTCACCTTTATTGTATTCAATACACACTTTCTCATTCTTTATCTTACCAACTTCATTAGCTGTACTGCCAGCTCTCAAAGTGACACCAGCTTCCTTCAGAAACTGAACAAAAACTGAGTCCGGGTACGAGTCCTGTGCTGAAGACTTTGTGGGCCGTCCACTGCTCTTGGTCTTTTTTGACTCTGTATGAATGAAGACGCATCAATAGTCCAATAATAATATATTTTTTTAACTACACCAAACGTACAAAGATTTGAGACATTCCCGAGTTATGTTAGAAGTGACGTCATCAGGAGCTTACTCGGAACGTCACGTGTGGAATCGTCATCGACAGTGATGGATGAGCGCTTCTTTTTACGCATCATCTTCAACTCAGATCAGAAGAACCGGTGAGATTGAATTGATAACAGATGTTGCCTGTTGGGGTTACAACAAATCAGCTATTTCACAAGAGTTAGATGAAATCACACACAACTGACAGTTCAATAATGACAATTCTGGTTCAAACAATCCCAGAATCCATCTCTGAAGATGGTAAACAATCATTCCATGACGCAAGAGCTAAATTACACATTCGACTAACTCGACGAAATTACCGTATTTGAGACAAGGTGTGGTCAGAAGTGTTTACCTTAACGTTACTCCCCGCGATTCTGATCTTAAACGTTTGTAATTTAGATGTTATATTAATAAATGCTGATTACATTTAGATTTGAGCATAAAATGTATGTTTTCGTAAACAGGCTAAAAGACGAGTCTGTTGCAAAGCTTCCCGCGCCAGTGTTTCGTAAAATCTAGGGACCGTGGTAAAATTCTCAATTCTGTATCGATGTACGAATAGTTTTGGGACTTTTGTATGTTTTTGTCTATTATTAACTATATCAGTCTTGAGTGTAAACATGCGAAATACATCAAAAAGCACGTTAACAGACCCACAGATAAGAAGATAAACATTCTCAACCATTAAGCAGTAAACGTAACACTTTGTTGACACTCTCTGATCTTTTATGGGCGTGTATTAAAAGTAGGCGGGGAATGTCTTGCCATGATTGGTCGCTGCATAGCACACCGCCCACATTTATCAGTTTTATGCAAGTAAAATATGTATTAGTTACCTGCGAGACAACGGTGTGGGAGTAAACATGGCTGGAATAAAATCGTTTTACGACATCACAGCCAAAACCCTTACTGGTGAGGAGTTAAAGTTGTCTTCTTTCCAGGGCAAGGTGGTCTTGATCGAGAATGTCGCTTCTCTTTGAGGCACGACCACCAGGGATTACATCCAGATGAACGAGCTCCACGAACGCTTCTCCGATAAAGGGCTTGTGATTCTGGGAGTTCCCTGCAATCAGTTCGGCTATCAGGTAAGATGACTACAGTAAACTCTATGTTTGATTCAATAGCCCTTCACTGCCGAACAGGTGCCTGTGCTTTTGGCGCACTCGTTCTGTCATGACCTGCTGTTTTTATGTATGATAGTTCATCTGTATAAAATAAGGGCAGCCTAAATTTAAAAACGTAAGTAACACTTATTTTTAAGTCAATAATCAACAGATTAATGATTAGCTACTTTACATTAAAATTGAAATATCAAGAAATTGTAGTTTACATAATTACATAGTTATATTTGGATATTAATTACTGATATAATACATATTATTATATTATATTATGAAGAATTATAAAACAGATCAGTCCTGGTTTTAGATGTTGATACTGTAGCCTTTTTTTATTTATTAAAGAACAATAAACAAACAGCCATAGTACACAGATGTGGTTACAGTTTAAGATATAATAATAATAATACTTTAATTTTTTTTTATAAATAATTAAACAAGATTAGCTATATTTAATTAAATTATAGATTTAGATTTCTTATTAAAATATTGTTTAAATAGTATATGTAAAAGTCAGTAACCAAAGCAAAACTCAGTTGTTTCAATTTTGCTTTTATGTATATGAAATGTACCAAATTTACTAAATAACTAAGTAAAGGATTTCTTATTAATATGTTGGTAATACAGTATATATAAGAGACTCGACAACCAAAGCAACACTCATAAAATTATATAAAATTAGTTATATAAAATTTGCTTTTGTGTTTATAAAATTTACCAAAGTCAAATCAATTTAAATTAAGTAACCACATATAAAAAATGTGCATATTAAGCAGCACTCTTTCAAAATTATTTTCCTTTGATTTAGTATTTTAGTATGGTTTAGTATTAGTTTAGTCATTTTATTTTAAAGAGATTCTCTAATATGTTTATTTGTATAATTTTTACTTATATATAATATATAATAATGTATAAAAAATATATAATAATGAGCCATCAGCCATGACTATACTCAACCCTTCTACTGTATTCTTAATTTAGGAGAGCCTCTCATACTTCACTGTCTAATTATTGTTCAGTAAAGACATAATAATCAATGTTATTGCAAATTATTACTGGAATGCCTGTTCAAATGTCTTTATGATTATGTTGCTTATTTATTTATTTTTCTTTGCTTTTGTAGGAAAACTGTACAAATGAAGAGATCCTTCCGTCCTTGAAGTATGTCCGTCCTGGCAATGGCTTTGAACCTAAATTCCAGCTCTTGGAGAAGGTTGACGTGAACGGGAAAGCCACTCACCCTCTCTTTGTCTTCCTCAAGGAGAAACTTCCATTCCCGAGCGATGAGCCAATGCCCTTCATGAACGACCCCAAATTTATTGTGTGGAGTCCTGTGTGCAGAAATGATGTCGCTTGGAATTTTGAGAAGTTTCTCATTGGATCTGATGGCGTGCCATTCAAACGCTACAGCAGGAGATACCTGACCAGCAACATTGAAGGAGACATCAAGAAACTTCTCAGCGTAGCCACCTAAAATGGTTTGGGTGTCAAAATAAAGTAATAATCCAGCTTCTGCATTGCAAACCTTCCCCTATATGGATCTCCAATAGGTTTTCATGACAGGTTGTGCTCTCATGTGCATGATGTTGCTGTGTTTGGACTTTTACTTCATGAAGGTGCTCCTGTAAACATGCTTGTCTGTGGGGAGCATCTGATGCCGTGCAGAAGTCCTAACTGAACTGTTTCATTTAGCTCTTGGATGGCACAACATGCATTTTGAACCAATAAATGTTTCCTTACTCAAGATTCAAGATTTCCTTCATTCATTTCTCTTAGGGTTTTATCTGTTGTGTAATACAGTACTGATCATCAGGTGCTTTGAAGAGGTTCATTCTATATTAATGAGTTCCAGTGGAAACTTATCTCTAGTGTGGGTGTGTGAGGCGGGAGTAGAATTTCCCACTGCAGTTACAAAAACAAAACAAAAAACACTTCTTATATTTATTTTGAAAAAAATAATATATAATTATGGACCACCAAATCAGCATATTAAAATAATTTTCAAAGGATCATGTGACACTAAAGACCAGATTAATGGCTGCTGAAAAATCTACTTTGAAATCACACAAATATTACACATATGAATAAATATATTTAAAAAAGGAAAACCGTTATTTTAATTGTAATATATCACAATATTATTGTTTACTGTTTATCAAGTAAATGCAGGCTTGGTGAGCATTATTTTAAAAATCTTCATTATTCCAAAATATTTTACTGGTAGTGTTTATAGTGGCATGAAATCATTCAATACACATAACAAAAATATCTAAATCCACACATTATTCAAAAATAAATAATGTAAACATTCATACATCCATTTCCGTTTACAACAGCCAAAACCAATGCCATTTTCCACCATGAAATAATATAAAATAGTAATAACGAATGATGGGTAGGTTTGTGGAATCTTTTGACTGATCCTGATGAATATGACAGATTCATAAATCATCGGATGCAAATTGATTTCTTAATGTTATAAAAGAAAAAACAAAGCCATTATCTATAACCAGGCTTCCACATTTTATTATATTTTCAATTCAAATAGGCTTTAATCAAAATCTGGTGTTGCACATGTTGGCATGATAAATAGCAGAACACAAAGCAGCTATGTACTGTGCCCCAGATTATGATTATGTACATCTATGCAAGAAAGGTCTATGAAATTACAAAAACAAAAAAAATTTTTAAATAGATGTTTCACTAATGAAGGAGCTGCAGGGGTGCAGCTTGAGTCAATGATCAGTTTGGTGTCTTACGTTTTATAGCTGGATCCATAAATAACAACGATAGTGGATTTACCAGTCAATGACTGCTAATACCATAGAAAGGTAAACACCAGAATCGACCATCTAGTTTTGCAGATTCAAAAATTGCATGCTGTTTTGCCACACACAAAAAAAGAATATGCTTCTTGTATTATGTTCTTAGCAATATGAAGCATTTGTCTTTCAAGCTTCGAGTTGTTGCTAAAGCAATCTGACACACATAATGCCACAACTAATCACATGGCAGATGTGCCAATGTAAATCTACAGGTAATGATAAAAGATATTCTTTGTGTCTATGAGGTTGTTCTTAATTAAAACAACGGCCATTCTTTATGTTCCTCTGCCATGTACTTGTACCTGTTCAAGGGTCATAAATTTAGCACCACTTTCAATACTCCTCTGGACTGAAGCCATTTAGAGAGCAGAAAAATCCACCGGAAAAAAAACACAAATAAAAATATATTATTACAAAGCACAAACCATCATATCTGGAAAAAAAAAAAATGCTTCGGAACAGCGTTGAGCACAACTGTGACTTGCGTTATTCCACATATCATTTTCATAAGCTTCCATTTTCAGTTTTTGGGGCATAAAAGGCTGTTAGTGTGAATATATTAGAGAGCAGCCCCCCCAAAAATCAACATGATAATAAAGTTAAATATTTCACTCTCCGGCATGGTATATTTTTAACAAAAAGTGTGGCTTGTGATAGGATAAATGAAACATGGAGACAATATTTAATATAAGAGCGCAAGCTTCTCCAAGAGAATCTCTGTGCTTATCACCATATGCTTAGGTTATTAATCACAGAGTCTATTCTTCACAGGAGGCACATGTTACAAGATGCTGATAGCTAGAGTCCAACATAAGTGGGTAGAGGCATAATTGAAACATTTCAGATGAGCGTAATGTTGCATACATAGTCTATGTCTAGGCATTTCCCCTCTCCTGGTCTAGTTCATCTAACATTCATGTCGTCCAAAGAGAGGTTATATTGCCGTTTCACCCTCATTTCAGACTAAAAGAAATGAGCTTCTATGATCAGCAGGCATCAAGGTCCAAGAATAAAGTCTTTCATGTCAAGCTTCAAACTAAAATTCTCTTTATTTATTATTAATATTCTTTTTTTGGCTCTTGATAAAGACGCATGTGTGAAAGAAAGAAAAAATTAAAATAAAGCTAAAAACAAAGGGCCTGTTTGTGAGCCTTTAATAGTCACTGAAGTAGCCAGGGATGTGCATTGATGCATTGATGATTTCATCTTTATGTAGTTTTTGTTTCAGTGCCAGTCACTGAAAGACTAAAAGAAACTCAGTTGGTGTCCATGTGGTCATCCAGGGTCTCTGGAGCTCCACCTAGTGATGTGGAGGGGGTGGATTTGGACAGTGTGTCTGCATCTCTGCGTTGGTAAAAGAGCACATAGGCTGCTTTAGTCTGCGGAGAACAACAAAAAAGACAATTCTGAGTCAGTGTACAAACCAGCAATTGCCAATTTCTATACTGGAAAACAATGGCTCTTTCAGATTCATTAAAGGGATCGTTCACCCAAAAATAAATATTTGATATGGGAATCACGGCTTTGAGAGTAAAAAAAACATACACAAACAAAACCAAATTAAACCATGCGGCTCGTGACGATACATTAATGTGTAAAGACACGAAACGATTGGTCTGTGCAAGAAACAGAACAGTATTTATATAGTTTTTTTACCTCTGATGCACTGCAATGTCTGAACTGTCCAGAGCGCGTCCTCGACAGCCGGCGCGTCGTCGTCTTCTTGCTTTACGGCGGATCGCAGATTTACAAGTGCATTACCGCCAGCTATCTCTCAAATGGACCATTGACACTTTATCTACAATCTCAATTAGGAGTGTCAATCTTCCATTTGAGAGATAGGTGGCGGTAATGCACTTATAAGTCTGCGATCCGCCGTAAAATAAATACTGTTCAGTTTCTTGCACAGACCGATCGTTTCATGTCTTTACACATTAACGTATCGTCACGAGCCGCAGGGTTTAATTTGGTTTTGTTTGTGTATGTTTTTTTTTACTCTCAAAGCTGTGATTCCCATTCACTTCCATTATAAGACTGACAGACTGCAACGGTTTGAGTTAAAAATCTTCGTTTGTGTTCTACTGAAGAAACAAAGTCACCTACATCTTGGATGGCCTGGGGGTAAGTAGATAAACATCACATTTTCATTTTTGGGTGAACTATCCCTTTAACCACTGTGGAACGCTTTTTGAGTCTGGAAATGTTGGCATTTCTTTTAATAAAATGGAATGCGTAGTAGTCTCACCACAATCTGATCCTCAGTTGAAGACGACACACTGCTGTCGTCAAAGTAATACCATTTTCCATCCATCTTGTTCTTGCCGTATGCCGTGTCTGCAAAAGAAAATTAAATATAATTGTCAACAGCTGAACTTTGGCAATCAAAAACAAACCAAGCTATCATTTCCAAGCAGCAATATAATGACAAAGACATAAATGATCAACTCTGTGTTATACTTTCTGTAGTAATGCATTAAACGTGAGATAAACCAAGCTAGGTTGCAAAGGTGAACAAGTGAAGGTGATAAAGGGAAAATAAAAGGCTTCTGACACAACCCAGTTATGTATTAATATGACTGTTAATATATAACTGGACATATGAATAGTAAGGACGTCATCTCATAATGGGAGAGTTGTGCAAATAGAGAGACTTACAGTGGCCTCCGCCCATTCCTCCATAATGGTTGGAAACAGCAATGAGGTCATAGACATATGGGTCAGCTTTGGGGTCACAAACAAACTCTGACATGTTCAAGTCCCTGTGTGAGAAAATGTACATTCATTTCCAAACATGAAGTCACCAGAATTCCAGACGTTTTCTAAATTTTCATTTGTAAAGTTAATTTCATAAAA
Organism: Sinocyclocheilus anshuiensis; assembly: GCF_001515605.1. NCBI lineage: Eukaryota > Metazoa > Chordata > Actinopteri > Cypriniformes > Cyprinidae > Sinocyclocheilus > Sinocyclocheilus anshuiensis. Next base: position 355,636 of record NW_015537929.1, on the reverse strand, counting down.
ACACTTAAAAACTAATCCCCCACAGTAAGTGTGGCTGATCAAATTGTTTACTTGACATTTTAACCGTGTAATTTTTTAATCAAGACATCAGTACATATGTACTAAACTGCAGTTCTGTGTTAGTCAACTCCTTTTACCACAATGAACAATGGATGATTTTGTCTGTCCAGACAAGCATGACTCAGCTTCCTAGAAACTGACACCTAATGCATTGCACCTGACTTTTGTGCACTCTTTCCTGCTTCTTGTTCAGTAAGGTAACCCTGACCAAATCCAAATAGGATCAAGGCCAAATGCACATGCCAAACAACATGTCGAGAAAAAAAGTCACCCAGAAATGTGGCATTTTTGGTATCTGAAGTGTCAATATTCTGCATTCTATAAATTAATGTGTCACATTATAACTCAAATTAATTTGATGAAAAAAAAAATCTGATGTATGAATACAAATTTGCACCTGAAGTCAGATTATGTAACATCCCCAAATGGGCCTAAGACAATGACAAAGTATTTTGTGTGGAGGGAAACATTTTGGCACCATCTGGTGGGAAATTTACACAAGCACTTTACATGAAGAGGACACACAGTGGCATCTTACTTAAAGATACAAGTACCATGTTCTTTGGAGAACTATTAGATGTTTTAAGATATTATGTAATTTAAAATTAACAGCATTAAGAGTTAAAAATTAGTTAAAAAGCATTAATTAGTTAAAAAATATGAATAAAAAAATATATACATTCAATTATATTTGGCCTAAACATTTAACACAATAATAGCTTTAAATGATCTTTCGGGGGTATTTTTTTACAGCCAAATTTAGTTTGCAAATTTTAGTCCCGCAACAGATTTACCTAATTGGAAAGTCTACAACAGTGTCGAGCTTGTCTCTCCAGCAGCGGTTGTAAGAGAAGCGCTTCAGATGCACGACCAGAATGCGTGGGAGAGACCATAGGTCAAACTTCTTTGTGGCCTGCTGGTGTTTCTTACACGTGGGGCAGTACCTTCAGAGGAGCACAGCAATCATTAAAACTGCACTAAATGTGGCAATACTTTGGTAAAACACTTGACCTTGGAAGTATGGGCAATAAATGTCACAATCTGTAATGATCTGAGCATCCTCCTCACCAGGGGTCGTGTTCTCCTAGGGTCTCCATTGTAGTAAAGAGTTCTATGCATTCTCGTAAAGCTACTGTAGTCTTCTTCTTCTGAGCATGTAGCATGCTCTCATGTTTGTCATAGGCCTGAGGAGAGACTTCACATTAATGTCTGAGGAGACTTAGCAGGTAGCTAAAAGAAAAGGCTGATTAGTCAGTTTTTGTGAGGATAATAGTAGACATTAGGGGTGTAATGGTACACATATTTGTACCAAAAATGTCAGTACTGCTTGTGCTGAATGCAATTTCAAACACTGAGTTTCCCCCCTAGGATGGGACAACATTGTTTATATTGATATGCTTTGCTTTAGCAAACACATCTGAAAAATAACAGAGTGAGCTGCTGCCAGATAAGTGCACGATCCAAGATCAAGAAACATGCTTTATATTAAGTGCTTGAAACTAAATCATAAACCTAAGTGGTTTGCCCTACTGTTAGATGTGTGTTTTTATGAATTTAAGATCCATTTTCCTCAGAGCACAACCGACATCTTACGGTTGTATACTTACCTGTAACTGTTACAAATTCACAAGTATTATCCTGATAACAAGCGCGTCTATTTTTAACTTCACAGACTTCAACGAATGAGTGCACACGTGTCAAATAGAGTGGATTAGAATTGGAACACAGTAATTCTAAATATTTTTTTTTTACATATTTGCATCCAGAAGTGCAAGCACTGCAAATCTCTTCCCCCACTTAAAAGAGCACCATAAACTGCAGTGTATGTTGAAAGACATATTATTTAATTCAAAGACAGACGGTTTGTTCAGTAATCCACTGTTTTATAAAAAAGAAAGAAAAAGAAAAAAATTCCCCCCTGCTGTACCAAAAATATGCCGCACCGTGACTTCAAAACACATAACAAACCATCATTTTTGTGTACCGTTACACCCCTAATAGACATCTTGACCATTGTGTCACATCTTGCTGGACCCTAATTACACATGGCTTCCTTAACATCCACTGATCTACTAGTCACTTAAACAACCAACTAGATTATTTTAAAAATATGTACAATATCGTTCATAACTTTAAAGTAAGATTTTATTTTTTTATGTTTGAACAATTGAGTAATGGCTGCAGATAATTCAGCTTTGCATAACAGTAATAAATTACATTTTAAAATATACTAAAATAGAAAAGTTATTTAATAATATTGCACAACACTACTGCTATTACTGTATTTTTGATCAAATGAATGCAACTTTTTAACAGTAGTGTAATTTTGCACAATTAGTGGAATAGAGAGCATTACCTCAGCCTCCTGGTCGTCGTAGCACAATTTCTTTGTGTCTGAGTCCCAATCCATGGCTACTGTAGAGTGAGCTGTAGAAAGGAATATCTATCAGTTTTGATTTATGGGCAAGAGCAAGCGATCCTAAAGAGTTCCGAGTCAGACAAAAATGGTCACAGTTAATAATCCACCCGATTCATTTGATTAATTTTTAGCACCAAATGTAAAAAGGTAATAGTTACTTGTGAGCTTTAGGAGATTGCCATCAAATGGGACAGAACTAATGTTGGCTGTGCCGTAGGAGTTGACCATGCTGAAAGAAAAGAGTTTTGGCCGAGAAGTAAAAGATTTTCCACCACTGCTATTGGGCCCATTCTCTGGTTCTGGTTCTGGTTCTGATTCCTCCTCTCCATCTACAGTGTCTGAATGGCTGTTCTCTGGTTCTGGACTCTCCTGGTGATCCATGGCTTCCTCATCACCTGAAATAAACACATATAACAAGATCAGATCTGTATCTGATGAATGTGAAGAAAACCTAAATGGATGACAGTATGAATGCAGCATTTGGGAGCTTTTACGACATTTGCTCCCAAACGTTGAGTGTCCTACCATCACAAATTCCATTGGGGCCGTTGCAGGTTCCAGAGTGGTTGCTGTTGTTGGATCCAGCACTGCAGGAAGCTCCATCTGAAACTGGGCTGCTGCAGTCACTCAGGCCAGTGATATGACTGGAAACTGAAGCTAGGCATTCTGGTGATTGGCTGCTGCTAGAGGAAGTGGCCGAGGCAGATGCTCTACTGTCAGTAATGGTACCCTGTGAACGTTTAACATAGTGCCTAAAAGAAAAGATAAATAAAAGTTCAACCAAGATTGCAGTGGCAGAACTGGTGTAAAATTGAGATAGACCACCAAAGCACAACACCAACCCGATCCTCTCCAGCACGCGCTCATAGAGGGTATCCATGGTAAGGTTGTGGCGTGGGATAGTGATGAGGAGAGGCTGGCCGAAGAGCATTGTGCCCGAAGCGCCTCCGCTGTGCTTAGCATGCCTCTCTCTGAAGTACACTGGCAGGTTCATCTTCTCACTATCTTCCTCTAACACCTCATAACTGAACCACAAAGACACAATCAGAAAAAGGCCACTCACTTAAACAACACACTTAGCTGAACAGCAAAACTTATAGTATGAAAAACAATTCAAACATATGCTACAGTTCAGAAGTTTGCAGTCAGTCTTTTTTTTTTTTGAAAGAAATTAATATTTTCAAGGAGGCATCAAATAAATAAAAAAAATGACAGTAAAGACATTTACAATGTTACAAAAGACTGATATTTCAAATAAATACTGTTCTTTCTTTCGATATTTCAAATAATTTCTTTGATGGACTTTCTTTTCAAAGAATCCTGAAAAAAAAAAAAATGTATCGTGGTTTCCACTAAAGTATTAAGCAGCACAACTGCTTTCAACATTGATGTTAATAAGAAATTAAGCACCAAATCAGCATATTACAATGATTTCTGAAGGATCATGTGACACTTAAGACTGGCGTAATAGCCACAGAAAATTCAAGGAATAAACCACATTTAAAATATACTAAAATAGAAAACAGCTATTTGAAATTTTAATAGTATTTCAACAATATTACTTTATTTTAGATCAAATAAAAATGGCACCTTGGTAAGCATAAGAACCTTCTTTAAATAATAAAAAAATAATAATAAAAATAATGAACCCAAACTTTTGAACAGTAATGCAAGTAGAATTTTAAAAATGACTTACACAAAAATGTCATCCTTCTCCAAGATGTGATTGAGACCGTCATCCCGTTTGTAGATTTTGTGGAATCTGTGATTGTAAACATCTGCCACAACCATCTATAACAGTATGGGGGTGGGTAAATGATGACTTTTTTTGTTGTTGTTGAAGGAATCATTTCTTTAAGCAACATAAATAATGGAAAACGATTGTTAGGTGTGAATGAGGGGAAACCATTGAAGTCTTACATTCTCTGAAGGAATTCCAGATAGCTTGGCCAAAGCGCTGCACAGGTCTGCCACTACACCCATTTTGGGAACAACTACACGATACTGGAAGATAACAAATGGATCTTTTAGCCCACCAACTAAACCATGCGTCTGAGTGTTTTCAGGAAAATAGTTCTTACTTGCATGGGTCTAAACTGCGGGTCAGTGCGGACCAGGAACACCTCCATAGTGCGATCCTTTTTCATGGGCAGGGGCAGTGTGAGGTAGCAGAAGGGGTCAAAGGTAACGGAAACTTTGGAGCATTCTGGGCAAACCAGCGTAGATTTGAACAAGCCATGGAAGATGTCCACGATTACAGAATAGTTCCGCAACCGGTGATTCGCCCATGCTTCCTTGGCTACAATCTACAGACAAATGAGATACCCACTATTCAAACAACATTCTTCAGTTTAAAACGTAAGGGCCAAATGCTTATAATGTTATAGTGGTCAGAATAGTGCTTATTCACAGGTACAAAAGAAATAATAGCTTTTGTCTGATGGTTTATCGTTTTCACTACGTCTGTATTTTGTTTCCAACTAAAATGCACGCCACATTGTGGTTTACACATGAATGTTTACCTCATCAGGCCGTCCCTCAGCATCTCTCAGGGCCAGATAAGGCTTCTTCTTAACACGGTTAAGGTCCTCATGTAGGCCGTCCAGCAGAAAGGCCAACAGCTCCTGAGAGTCTTGTTGCTGGTACCCTGAGAACTGCGGGGCAAACCGGCCCACCTGGGTCTGACCAGAGAGAGGAGATACAGTTCAACATTCAGGTCTGTCTTAAAAATGGCCAATGAGTTCCATAGTAACTTTAGCCTCTGTAGGCTAAAGATTCACTCACTTTAAAAGTGCGTGGAGCCACATAACTGCTCTGACTAAGCCACATCTGTTTGACCAGATCCGCGTAGGCCTCTGCAATCTCCCCTCGCATCCCTAATGGATTTTCCCGGTTGATCTCAGCTTCGTACTGGTCTTCCAAGAAATATTCCGTTAGAGGGGGAGTGTTGCTCAGGCACTGAAATAAAAAGTCAATCAGAATGAGAAGGAAATGAGGGTTTGGCTGCTAGATGTAAAAAATTCAGGGTTTGGCTGCTAGATGTCATAACTACACAGTCTGGGCTCACAAAGCATCTTTCTTCCATTGACACCCATCAGCATACCCATATGCCCATTAGCAAATAGGGCAGATTTCAAAACATACTGTTTAAATGAACATTCACTTTTGCATACCTGGAGAGCAGAGTTCATGAAGCAGGTGTTGCCCAGGTTGCTCAGACCACAGAGGCCTTCCTGAGCGGAAGATTCTCTGTAACTGTAAGAGGAGCTGTAGGAGTTGTAACTTCCCAGTCTGCAAATTGTATGGTGGGTTAGCAAAGACATTCACCATTAGTTAACACCACAATTCAGACCATCACAAATGGTCAACCCAATGCTGAATACAAGAAACCTGACCTTGAACTGAAACCTTGTTTCAGTTCCCTATTTAAACTCTCCCAGTAAGGAACTAAATTAGTGTATCTGTGGAGTAATTTAGGACTGTTTTATGTGATTTAATCTGACCTGTTACCAGAAGTACTGCTGTTCAGCATGTAGCCAGAGTTGCTATTGCTATCCCCGTTTGTTATTGTGGAGGATATGGTGGCAGATGAGTTAGAAGAGAGTTTTGGGGAGGTTGTATAATTCCGAGAGGTGGAAGTACTGGACCTAGGCATAAATCAAAGAATAGGTTAGGGTAAATCCAAGCTGTGTTATAATAACAAGAGTTAATGGCAATCAAAGCAACCAATTTAAAAGAAAGCTCCCAATAATTAAAAAAATGGTAGAAGTAAAAGCATAAAAAACTTCAGGTACCTCCAGTTCTGAACCTTTAAGTGATTTCTTTTAAGCATTAAGCTCCAACGTTAATAATAGTTGCTTAAGTGTGAAAATGACCTAAATTGCATGTACATACTTGGAATGGCAGGTCTGTCTGGGCCATGTGCCATCCTCATTCTTCTTCTCAATAACAAGAACCTGAGGAGTGAGATGAGATTGATGATGTGAACTCATAAAATGTCAGTCAGAGTCTCAAACCAACCACAACTGGAATGGAATGCAGCACAGTGGTTTACCTGGCCCTGAAAAAGCCCTGCGTCCTGTACAGTGCTGTCAAGCTTGTTAAGTTGTTCGTAAGTGTTACTCATATATTTATTCCAAAGTCGAGTTTCCTTTTCAGATGGGATATCGAATAAAGACCTCATTTCCTTTTCAATAGTATCTAGAAGGGAAAAAATGGATATGAAATGATTGTTCACAAGGGCTGCATAATTTTTATTAGATCAATTTTGAGTTCAAACACATGCACAGCTGCTGATAATAGCTGTAAACAAATAAAATGAATGATGAATGAACAGTTCTCAATAGCTAGTACCAGTGCCTTGTAGTGATGGTAATGGATATAATCAGTGATGCAATACTACCGATGAGAGAAATTTATATTTTCTTGGAAGGTTTGTAAGTCTCGTACCTATAGTGTCAGCTTTGCTGAAATGGTGGGTAACAACTTTGTCCATGTTGTCATTATCGCACAGGTTCAACTCAAGCAAATACACTTCCACTTTACAGTGCTTCACAAACATTCCATGTTCAACAACCTGGAAAACAAGTTTTTAAAAAAACACTCATTAACACAAAGCAAAACGAAACTAGAGGCTTTTAAAGCATTTAAATTAAACTTTAACCATTTAACTGTGTAAGAGTTTCAATGCAATTAAAACATGACAGTAGTATCACCCAATAACCCTGCCTGTAATCACTCAAGTATATCAGACATGGGTAAATACAGGTATCTCAGAAAAAATGGAAAACCAAGAGATTACCACAATATGAAAAACTACAAAGAAATATACAATACACAAAGAAAGAATGTAGAACCTTTCTGATGATGGGTTTCTGACCCTCCAGACAGCCATACCAGCTGACCAGCTTATTCCAGGCCTCTGTAGGAACTAAAACATAGTCCAACTCATCTATGAGATGCTCTTTCAATGTCTGGGACTTGTGATCTACGATACAGAGAGAAAAGGGGGAAATCATTAGAAAAACACATTAGAGCCCTTTAACACTACACTGTATTATGCAAAAGAAATAGCCATGCTTGGCACAGATTTTGTGTGGTGCACAACAAATTAACATTTTTTTCCTTAAACATAAACATTTGGTCATCATTTATTCACCTTCAAGTTGTTTCAAGTTTTTTGACTTTCTTCCATAAAACACAAAGGAGAGATACTGAAGAATGTACTTGTTGCTTTTTTCTGTCATTACAGAAATGGGTAATGGAGATTTCAAGCTTCAAAAAGGATGCAAAGCAACATAACAAAAAAGACCATACAACTATATTCCAAGTCTTCTGAAATCACATGATAGCTTTGGGTGAGAAAAATCAATATAAGTAGTTACGCAATGATAATCTTCTCCTCCAGCCATCTGTTAACTCAAATTATTTAATTATTAATTAACTCAAACAAATCATTTAGAAAAAGACCAATGAAAAGACCTGTTTCATACAGTTTATTGTGTATGGTTTAAAATCTCCATTTGAGCTCCACTGAAGAAATGAAGTTGGGTTTGGGACGACATGAGGGTGAATTAATTAAAGAACTTAAATTTTCGGACGAACTATCCTTTTAAGACTGAAATATCAAAACATAAGTACACGGTAAGCTCCTAAAAAATTTATTTAGCCTTTGAATCAGGTATTCACATACATAACTGCATAAGAATTCCTATTCTTAAAAGCTCTGATAAAAATGTGTCTAGTATTATAACAAAAATCATTTTACTGTTGGCAAAAAAAAAAAAAAAACATCAC
>NW_015537929.1:330416-343820 GCF_001515605.1 Sinocyclocheilus anshuiensis | reverse complement strand
CTGTTGGAAAAAAAAAAAAAAAAAACATCACAACACTTATCTATGAGAATGTGAACAGAGATAAGCACAACACTCACTCAACATTCATTACCTGAAAAGAGTCCAGAGTTGTCAATGGGTCCCGGGTACAGATTGTGCTCTCCAACATTGTACAAATCCCAGCTGTCAAAGCCCACATATTTCTTCCACTGTTTGAACCACCGGCTGTCAATCAAATACCTAAACAAGTGGAACAATAGGTGGAGATCAATGAAAAGTCAGTGGAAAAGGACAATTAATGCGTTTCTCTCCTAAAATATTAGAGCTAAACTGATGGCACAGCAAATATATTTTGTGTTATTACACATCTACAGCCAATAAGGACTTGTTCCACTACATAAGCTTGTTAACACTTGATTCCACTCTGCCAAGTGGCAGACATTATACTTTGATAAGAAAGAAAAGTCTGAATTAAAATGGGTCAGACAAAATTGAGAATTCTATTATTGAATTGAAAAGGAGAATTCTCTTTTTTGTGTGGAACACAAAAAGAGATGTTCACTTTAATTTTAGGGAAAAATGAATTGAAAGTGAAAGGTAACTTTCTGCCTAACATCTTTTAAATTCGACAAAAAGGCTGAGCATTAGAGAGAAGAAAAAATAAATAAAAATCTGTTTATTTCAAAATATTAAATTGTAATTAAAGTATGTAGCCAACATTAAACTCTTTAAAACCAGTGACCTTAATTACATAACACAAGATACCTGTTTGAGTAAATTAAATAATTGTAGTACAAGTCTACACAATGAAAGTACTTCTAATCCTACTGAAACCTAAAAACCTTCCTTTCAATTTAGTCACTAGTAACTTTATTACAACTCGTCAGTCTGCTTTCAAAATAAAAGTGGACTGGCTATCCAAACACTTACATGTACTAACGGGTTTAAAATCTGAATAATGTGTATATATTTTGGGGTTTTAATCTCCATTAACTTAAGATACATTTTTGTGTATTTACTATCTGTTCCATAAACAACTTCTATTGCCAAACAACATTGTGAGTGACTGGGTGTTATCCAGTAGCCATGACAAAGCACTGCCTCACTGTAATACTGATTTTAGGTAGCTTAGTCTTCGTCACAACTTCACAGGGAGGAGTTTGGCCGTTATTTTAGTCCAGTTTGACATTTCTAGTTTGACAGAAGGTCGTCGTCTAACAGAAATTAACACTTAACCCGTCAATGAAACCCAAACTAGCCTGGCTAACTAGCATCGGCTACATGCCTGACGCTAACGTTACTTTGCCATATAGCTTATCAGAGAACTGATAAGCGACAATGAGGTGGTTGAGTTTATTTACCAACCTTTTCGCTACTAACGTGTCTGAATACGTCTTATTTTTCCATTAATTAGACATTTAAGCTGAAGAACTGGGGACATATGCGAAGCTATGGCTGGTTAACCTGTGCTAAGTTAAATAGCTACAAGACAGCTTCCTCGTTTTCTAACTGATATAAATAGTGTTGAATCCGTATTACAGTAAATCGCACGCGTGCCCTGTACACCAACTCGATAATAATAGCAGCCTTCTAGTTTATGGGTGTTAGCGGAGCAGGTGGCTATCCACAGCCCGGCTAGTGAAGAGATTTCCGGCAGCCGGTGTCTCCGTCTGTAGGCCTGAGCCGATGCCGACAAGCTTGCTTTGACTTCGGCTTCACATAAAAACCTCTTACCATTCATCTCCCTTTCGAAGTGGCGTCTTCAGCAGTGTGCCGATGCTCTGCTTTTGACTTTCGGTGGATGGTACTGGTGTCTGTGCGATCACCAGCTTCTCGTCAGGGTCCGAAGCGTTACCCGACTTGGGTCCGCCTCCCTCCGCCATCGTGCAGCGAGTGAACCCTCAGCGACCGTGAGCGCGCTAAAGTATACAGGAGACGCGCAGCGCTAGAGGGAGCGCGCATACTTTTTTTTTTTATTGCTTAATGTACATTAGACAGGGAACAACCAACAATGCAAGACACTTCCATTGAGACAAACACAGAGTTTACATTAAAGAAGAAGAAAAAAATATATGGAGCAAGGATGAAAACAAAGATGTAGTCGATGTAGACATTATAAACACAAGGAGCAAGGATGAAAACAAAGATGTAGTCGATGTAGACATCATAAAGAAAAAAAATATACGAAAATAATAAATAATTTGACAAAGAGAAGCATAACTTTTCAGATTTTCTATTATGTTTTTTGAAGCATTTGAAGCTCTGAAACATTTGAGCAAACTCACATCAAAATATATTGAAGGAGAGTTTACATTTTTTCCGTTTACAAGTATGGATATGATATTTACCCATCAACAAAATAAAATTTACAACATCAGAGAAGGATGAATTTAAATCACACTTAAAAAAGAGGACATCTTGTTGGGTTATAGGAGGAATTGTCTCCATTTTTACTGACAACCAGCTATGTATATCGAACCAAAATTTAGAAGAAGTCTCGCAGTAAAATAAAAGGTGATCAAGTGTTTCAGGAAATGAAGAACAGAAACCACAAGGATCCACCTCGAGGGAGCGCGCATACTTAGCTGCCGAATTCAACTAGGAGCAGTGTTGGGGGTAACGCATTACAAGTAACGCGAGTTACGTAATCAGATTACTTTTTCAAGTAAAGTAACGCATTACTTTTTTAATTTACAAGAAAATATCTGTTACTTTTTCAAAAAAGTAACGCCAGTTACTTTGTTTTCCCATTTATTGACTGACAAGTCTCCTGTCCCCATATTGGGAGAAATCGGAAGTGCAGAGGAGTTGTGTGCGCTGTGTGAACATGATGTTACTGTAGTTCTAGACTAAATGTGAATGTGCATTAATTCATCCCACTCACAAAAAAAAAAGATTTAGTATTCATCAATATGAATTAAAACAGTGAAATGCAAACTCAGAATATGACGCAAACCTGCAATAATTAAATATGTTAAATAACACAAATGTATCTAATCCCATTTTATTAACTGATGTCTTTGCTGCTGACCTTTGATGATCCAGTTCAACCATACTAATAAGCAAAAATGACTTTAGATAAACTAACAATTGTGCGTCATTGTTTTTTTATTGCTGAAGAGTGTTTCTTCTCCTGCGTTCTGCTGTACAGACGTGAATTTACTTTTTCTTCAGCCTGAGTTTTATCCATTACACTTTTTGGTGTGAAAGGGCTTTTACATTTGCTATAGATAGAACTTCTTATATTAAAAACAATCAAGCCCTGCTCATATCTAAAAAGTAACTAGAAAGTAACGCAAAAGTAATGTAACGCATTACTTTCCATAAAAAGTAACGTATTTAGTTACTTTTTTAGGGAGTAACTCAATATTGTAATGCATTACTTTTAAAAGTAACTTTCCCCAACACTGACTAGGAGCTACATCCTTCATGAATAATTAGGGCTCTGGGAAGATAAGCATTTTGGTGTCCGCATCCCTGACAGCTTAAAGTATTGCTGTCAGCCGCTACAAAAAAATCTTTGACTGATAGGACCTCTTGCCATATTGTCCCCTGAAATTGCTTTTCTATTGCATTGCGCTTTGAATAGCGTATTTGGTTTGATTTAAACCCATACAAAACAGATGTCCGATCCATCATTCTGAGTCGAATTTCGACGAATCAGTTGAACTGGGTCACAAACTCGTATGAATAATTCATTTATGAATCGAATTGAGTTGGTTGAGTTTGAACCGACAACGGCCTCTTTAGGATATGTCAGATTTGTGAACCATGTAACTTACTATGGTTGGACTGCATAAAATGCTTAGACTAGTCTTAAAGTTTAGTCATCTAATTTTTTTTCCCTGTAAGTTTGGTCAACTTCTTGCGGTCACTTACATAAAAACATAGTGTAATTTGAATAATAAAAAAAACGGATTACTACTTGGTTAACTGCTAGTTACGAGGTTCATACAACCGGCCACCTGAAAAACGTTTGTGAGTCCTGAATTGGTTTTAATACATTTTATTAAAATTTCCTAATAAGAAAAATGTAAATAAATGCAAGTATTGTTTAATGTAAATGCTAATTATATTTAGGTCATTAATAACTGTAGAAAAAAGTGGTAGAAAAAGTTATTAAATAGTTGATAAAATAGATACAGAACAGAGAATAGTGCATCACTTTTATAGAAAATCAGGCTGTATTAAGAATGTACACATCCAATAAATGTAGTGAGAAACATTTATTTAAACCAAAAATTGCATTTAATAAAACTCAAATAAATATATTAAACATGCCAATAAATCTTAATATCTAATGAGGAAAATCTACCGAAATTCTGAATACTGACATTTGTTTCGCTACATACTCAGTGCATGGTGTACTGGCACCATAAGAAAGCCTCTAAAACAACAGTAAATTAAGGAACATACTATTTAGGTAACTGAACCTAAGTTATGGTCTGATCCACTTTTTAAAATGACATTATTTCTTAAAACTTCCTTTTTGCCTACGTGGTCCAAGAAATCATATGGTCCTAGTAAAATAAGAAAGCAGGGCTCTTAAAACAACAAAAATGAATAAAATTGTGTTAAAACAAAAATAAAGACGACATAGCAATAATCAAAGGGAATGTTTTCGAGAAAACCAGACCACATGCTACATTATAGGTGCACGGTTTCTGTTGCGTTGTATGAATGCAGTCTCAAGAGATAATCCATAAAGCTTAAAGCGCAAAGCTTTGTCACACAATGACACTTATGTCTGAGCAAAAATGAACAATGGAGGGAATGGTGCATGCATATTACACAAAATGTGATATGTCTGCAATGAGGTTTATGACACTTTCTAGAAAAAGAAAAAATCTGAATGGAAGCGATTTGCCACTTCCAAAATCAGTCTGACAATTCACTCTTCTATTTCGGTGAGGTCCTCCAAAACCTCTCAGTAGTGCACTTAGAAGATGCCTGTTGGCAACTCTTTGCTGAACATCCCCAAAAAATCCAAGTCCTTACTCATCAGATCCTCCTCGACATTTTCTAAGGCCCACTGATGATCCGTCAACTCCAGAGCCTCCCATTCCGCCTAAGAATAACATTCATATACATAAATCTTTAAAAAACTAAATGAAACACTTAGTCTGCAGCCTCAAAATAACATATAAAAAACAAAAACTTTTGTACATTTAATAAGATTAGGGTGCAACTCCTAATTTGCGATACCTTGAATGCTTTGTTTGTGTCAGCAGGCATTGCCATTGCAGCACCACTCATCTGTTCCTGCATGATGCGAGACTGATCTGCACCTGTTGCAAATGTAAGAAAATTAATTGCATTACAAATTAATTGCAATACAAATGTAACATGAAAAATATGCTTATAATTCTAAAATGATTCAAATAATTTTTAAGCTAAACATTTAAAGGCAACAGCTATTTCTACAATACAAATTTAGCCCTTGTGCTGTGCTGAAAATCTTTTACCTAATTTGGTGATCCCAATCTCAAAAATGACCAGAATGACCTGATCTTTTTGCCAACCAGTTTCTTTTTCCAATTAGCACAGGTTTTGTATTTCATTTTTGGAAGTGACTGGTTGTAGGCCTCACTGATCTGAGCTTATGCATCTCGGTTTTTGAGTGAAGAAAAGCATTATTTGTGGAGAATGTTGGCAATATTCACTGAAAAATTGTACAAAATTACCCCAGCACCCCAAAACTCATCCCAAAAAAGTACAATAATTCCCCCCTAAATAATTAGGAAGTTATTATACCCTCTGTGATCAAAGTCAGCATCAGCGCTGGAGTAGGTCAAAATTATGGTCTATTGAAATGGAACATCAGTAACGTTATTTACCATTGTCTTGTCCAAGAATCAGAGAATACATGCTCCTGAGACCAAAGACATTCAGGAAATACCAAGATGCTGAACTCACCCTGTGGATGTATACAGCACGAGACTGTTTAAAGACACAGCTTTGAATGAAATAAGAACAACACTCAAGGGTTTGAGAGCACTAACCAGGAGGCATCTAGAGAGAGCAACTCAATTCCCTGCTGCAGCATCGGCTTGAAGCGGAGTGTGAGGGGAAACGGTACCTTTGCTAGAGAGAGAACAGATTTATAAATGCGTTAAGACGAGCTCTGTGAGAATAGACTACAGGAAGCCATACTCTCATATTTGATTGTGAAAACTGTATCTCTTACTTGTGACAAACCCAGAGAAGGTCCAGTTGATCCAACCACCAATAAGGATCATAGGCAAGACGTTTGTCACATTGCCTTTCATCATGTCCGTCAACATGCTGGGATCTAATTGAGCAAATTATATCATGGCATTAACCTTTTCACTCAATCCTGATTGTCATTTTATGACATATGCATAAAAGTATTTCCACCAATACTCACCAGTCATTGGAGATGGTGGGACCACCTTTCTTTTGGTCTTCTTGAAAAAGCCATCTTCTTGATTATTAAAGTAGAATTTTCTCATCAAGAAAGACTTTTAGCAAGAGATAACATTTCAGTTTCAGTACTCCAGTAAAGTCTCAAGCAAAAGACACGAAAAAGATAAGAGGGGCTCACTTGTTTGGGGATGTATTTTCCATTTTCCCGTAAAACTCTGCTCCTGATAAGAACCTGGCTGTGTAGAGAACATGATCTTTAGTGTTTTGTAACATTTTGTGAGTTGCAAAACACATGTGGATGGATAATGAAACAGTCCAATGAAAGTTACCTGTCTGAAACTTGCTCTAACGTGAGCTTCTTGTCACTTTGTAACAGAATTGAAACATAATGGCGGATCACTCCAACCAGAAAAGTAATAAACACGATAGGCAGCACAACCCAAAGACGAATATTGGAGTCCAGGAGGAGCTCAGGCTCAGCCATGCTTTAGTGAAGGGATGTTGATGGGATATGCCAACCCTGAAACAGACAAACTATGAGATCTAGTAATCTCTTGGACTTCATTTAACCGAATGCGCAAAGTTATATTTAAAATAACAAGCTGATCACCGTGAACCGTTGTGGATTAATGATTAGTACATGTATATAAAAGGACAGCACTGATATTTTCATAATAAGCTAGTACTCGATTCCCTTAATTAAATCTGCTCGGACCTTCATAAGACTGCCAAACGTTACATTTAGAGATTTCCAATTTATTTGTTCCTATTCAAGTCAAATTCATACATGTGTATGTCGTCTCTATCTGTTACAGAACACAGAAAAAGAAAAGCAGGTGCTTCAGATTTCATTGTAAATCCACCCACTATAACGTCGCATCAGGGTTAGCTTGTTGCTAACAACCTTCTTTCATGGTGAGGCGAATTTTTTTTAGCATATACACACCGGCACCGAGCATATGCTATATTTTCGACGCTACATGTTGCGACAACTGAGACTTTATCATAATGCAGTTATTGTACCTACTCTCGTATTCAAATTGCGGTTTATCTCTTCGAAGCCCGATAACGACTCAAACCAGGAATCGCCAGCATCGAGCCGCTGCTGTTAAGATGTGAACGCAACGCACTAATAACCAGTTTTCCAAAATAAAGGTTATTTCTGTAACATTTTCATAATTAAAGTTCGTAGCGTTATATCAAATTGACTAAATCAAATCAATGTGTCAGTAAAATCTAATTATATTTAATTCTGTCTGTTATATCACTTCACTGTCGGCCGGTGTTGTGGGGTTATGCTTTGCGTTCATTTCACTTGAAACCAGAAACCGGAAATGTAAAGCATCTTTCAGTTATGACACGGACGAAACTTCCGCGTTCGGGAAAGAGGTGGATATGATCGATAAAAAAGGTCAATAAAAAAAATCATAAGATACACAATTTAGTTAATTCTTACAGTTTAGTGTATTTTTAAATACTAGAAAACTTCATTTAAATACATACATATATTTTTTGTTATTTTATACATTATTCAAGCATCCTGAGTGGATTTTTGACACTGCTTCTGAAAGGATAGTACAGTGTGTCCTGAACCCCAAATACAGCTCAGACATGAGTATCAAATGTGAATTTATGAACATAAGCAACATACATGTATTTTATTACCATGGATGAGGCCATGCATAACACATCACATTGAAGCACATGACATTAAACTAAGGAAAAAAAAATGGTGACAACTTAACTTTTTTTTTTAAATGAATGGAACGTGGTAGCCGTGCCGGTTCTGCACAGAAATTGTTTCACTCTGAAGACTACAGTAACAGTTTTTTGTCTTCAATTAACAACATCTTTAGAAGAAAAAAAAAAAACGGTCAAAATGGACAAAGAACAAAACTCCATAAGTATTCGCAACACATTTTAATACTGTGGCCTGTATAAGAAAAACATATGAAACATTCTTCTTTTACAAACCACATCCTCTCATATCAACACTGGCATGTTCATTAACAGGCAGTTTCTGCAGCATTTGCTCCACTAAAAGAAACCACAGCTAATTAGATCTAAAAGGGTCAATAATAGAAATATTTATAAGTAGTGTGACTGAAATACACAGAACTATTTTATAACAGCTTGTAAATACAGGAAGAAAACAACAAACATAAATATAAAAAAAAAAAACAATTTCAACAAATCCAATGCAGTAATCTCAAAGAAATCGCACTGATAAACTTGGGCAAATTTAACAACCAATCCCATGCTATCACACAGCCCACACAAAATGCAACAGGCAAATGTGCACATACCCACACACACACTAAAATCAACCATTGCCATGATAGAACATTGTGCTTACCTCATCACACTCATACTGAGACACGTTTAGTCCAGGGCGTATCACAAGCTGATCAAGTTTGGACATGTTTGTTCTATTATGCATTACTGAATGGAATTACATGGAATCAGAAACACCCACATATACGTGTTCCTGGCTTGGGAGATTTAAATATATATATATATATATTTTCCCCAAGAGAATGGAATACAATTTACTCTGCAACTCTGATGCGAAGCGAGCCACTACAGGTCAGGATCAGATGCACAGTGGGAGCACATCTTTGATGTAGAACAGAATTTGTGCGTTAAAAAAAATCATATAAAAGAACTTAACCTCATAAATTCAGTCAGTCTGATGTGGTCACAGAGGGCTGCACTAAAAGAGAAGAGCACCCATACTGCCCACTTCACTCTGTTCTTTAACAAAGATCTCAAAGTACTGGTAGATGATGGTGACGGCCAACAAGATTCCAGTTCCTGAACCGATGGCTCCCAGGAAGTCGGCCATGACTGAGAGGCCACCTATACACAGGCCTCCGAAAGCTGCTGCTGTGGGGATGTATCTAATTGAGGATTTAAAGAAAGTTTTAGTTATTCCATGTTTGATTAATTGAGTCTAATTAAGTTTGAGTGCTCTGTATGTTTTACCTGTTGAGTTCATGGACCATAGAAGTTTCTCTGTGTCCCCTCATAACCATCTGCTGTTCTTTCAGCTGTTTGGCGACCTAAGTAATGCAAAGTGTACACATGAAGCCTGCATAGGTCAACTGTACAATGCAGCTCAGTGGACTCAATAAGCAGGAACAGTATAAAGCTTCTTACATCTTTGGCAGAGGATCCAGACACCTCAATCCAGGTCTTAGAGAAGAAGGCACAGGATCCCAGCATGAAGATGATGTAAATGATGGCATGGACTGGATCCTCCAGAACTGTGCTGAAGGACTCTGGGGGAGAGAGGTAGTAACACAGACCACCTACTGGATAAGCACGAGCTGGCCCTCCAGTTGAGGTATCCTGTTAACCGAAGAAAAAACTTTATAGGTGCACCAAGGTGTATTTTTTTACAAAAGAATTTTGTTACAAAACTCAAAGAGTCTGATAAGCAAAATAAAATGAGTAGCACTGCTATGGCCATGTGATTTCAAAATGAGGGTGGACCACACATGTAGAATAAACTGTTTTATAGGCAACATCATCTTGACCTGGTGTGAGTGTACATAATTTTAAACATATGATTCACAACCAGGGGGTCAGAGTCCACTAGAGGGACCTCAGCAAACTTTACACAAAATTATTTAAACACATTTAAATTAATGAATTACTATTAATATTAATATATTCTAACTCTAAATTAAAAACAATAACATCTTTTATTGAAGAACATTGTTCTTGAAACAAAATGAGTCATAGTTAATTAATTTAACATATCAATACTGCCAGTTTATATGAATAAGTAAAAAAAAAAAACAAGCAGCTTTGTCAATTACAACAATATATATAGCCTATAATAATATATTGAATATTGTGTTGGAGAATGGGGGGCTTTTGAGTCAGAAAAGTTGTTTTAAAAACTGATTTAAAACATGTTACTCTATTTATAGGTGCAAGGAAAAATGCATGTTCAAACTGAAAAAAAAGAAAGAATAAAAAAAAGATTAAAAACTGGTCAGACAACACAAATATGGGAAAGTTTAAACAAGTGACTTACCGACCAAGTACCCAGCAGGTTGACCAAGAAGTTCCCACTGAAGCGAGTGGAGAGCATTTGAGAGATGACATATAAGTTGGACACCAATGCAGACTGCAGGATGATGGGAATGTTGGAGGTGTAGAACAGTTTGATGGGATATGTGTTATACTGGCCACGGTAACGAGCAGATTTGATAGGGAGGTCAACTCTGAAGCCCTGTGGAACAAGAAATAATATACTTGGCATCGAATACTTGAATTGTGATCATTTATAATTAAACCGCAATATCTGCTATTATTTCCAAATGCACATTATTAGAGGCCCAAAATGAGAGCAGATGAAGAAAACGAGTTCCTGTGGAGCATTTACTTTGACCAGAGCCGCTCTAAAAAACACTGGATCATGAGCTGCTTGCATTTGAAAGCCACTGAACCATATCATAATTTCATGTTTTTTTTTTTTATTAATTGTGCAGCCCTATGTGCGGGAAGAGTTGTCAGCTAATTAGGGTTAAAGGGTTAGTTCACCCAAAAATGAAATTTATTCAATAAATTACTCACCCTCAAGTAATCCTAGGTGTATATGACTTTCTTCTTTCAGACGAATCCAGTCGGAGTTATATATTAAAAATTGTCTTTGATCTTTCAAGCTGTTTAATGGCACTCAGCGGGTGTTGCATGCATCAGTCCAAAAGAAGTGAAATAAAAAGTGCCCATCCATAACAAATTTTAAAAAAGTGTCTCACACGGCTCCAGGGGGTGAACAAAGGCCTCCTGTAGCGAATCGATGCATTTTTGTAAGAATAATATCCATATTCAAAACGTAAATCACTTTAATGTAGCTTGCGCCAGCAGTTGTACACGGAAGCAGCTCCGGGCTGATGAGGTATGAGGTCAGCGTTGCGCATGCGCCGGTGAGTCTCGTGAAGACCAACATTTGTATACAGGAGCAAAGGAAGCAAAGTTTCCTTACTTTAGCAAAAGAAAACCAGTCTCCTCTTGGCTTATATCGAAATCCTCCGACATTCTTCTTTACAAATCCTCGTTTTGTACTTCTAATTAGTGACCGTTGTTTTGATTTGATCTCTTCCCTGCGCTTCCGAGTGTGTCACTTCTGAGTGGCGCATGCGCAACGCTGACCTCATACGTCATCCGCCTGGAGCTGCTTCCGTGTACAACAGTGAGCGCAAGCTAGATTAAATTGATTATTACGTTTTAAATATGGTTATTTTTCTTACAAAAATGCATCGATTCGCCACAGGAGGCCTTTGTTCACCCCCCGGAGCCGTGTGAGGCACTTTTTATTAAGGATGGGCGCTTTTTTTTTTCACTTCTTTTGGACTGATGCACTGCAACACCCGCTGAGTGCCATTAAATAGCTTGAAAGATCAAATAAGTTTTAATATAACTCCGACTGGATTCGTCTGAAAGAAGAAAGTCATATACACCTAGGATGACTTGAGGGTGAGTAATTTATGGACTAATTTTCATTTTTGGGTGAACTAACCCTTTAAGGATTTGAACAAGCAATAGCAGCAGATATGGCTTAGCAAACAACTCTGTATAGGTATGGACATATTCGTGGGCGAAATACCATCATTCCAATAGGAATCGCCACGATCAGGAGTTGTATGTGAGGGTGAAAACTTCCCCACGCAAGTTTCACTCATTTTCAAGTTGGTCACATGAATTTGCTGCATTTAGCAACAAAAACTTACTCAGATTGAAAGTGACTTCTGTGTCAGCGGTGCTTCTTACATTACTACACTATAGGGCTGTCAAAATGGCTGAAAAACTAAATTCGAATTTTGTACTTAAATATTATCAATATTCGAATTAGATTCGAATTTAAAAGGCATAATTTCAGTTACGGGGAAAAGCTTTTGGCTTCTCTCCTGAGGCCACAAGGGGGCACATCGAACAAAATATTATGCACGTTTCTTCAAAGCATAATAAAATAACACGACTATCTTTGAAAAAAGTGCATAATGTTTAAAATAATGTTTATAAACCTTATATAATTAAAGTTGCTTAAACAATTAGACACAAAACAGCATCATGCATGTATATATGGTTTAATACAAAGGACCGAAAACCAATCACAAAGAGTACTTTATTCATTTAAACATGAGATGCAGTGGGATGGGGAAAACCGCCATAAAGTCTTGAGACATGTTTTTAAAAAGTTGAACTTGCATACATTTTTACATGGCTTTCTAAACATGCGGCTCTCTTGTGCGAGACGCGAGTGCAACGGTGATAGATGTCCCTCTAGAAAATGTGATAAATATGCGTTCTGTGTGAACGGCTTGGTTTCGGTTTTGACGTAAACAACATCATCTCCGCATTGATGTTCTATTTTCCCGCAATATTTTGAATGAACAACGTAGCAGTGCCACATCTAGGGGGTTCAACTGGATAGGCTAACAAAAGCATTAACCCTCTAAGCGCCAAAGTCGCAAAATTGCGACAAGACGTCATACTTAATAAAATAGGCTGTAGATCCTAATGTGGTGTAATATCTCATTTGTATTCCCTACCACTAGATGGCAGACTTGTAGTACTTCGATTCTAGACCAAAATGACGTCATGTTCCTATTCAAAGTGTTTGAGTTAAGAGCAGAGCAAATGAGCTATCGTGTCATTGATGCGGAAGCAGTTCAGTTCAGAGCGTGTGAGTAAATTGTGAGATTTGTGAGAGAAAAATCGCCAAATGGCTAATAAAAAGTTGTACCGTGAGGATGTGTTGCAAATGTTATTCACCGATTCTGACTCTGAAGGGGAATATTTGCCTTTTGGAAATGACGTGCCGCCGTGCAAGGCGCAAGTGTTCACAAGGCACAAACAAGCGATCATTTCGACACTTTGCCCAACGAGGATGGGGGTGGCAGGGGTGAACGTGGTCGTAGTTTCCATAGGAGAGCTGTTGCTAGAGGTAGAGGCAGCAGGGGTAGGAGAAATAGGGCTGGAAGTAGCACTAGCTGCCCCAAAGAGGTGGGAGTGGCCGCGGTA
>NW_015537929.1:329003-330226 GCF_001515605.1 Sinocyclocheilus anshuiensis | reverse complement strand
TGCACGTTTCTTCAAAGCATAATAAAATAACACGACTATCTTTGAAAAAAGTGCATAATGTTTAAAATAATGTTTATAAACCTTATATAATTAAAGTTGCTTAAACAATTAGACACAAAACAGCATCATGCATGTATATATGGTTTAATACAAAGGACCGAAAACCAATCACAAAGAGTACTTTATTCATTTAAAAACACGAGATACAGTGGGATGGGGAAAAACCGGCATAAAGTCTCGAGACATGTTTTTTAAAAGTCGAACTTACATTAATTTTACATGGCTTTCTAAACATGCGTCTCTTTTGTGCGAGACGCGAGTGCAACGGTGATAGATGTCCCTCTAGAAAATGCGCGAAATATGCATTGCGTTCTGTGTGAACGGCTTGGTTTCGGTTTTGACGTAAACAACATCATCTCCGCATTGATGTTCTATTTTCCCGCAATATTTTGAATGAACAACGTAGCAGTGCCACATCTAGGGGGTTCAACTGGATAGGCTAACAAAAGCATTAACCCTCTAAGCGCCAAAGTCGCAAAATTGCGACAAGACGTCATACTTAATAAAATAGGCTGTAGATCCTAATGTGGTGTAATATCTCATTTGTATTCCCTACCACTAGATGGCAGACTTGTAGTACTTCGATTCTAGACCAAAATGACGTCATGTTCCTATTCAAAGTGTTTGAGTTAAGAGCAGAGCAAATGAGCTATCGTGTCATTGATGCGGAAGCAGTTCAGTTCAGAGCGTGTGAGTAAATTGTGAGATTTGTGAGAGAAAAATCGCCAAATGGCTAATAAAAAGTTGTACCGTGAGGATGTGTTGCAAATGTTATTCACCGATTCTGACTCTGAAGGGGAATATTTGCCTTTTGGAAATGACGTGCCGCCGTGCAAGGCGCAAGTGTTCACAAGGCACAAACAAGCGATCATTTCGACACTTTGCCCAACGAGGATGGGGGTGGCAGGGGTGAACGTGGTCGTAGTTTTCCTCTTTCCTGATCATTTGGAATGAGGATAAAAAGACAAAAAAAAAAAAACACATGCAAATAAGTTCAAACTTCCACTCCATATATATTTGCTGCACCCTTACAAAGTACAGGTGCAGTCAGTGTGGGGTAGGTCTGTGCGCTGTGCCATGCAATGAGGTACCATACTCTCAAGAACTATAAACTTTGTCACCTAGATACCTGATTGGGCAGATAGCTGGTCAACTGATCAAAA
>NW_015537929.1:322757-328706 GCF_001515605.1 Sinocyclocheilus anshuiensis | reverse complement strand
GTACTTTCTCCTATTTTATTGTTGGTTTCCTCTTTTCTGATCGTTTGCAATGAGGATAAAAAGTAAAAAAAAAACATGTAAATAAGTTCAAACATCAATTCAATATCTACTATTTCCTGAATATTACTGATGAACTGATCAAAAAGTAGGCTACTGTTCACATGTGTTTTACTACTATATAGTATTGTAATATGGTAATAATTTAGTACTTTCTCCTATTTTATTGTTGGTTTCCTCTTTTCTGATAATTTGGAATGAGGATAAAAAGACAACAACAAAAAACATGCAAATAAGTTCAAACATCAATTCAATATCTACTATTTCCTGAATATTATGAAATTCAAGATGGCCGCCCCCTGATGACGTCATATGCAAATTAGATGAGTATATTTACACCCCACATAAACTTTCGGTCATGCCCAACATTTTTCTAATTTACTGTAGATCTCTATCTTTAAGCCTTTTCAAGCCACAAGCTTTTGAAATCTTGATGTCAAAATCCAGCATTTTTTCCAAAAAACCCTGGCGCCTAAAGGGTTAAAATGCAATGACACTTACATTGTCGTCGCATTTCGTGCACCACTGATAAGGCTGCCTGATGTACACCTAAAATTGGTGGAATGTGGATTTTTATTTTAAATTCGACGAATATTCAAAATTAGATTTTTTTTTTTTGACAGCCCTACTACACTATGGAACTTCTTTTGCTAATATGACCACACCTTTATGCAATAACCCACTAACCTGAAAGTATATGACCACTGCAAAGACGAAGACTGTAGCAATGAGGTTCATGAGGTTGGGCAGGTTCTGTCTGTAGAAGGCCTCTCTCAGTGCTCGCACTTTATCAGTACGAGTGGCCAACAGGTGGAACAGAGCAATAATGGCTCCTTCAAACTCTGTACCTGCACGTACACAAACAAATTTCAGTCAGCATCACTTAAGACACCACAGAATGGTTCAAAACAAGATGCTGCATCCTGAACACAAACCTCTTCCCGTGTTGACTGTGGTTGGACTGAACGCCTTCCATACTATTGTTTCACAGATGTTGGTGGCGATGAAGAGAGAAATACCAGAGCCCAAACCGTAACCCTTCTGCAGCAACTCATCCAGCAGCAACACGATCAGACCGGACACAAACAACTAGAGAGAGTATACAAATCAATATTAACTGATCAAGTATAGCATAATTAACTAAAGGAAGGTGTTTTCAACAAAAGGATAATGTTCTTCACAAAGCAAATCACAAGATAAGACTGACGAGATCCAAAATGTTGATCAATCGGTCTTTTTATAATGAGGCTCATTTGCGTAGATAGCAGATGCGAATACAAACACACAAGATTATTTGAACAATGCCTGCAAAGGTCACTCCGTTAAGACAGGTCAAAGTCTTGTGAAATTACAGGTTATTTAGCAACCAACAGTGATAACCAATAACTTGAAGGAAGCTAGAGATAACAAAAATGATTCCACAATAAGGCAAATATAGATCCAATATGTTTTTAAATGGTCGTTGTCAATGATAGTATATAGAATAAAGAGTACTAAAATTAAATGTACACAATGCACAATATTAATGACTGAAAACAGAATATGTGCATTATCCATTCATAATGGTGTCAGGAGATTTGGTTGGAGCCAAATGCTTCTGTTAAATAGCCAAGCAGGGAACGTTATCGGCTGAATAAATATATATGTTTATCACTACTAAAATGCCTAAATATTTCATGCACAGGTGACTATAAAGAATGTGAATTAACCTGGATGATGATGAGGAGGCAGACTCCAGCACCCATTTCTGAAGGGTCTCCATACATGCCAGTCATCACATACACGATAGATTGGCCAATGGTGATGATCATGCCAAAGACTGGTGGAAAGATCTAACAGTTAGATGTCTTACAAAAACAAATGCAATGATGACATTAAGATGGGTTTCCCACAAGAGTATTGCACTGGAAGCTGCATTAGACCATTCCATTAGTTTCAACCAATGAAGTCACTTAACAGAGTCAGGGGAGTGCCACATTCAATACATATACACATACATATATATATATATATATATATATACTCAGCGTGCTTTGTTTATCAGCTCGCGCACATCAGCTATACAGGCGTTAATACTGAATGTTTAACGTTATATTCATTGCATACATATACTTCGTAGTAGACATCCTTAACTCCTTTCTGCTGTCTGTTGTTCTGTTGTTGGTGTTTCTTTGTTTGAATATGGCGCTTATCACATGCTGTGTGGTATCGGCGTTTGGTATCGGGGCATTTTAACGAGTACGAGTACGAGTACAGGAGACCAGTATCGGGCCCGATACCGATACCAGTATCGGTGCATCCCTACCTGCAACCTTTGGGTTACGAGTCCGACTCTCTAACCATTAGGCCACGACTTAGAGAGTATATATATATAGACACACACACACACACACACACACACACACACACACAATTCCACAATTGACC
The DNA here is from genome assembly GCF_001515605.1 of Sinocyclocheilus anshuiensis. Lineage (NCBI taxonomy): Eukaryota > Metazoa > Chordata > Actinopteri > Cypriniformes > Cyprinidae > Sinocyclocheilus > Sinocyclocheilus anshuiensis. Next base: position 326,222 of record NW_015537929.1, on the reverse strand, counting down.
AATCAGAATCAAGAATTCCAGAGTGCTGCGTAATAAGCCATGATATTATCCTGCATGCATGAGAATCATATAATAGAATGTTATAACATATCTTACGTTTCTGAGCTCCGTTGAAGAGTGCTCTATCTTTAGGTGTGTCTCCAACCTCAATGATTTTAGCTCCAGCCAGCAGCTGCATGATCAGACCAGATGTCACAATGGGAGAGATACCTAACTCCATCAGAGTACCTGAAACACACATTGTTAAACTTTAATTAAACTTTTAAACAATCTAATGGTTGGCATATATGGCATTTTCCAAAGGTCAATGACTAATATAAAACACAAAATTGTGCATACCAAATATTACATATAATTGAGTGGATTTGGAGTAAATATTAATTTTGAATTATTTATTGACAATCAAACAAGCACAGATTGTTTATGGCAGATAAATTGAAATGAAAATTGAATGAAAGTTAATTAAATTAAACGATATAATACTGTGCAACTGTTATTCATTAATCAACGTGATGACTGATTCAATATCACTGTCTTGCACTGCTGATTCAGATATACGCACCTCTGTTGGATGCCAGGATCACTCTCATCCAGTAAAAGGGATCTGCTGAGTCTGAAGACATGATTCCAAAGAGGGGAATCTGGAGGACAGAGAGCATAGGAGATCATTCAAACAAAGTTTACGGTCTCCTAAAGCAAATAAAGCACATCCAAACATGGTAATGTTTGGTTTGAGAAGTTTATAAATGCACAAGAATGATTTTGCTGATCATCAACAGTTTACAGCACTTCAGAGAGCTCAGGAGTTTAAATAAGAGTGAACATACCTGGCAGCACACCAGAAAGATGAACAGGGTGATTGCAGTCCATAACACTTTTTCTCTGAACTGAATCTGTGGGGAAGCATTCAAAGAGTTAGTATCACTGAAGCGCCACAAGAACAAGTAAAGCAAACGGTTGATGTGACCAAACTGCATACCCTCCTCTCTGGTTTCTGGATCTCAGGTAAAACCGCACAGAATGGCTTTATCACCTCTAAAAATTTAACTGAAACAGAAGAGAAATGCACTTAAGTTTACAGTTCTTATGCCTAACTTGAGAAAACAGGACAACGTATCCTAAGAGGTCTTGGTGATTCAGGCGACGTGGCTTTAGAGGTTCTGGAGTTCAAACAAGTTACTTGAATCTGTGTCTCTTGCAACGTCAACATTCATTCCAAGAAGAACACTCCGACCAAAATCACACGATCACACAGTGACATCTGTCCATTAAATGCATGCATGAAACTAAAACAAATCACGCTTCAAAACAAAGATAATGATTTACAATGATCGACGTTAGCAGATGAAGTTAGCGTTATATTTTAATTATGTACTAAATAAATTACTTGTTATGTGCAATATATTACAAGTTCAAAAAGCATACGTCTATGCAATGAAAATAAACAGCAAATGCATTTGTGACCATGCTAGTTTATTGACCAAGTACTAACGTTAGCTGGCTACGGTCGCTTTATAAAATCAGTGCAATTACAAATGTAACCATTAAAGTCACATTTTAGACAACAAAATAAACAGAGTGCGTGTTTTTGTAAACTGGACAATACAACAATGAAGAACATGCCATTCTAACAGTAAAATACAGTTGCTAATCTGTAATGAATGAATGTAGCACTGAAGCTAAACTGTTATTTTTAAAATAGCAGTTGTTTACAGCTACAGAATGCATTAAAATCCTTTTTAGTAGACTCGAAGTAAAGTAAAAAAAAAAAAAACATGACGACTCACTGGCCATGGTGTCCCTCTGATGATGGTCCCCTGCAGTCTAGCGGCTAGCTAGCGAGCACCGGTCAGCGGATCTATCAGCACACGTCATCAGCCAGCGTACACACACGACAGAAACAGCGGGCTGGATGGAACCCGAATAAAGTATGAAATGGGCGGGATTAGTGGCCCGGAAATTGTCTCTAATACAGGTATGATAGTTCTAACGTTAAATAACAATTTTGCAGTTGTGCGCTTTTATTTTTTTCATTTTTTGAATTTAATAAATATTTCGGTTTCTAATAGGTGAGTGTGTTCAGACGTGGAGTGTATAAGGGTGTCACGTGTTAACTGTTACTTTTCTCAGCGTGGGCCAAAATTGACCAATCAGAGTCATTTATGATCTAATAAAAAATAAAAGACTTTTTATAGAAATATGGGGTTTTCTGTACATATGCTAGTAAAAATCCTCTGAAAATAATATGTTTAAAATATTATACAATTTAGTATACATATATCCCCAATAACTAAGACAAACACGTGCTAGATATGAATGTTTTTCAGATGAGGATTGGGCTTTCTGAGCTTCCATGCGCCTCCTGCCGGAAGACTTTTTTTTGTCTCGAAGGACACAGGTTACGTAAATGTTTTGTTCTTTTTTCAGCTCAACATATTATATATTAAATAGATTGTTAATAAATTACAATGACTCATAGATTAGAATTAATACTTTTTTCATTATTTACAAGTTTTATTACAGTTACTTTTAGTCTGTCAAGCTACTGTGCTGAGATTGACAGATGCATTGATGCAATAGCCAACGTTATTCTTTACAAAGATAAACCTTGAGGTAATGTGTATTGTTTTATGTTGTTAGAATTATTTTTTTAACACAAATTACGTTCGATTAGAACCACATGATTCCAACGTAATATGATGTCAATATAATGGCGAGTGTTAAGAAGCACAAAATATCAATGTTTATATAGATTTTGTGGTAAATAATTCGTGTCTGCGCAAGATAACTGAAATCTTCAGTTTCACGTCTAATTTTACCAAATATGACTTCACTTGAGTGCATCTTCTGCATTGCAGTTTAATATAGGTTACTTGACACAAATAACCGCCAGGGGGCATCCGTTCATCAGAAATCTGAAAAAGTATTTTTATTATTATATAATTATATTTAAATTATTCATTATATATGTATTATAACCTAATTACTAAAAGTGTAATTTTTATAAGATTACGTAATTCATATCTCAGCAACATTTAAAACGTGATAATGAATTATTTAAGTGACCATATTTTTTAAACAATTGTAGTTCATCAAAACATGATCAGATTATCCTAGTCTGGTGTCTGCAGTAGATGCAGGCCAATCTGACACACATAATCACTGAGCCCTATAACATTCACACCAACCGGGGAATGAACAAATGACAGAGCAGAGAACACATGGCTTTTTGCTTAGTACTTTATACACATTTATGCACACAGCGGCTGATTGAGATGAGCCATTGTCTGCACTTTAATAAAGAGATACTTGTTCAGACTGATTATATAATGTCAGTGAACTGTGAGATAACACAGAGGTGAGGCCAAGCAAATACCACACAAATCACACATTTCTCACCCAGCTGGTTCATTTTATTTTTACATCTCAGTGTTGTGTCGTATAAGGCAAAAAATGTCATTTAGC
>NW_015537929.1:320080-322308 GCF_001515605.1 Sinocyclocheilus anshuiensis | reverse complement strand
ATATATATATATATATATATATATATATACTGTATATACCTTGTGTAAATTTATAAAGGCATAATATTTGTTGAAGGACGTGGAATCTTGGCTGAGAAGAAAGTGGCGTGATACATAAGCAAAGGAAATTAATATTTTCCAAAATGTTTATTTTCACATACACCAAGGCCTTCCTCTTCATTTATTTTTGTGGTGTTTGCAATTCTCAGTGAGATATAGTCCATTTCAGCTGCTATTTTCAGATGCTGTTGACATAACCCAGGATCTAAATTCTTCAGTTGCTAACTGTGTTGAGAGATATATGATTTGTTTTATGGATTACGTGACATTTCAGTTGGCTCATCTGATTCACTTGGGTTTGGTTTACAATTTGAGTGAAACAAATTGCTGAATTACATCCTATTTTCAATGCCTTACATAAACTGAAGTTAACTTATTTAATTACATTTTAGGAATCAAACTAATAAATGCTGTTTTACTCGCATCAATTGGTTCTCAGTTTTAAGTTCTTATAAGCACGCAAACAATACAAAGCACCAGTACAAATGTATATTTCGCTGGTCATCATGGCTTAAATATTTCCTCTTAATGAGCTGACAAGCCAATTAAAAAGTCAATGAAATCTATTTCAGATGTAATTGGCCACAATTATAGTCATTTGTCCTTGTGAATATAGACTCTCATTACTAAAACATATACAGTCTTTGACCTAAAGCAATTGCATTAATGCATTTTAACCATTCAATCAATTCATGTTTAGCAAATTTCATGATGGCTGTAAGTTAGTTCAAAACACTGAAAAAAATTCTGAAACCAAATGGTTGTTTGACGAAATGTATTAAATATATATTAATTTTGTATATTACTCTTTAATGATTTATTTTTGTTGTTTATTCATGCTTCTAAGCATTTACTTTTCTTTTTAATGTTTAAACATTAAAACATTAAATTATTATTATTATTTAAATATTAACATAAATATTTGGATGTATTAGTATTCATGTCTGTTAATTCATTTATTTATTTTTAAATATTGATAATAATACAATAAAAACATGCATTTTAATATTTTAAATATTTTAAAATACTTTTAATATTTAAGAAAGTGGAAAAAGACTTGTGTAGAAACCATTTTCATTCACAAATTGCTAGTACATTTCACAAATAATTACAAAGAACACCTTAAATTAAACATGACATTTTGAAGTAGAAATACTGAAATAAAATAAAATGTGCTTTAATAATCTTTGTTATATTTACAAATTACAACTTTGAAAAATCTTTTTTCTTTTTTCAGTATAACAGGCATTTTGGGCAAGATAATTTATTAAAACTGTGAAACAGTGGCCGTTGTCTCAAGTATAGTTTCTCTGTGCTCTTTCTCCCTGCTGTTTAATGACATAAAACCATTTAACTCGCTGGCCTGATGCACAAGGTCTTTTCCAACATCCAGAGACATTTACTTAAGTGACATCCTCATTTATTTATCACCTCAGAGATATGATCCCTAAGCCTTTTGATGAGGCATGGCAAATTTGCTTAGACAGAGCACACTCTGTGGTTAATTCCACATATGCTCAGACTCACACACACAATAACTATACAGATACTACAAACTACTGAGGTAAATGAATCCATTATCACCAAATGTCAGAGCCATTTTGCTCATTTGTGCCTGTTTCAGTGTTTTTTCCCCCTTATATTTAGACGCATCTATAAATACTGTTAGTGAGTTAGAGAGGCGTCTGATGAGTCAGAATGTGACATTATATCAGGACAGCAGAGGAAAGAATGCAGTAGGCAGAGCACTTTATATCTCAACAGATTCATAATCCAAAGAGTGCAATATTAGAATCAATTGGGAAGTCAATTAGCTCTAGTCCTTTTTTTTAAATCCTCCTTAAAATGTCATAAAGCCTGTGGACCAGCACCCAAAATATTTTCTCTGCAGTATTATACACAGCAGACTAACTGCATGCCTCTGAATACCTTGAACAGTAGGCTACACCAGAACACTTTACAAATGTTTGAGACATTGTTACATCATCCTTGTTACATCAAGGCCACTGAATAACCTTACTTCACTGACATTTGCAAAGGAAGAGTTCAGCTAAAAATGAAAAATCTGTCATTATTTATTGTATTTGTATCATTTCAAACCAATATGCTATTATTTTATAAGCAGAACAGAAAAAGGGGGGGGGGGGGGAATAGTTTTTTAAATTCAA
>NW_015537929.1:309668-319256 GCF_001515605.1 Sinocyclocheilus anshuiensis | reverse complement strand
GGGGGGGGGGGGGGGGAATCAGTTTTTTGAATACAACAGCACTATAAAATCACTACAAAGTGGTCCAAATAACTAATTAATTGTGACATTTACTAGCAATTTCTAAGAGGAAATTGTTTCTACCCCAAATGTTTTTATTTTTTCTTCAGTCTTCTGAAGGCATACTATAACTTGAAAAACATATTAAATTGAAATGAAACTGAACTGATAAATAAATAAATAACAACACAAAGTTGAGTAAATAATGACAGAATTTTCATTTTAGGTTATGAATATATGGCTGATTGCAAACTGCTTTATAAATGTCAAGGGTTTTTCTTTTTCTATTTTAGTTGTACACTGTTAAAAAAAATGTAAATTAAAAATAGGGCACAATGTACTCTTAATATGAAGGAATTGTATTGATTTTACCTGCATTTTGAATTTTGCACTTCGTTGTGTTTTAGCGTTAACGGAAATGTCCGTAAAATTAATGGATAATGTTCTAGCAAGAAATCATAGAAATGAAAATAGAAAAAAATACAATTAAATGAAAATAATATTTAATAGGAACAATAAATAAATAAAAAAGTAAATAGCCAACATAAAAATAAATTTAATACAAAAATTAAAAATAGAACATTTTCTATACTGTATTTTTAGGACCTCTCTGTCTGAAAACTGCTTCAGGCAGCTTCATAGCATCCCCTTCCATTTCTTCAACATTTTAGGTAGATAACAAAGAGCGTCAGTTATGTAAAAACAATGCTTAGTCAACCTTGCCCTTTCTTTCTGCCTGCCGAGGGGTTCAGCTGCTGAGCTGGTTTGACAGAATATTCACATTACAATACACACATCACATGAGAAATAGGACTGGGATAGGAAGTGAAATGTATTCATCAGTCATTTCTTTATTCATGCACTTCTCACATAATAGTCTTTTTACCTTGCAAAGCAACAACGAATTTTCAAAGAGTTTCTTGCACAAACAGAATCACCTGAGCATTTAAAGCTATATGTTAATGAAACAATAAGCCAAGTCAATATAGCTGATCAGGAACACGTCGGTGGATAGATTTAGTTGATCTTGTTAGTGTAATTGGCAGGCCTGAATAAACACATGTTGACAGCACAGTCAGTGAATGTAGTCAACACAGTACAGCTCATGCTATATGGGAGCGGTGTTTACGTCATGACGGTGCTTATGTAAGATTCTAATTCTTTCTTGGCCTGGTTTTCTCTCACACTCTCTGGCTGTGGTCAAACACTAAAGCGGCATTCATGACCCATACGGCTGGCCATGTCACGGTGTGTTTATGTCTAATAAAGCAGAGAAAACAACCTTGCTTTGATAGGAGATATTATTAAGTGTTGCTTTTGATGAAACAAGCTCTTTTTCATCATTAAAAAAACATTTTTATCCATTTTATTGCATATGAATGATTGAACCCTTCTCTGTGGACACACTGTTTAGTGAGAGGACATTAAGAAACACAGATTTGGTATAATAATGAGAAAATTAAATTGAAGGTGATAATTGTGTTAAATACATTCTATTATTAATCCCTCATGACATTTCAAATTGAAAATATTTTTATTTTTTAAAGCTAATAGCAGTTACCCTTGCTGGACCCGTTTTGTCCCACGTCTCAAGAATGACTGAACACTGATGTTGGCTATAGTTATTGTGAAGCAGTGCTAGTGTCTTTTACTTACCTGTCTGAACGTTTCATATGAAGAATCATGGCCACAAACACATGCTTTCAGTGGAACTGGAATGGGATTAAATATTGATCTCCAACAAGCTGATGAAGTGACCTCTGTAAATGACCCTGCTGCTACACTGAGAGTCACACTGATGTGAAGGAACTGAAGGAATTCCCTTTCCTGAATTATGAAACTGACCTAATACATGAAAGTATCACTTAATTTTAATGAATACCTAAAGCAATAGTTATTCTCTCTCAACATTTATTCAATGAGGTCCAAAAACCCACTAGAGAAAATGCTTTTATTTTGCATTTTAAATTCTAACACAGTTTTGTCCATTATATTTTCAGCAAAGTATATTTGAGTGAATTAATATATTTATAAACTTTTTAATCATTTATAAATACCTCATTTATAAAGTTTATTTCATAATCCTAAAATGTTATATAGTGAAAATGCTTCTGTTTTACATTTTAAATTTAACAGTTTTGTTCACTGTAAATTATATTTTCAGCATAATAAATTTGAGTGAATTTGTTTATTCATTCATTTATAGACTTTTCATTTATTTATAAATGTCTTATTTATTATTTATTTATACAACTGATTTGATCAATTTTATTTAAAAAAAACATAAAATATATAGTGAAATGCATAATTTTAAATTTAGAACAATAATATTTTCAGCATAATAAATTAATTGAATTTGATTTTTTTACTAAAATAAAATTGTAACTTTTTAGTTACTTAGAAATGTCTTATTATTTATTAAAAAAAACTTTAAATTATTAATTTTATAAATGTTTTTATAAAATGTTAGTGAACATGCTCCAGTTTTGCATTTTAAATTTAATTTAAAAAAGTAAAGTATATATAATTGTAACTTACACTTTTATTTATTTATTTGTTTTATAAATGTTCATTTATATTATTTTCTTTACAAGCTAGAAACTTGTCTTTATCAAAAGCGTCTCACATTGGCACTTGGAAAGCTGAAAAAAATTATGACTGACAAATTAAATATTTACAAATGTGTGTGCGTATAAATGTGACCTCAAAAGGTGTGACTCAGTTCAGAGAAAAAGACAAAAGAAACCAAGCAATGCTTTGCCCTCACAATGCTCTGTTCTTAAGAACACAGAGAGAACAAAGGTAGAATAGAATGAATCGAACTAAACCAGAGCACAGCCGAGTACCTATAACGAGCATGCAAATGTTAACTCTCCAAATGAGCCAGCGGCATACTTCAAACCAGTAATTATGTAAGCGGAACATATCCCCCATATGTTTCAGGTTGGGGATGAATTCATTTGATATTTGCCTAACATTTTAAAGGAGGCGTAATTAACGTATGTAGGCCAATGATCCCCAGAGCTAGAGAAAAGAACTAAAAATATGGTACTGTTCTGTTGCTATAGCGATTTCAGTATTACCAAACAGCTCCGTTGCCATGGCAACCACTGTGCTGGAGAAAGGGTGATGTTAAAATATACTGACAAACATTCAGTCACCAAAAAAACACACCAAATCACACACACTTGCATACACGCACTGACCAATAACCATTTGCATGACTATTGACACACTGGCGCTCATCCAAGATCAACTACATCAAATCACTAAAGCAGATAAAACAACCAAACAGAACAAATGATTAAATGCACACTGTCCTCAAAGCCTGTAAAGCCCATCATTTGGCATCTGAAGCCTCCTGTGAAGCACTTATATTTTGGACCAGCTGTTCATGGACCACAATTGACCAAATCTAGCAGATTATTATGAGACATTTAAGTCCATTTGAGTATTAAATGTTATTATATTGCTGGTCAAAAGTTAGGAATAATTACAATTTTACAGTGCTCAATTACTAATAATGATTCTTATTATTGACTCTATAATGAACCCTCAAATGTTTTACTCTAAATATTCCCTGGACTGACAACTAACCCGTATCTTAAAGAGTGTTGTTGATAATGCATGTTTTACATGTGCGTCATTGTGTGACAGTGATACCAGCCTATTTGTAACCTAGACAAGAGTCTGAATTCTCAAACAGCCAGTAAAGAGGAAAAGGTTAGGCCACTGGGTCAGGACACCTTGCGTTAAAAGATTCACACAGGGCAAGACATTAGCATCCTTAAAACCTGTGATAAGGCAGAGTGATTTTCCGCTGTCTCTTTATGAGGACTGTGAAAGCTAAAGAAAACATTCAAAGCGAATTCTTAAAGGGATAGCTTACCCTAAAAATTCTGTCATCATTTATTCTCTCATGTCATTCCAAACCTGTATGACTTTCCTTCTTCTGTTGAACACCAGTGTAGATATTTTAAAGAATGCTGATAACCAAATTGTTTTGTTAGTAACCAAAATGTCTTTTATGTTCCACAGAAGAGAGTCTCAGCTTTGGAACGACATGGAGTAAATGAAAACAGAATTTTAATTTTTGGGCTGACTATCACGTTTATCAACGTTATACTTTTTATTGCACTATTCTTTGTTTAGCATCTACAACTCAAGACCTAAACTGGGTTTTATTGACTAATTGATAGCACAGCACATCTTGCTAAAAAAACAAATCAAAGACCAGAATTTAACACAAACAAATTTTATTTTTCCTCCAACATACCGTGTACAACAGATATAAGATAGAGGTATCTGAACATGTCAAATAATAATATTTATTAATATCATTATTGTAACATTAATAACATGGAATGTAGTTCTTGAATCCCCATTCACTTTTTCAATGTTTTTTCTTTTTAGTTTATTTAGGAAATATGACAAATAAATAAAGCTTTATTATAGTCTCTGTATATCAACTAACTATTTGAATATAGTTGTCTCTTCACAATGGGTAAAGGTGCAAGGGGAGGGTGCTGTAGAGCGTTAACAGTCTTCCTTTGCGCCACCTACTATTCCTTCATCCAATAAGGAGCACTCGGAAGCTAATCAAAGTTCCGGAACCTTCTCAAAGAATGAGCATGGAAACGAAATCAGGTCCTTTACGGTAAATAACCATTTTATCTTCTCAATAAATAGAACAAAAAGGGGAACGGCAGCAACATTGTAACAGTACATCGGGGAAATGAGTGAGGCTACTAAACATGGAGGAAGCAGATCGTGTGACGTCTCAACGTTAGCTTCTCACCCCTTTTAAATCCTAAAATCAGAAACCAAAAACAACTGAACAGGTGGAGCTTTGAGATTTTACTGAGCTGAACGTCTCGAGGGATTGAAAGAACGAGGAAGAGAAAGAGAAAGAAACATTTTCCCATTCGAACACCATGCTGGTTGTGGTTTAATCTGTACTGTTGTCCTCTAGTTGCGAAATAATGGTGATGAGGTTCTCCAATCCGAAGATGTAACCGCTATCCTGGCCCTCGTGGACTACACTGTCCTCGCCGTAGTGCCGACACGTGGTGTGGGCAAAGTCAATCATGCGAACGTCCACCACCGGGCCGCTGTCTGATCTGGTCATGCGTCGCACCACAGCAGAGCTGCCGCCACAAGCACCGCTTTTGCTACTGCTGCTGCCCGCACCTGCGCCGTGAGGGAATCCAAAAGCACCACCCTCCTCTTCTTCTTCCTCCTCTTCTTCCTCCTCCTCCTCTTCTGAAAGCCCATCCTCTGCGGAGTGGCGGGATCGTGGAGGGTCTCCGTCGTATATTATCAAGAGCGAGCTGGAGTAAAAGCGGTAGCTTTCGCAGGCCTCCAGGGCCGCCTGCATGTCTCGCAGTCTCCGCAGCACCGGCGACAGGAGCTCGCGTCTTAGGCGTCTCCCGTCGTGGAAGAACTGAAAGATGGCCTCTTTGAAGCCAGACAGGGTCAGCTTACGGCCGTGGTACTTGTTCATGAACATGAGCTGCCCTGTGTCTGAATGGTAGACCTGGAGGAAAGTGAAGAGGAGCGTGAATAAAACATTGCCTTTAAGTGTTTCTAATATTATGGAATTACATTCAAGAGCTAGGCTAACCTGCATGCCGCAGAGGCGCACTCCGATGCTGGCGGACGTACTCTGCTGACATTTACGGATCTGGACGGCCTTCTTCTCCTCAGAGGCGTCGTCCCCGTGTTGCCTCGTGCCCATCTTCAGATCAAGCACGCATGGAACTGTGTAGCGCCATGTCAGGTTCTCCAACAGGATGAATTCTGATTAGAGGTGCTGGGTTAAAGGAAATGCTGATTCTCATTTCTTTTCAGTATTACTCTACAATTAACCTTTGTTTTTTTCTGCATGATAAATAGGCCTGTTTTATCAATTTACCTCACAATTTTCATTCTAATTGTAAATTCGCATATCAATACAAGCTTTAAAACGTGCTTTTCAAGCTTTTTAATGTACTGTTATTTGTTGTGCAGTTTGAATAACTACAATAAGGAGTAGTGATTTTCCTATATATATATTTTAGTGACTTGAGTAAAACTTGGGTAAAATAGTTGTTTCTTTAAAATGTAAATGATTAACTTAAATATATTTTGTATGTAATTATAAATGTGCTATATATTAATTCGTTTTAAAATTACATATTACCATCATTTTTAAATACATTTTTCATTGGCAATAAATAAATCTGTAATAATGTATCATTATATTTTTTTTATTATTATACTTTAAAACATAATAATTCCTGTGATGGCAAAGCTGCATTTATAGTATTAATTCAGTCATCAGTGTCACATGATCCTTCAAACCATTCTAATAAATCATTCTAAAATGCTGAGTTGGTGTTCAAGAAACACTTCTTATTTTCATTGTTGAAAACAATTGTGCCTCTTAAAATTTCTTATTTCATAATCTTTTTTTTTCCCAGAATACTTTGATGAATAGAAAGCAAAAGAACAGCAAAATAAGAGCATTTATTTGAAAAAGAAAACTTTTATAACATTTTAAATGTCTTTTTTGATTAATTTAATGCATCCTTGCAGAATTAAAGTATTCATTTCTTAAAAAAAAAAACATTAGGTCAAGCCTTACTGACCCCAATGTTTGAACAGTACAATATATACATTTACGGAATAATTTAACAATCAGCAGTAAACTGCACTAGACCAATCCTCCTTTGTTGTTTGTGGCAGCATTGAAGGATACTGTATTGGTTGCGGTGTTTTGCGTTCTCCTTCATCCTCTGCAGGTGTTGTTGGTGGCACTTGAGGCTCCAGGGGTTGTGCTTGAGCTGAGGGCCAGCAGCATTGCTCCTCTCCAGGCTGTAGTAGAACACCTCGGCCTGCTTGAGCCACTCCAGCTCCTCCTCGCGTTTCACACTGGAGGGGTGAGGGCAGAGGTGAGTCAGCCAGACAGACAGATTACGGCTAACTTGCTGAATCAGTCTACGTGTTTGGTAGAACTTGTTTTAAGAGATCTGAACAAACCCTTAAGCCCATGTATTAAACTTTGGCGTGCAAATTGTCCTGTGCTGTTTGTGCTACAAACATAAGTGACACCCCAAGTCTTGTGGCTTGCTGAGGCGGGTTAATACCCATGATTCCTAAAATCCTAAATCCCCCACAAAGAACAAATGCCTCTTATCTGGCCTTCCACCCCTTCCCCAGTCACACTGAGGTCACTTCTAAGTCACAAAGCTACGCTGGTTGCATAACCTCTTGCTAAACTTTGGCTCAAAACACACATCTGCACCAGTCCGGTTGCCAGCAGATGAGAGTGCATCTGCTCTGCCCAGCTGGGTGTTCTGTGGGTCAGTGCGCTCAGCTACAATCGGTCACATTCTCACTGAGTCAGACAAGTGCTGAGCAAGGCCATTATTACAGGAGAATACAGACCAGTATCATTCAAGAGATGTGGGGTATTGTGGCCTAGGCTTTAAAGCTTAAGACTGCTAACTGAAAAGCTGCTGGTTCGATCCGCAAGGAACAGTACATGATTTGTCAGTATTGTGTCCTTGAGAAAGACTCTGAACCTCCCTGCAGTCTCTGGTAAATGACTACATTTTGATTGAAATACATTGTTTTTTTTACATGAGTTTTTTTTTTCATGCAAAATTGTGCTACAATGTAACAGGTGGTTGTCACATTGGTGCTATTTGGCTGCTAACTCATCTGAGTGGTTTTTAGCACATTGCTAAACAGTTGCTAGGATGTAGTAGCGCTGAACAATTTGGGGGAAAATATCATTTAGATTTTTCTGATAAAAATTGTGACTGCAATTTACAATGCCAATTTTTTTTGCACAGTTTGGTCAAAAAACATTCTGATTATACATCAATATGAATATAGAATTATTAAAATTATCATTTTTATTATTATTTCAATGTAAAATGAGTATTTGATAAAATAATAAAACCTTTTTTATATTTATTATTAAAATAACTTTAGAATTACAACAATAGCTGCTCTGAGACGCAGTAAAAATATTGTTATTGTAAGCTGCATGTGTGTAAATGAACACACTCCAAAACGTACTTGTACATATTTAATTAAACATCAGCCTTTGTGATTTGAAAATCGAATTAAGCCAAACTGCAATTTTGATTGTACTATTTCAATTAATCATTCAGCCCTACTTGTTAGGTGGATGCTTATAGGCCCATATCAAAAGACACACTTCCAAGTTTCTATTATATCCTGGTCTCTCATTCAATGTAAGTCTATTGGATTTGTCCAAATGTTAAAATTTTATTTTTGTTGACTAAATTACATGCCATTTTAATCACAGTTAAAATTGACAAAAATTATTCTATCAAAAAATAATTGACTAAATTTATAGACATTTTCAAGACAAAAACATTGACTAAAACAACTGTGTAAAAATGAACACTTCTTCTACGTTTCAACCTTTCAAACCTATTTTTGCATCTATTATGCATATTGATAGGACAATTGCACAATCAGATGTTACCATCCCCTCACCTCTTGTCCTTATCCTTCCGAGCGTGTCTGGACCGGTCCTTGCTGTAGCCCTCATTGTCCAGCAGCATCTTACTGACCCATTTTATTTTGTTATTGGGTTCCAGGTCTGCCGAGGGGTCCACGTTCTCCAGGTCCCCAAGCTCACTGTGCAGAGGGTACGCAATAAGACACAAATTTCCTTCCTCATCCTCCTCGAAACTCACCGACACCACACCTGCAGAGGGATGAGAGAGAGATGGAATAGGAGAGGGAAAGAAAAAAAAATAGGTCAGAGGTGAAATCACAATAACTTCACTTAGGCAAACAGGAAGTGTCAGAGTTCCGAGCTTAAAACTGTCTTGGAAATCTTTAACATCTCTTACCCACTTCTCTTTTTTGCGCTTAAAAGCTCGCCAGTCTTTAACAAAAGCTACTGAGCCGACAGCACGGGCTGCTCCTAACCTGATAGGAATCACACAATCCATAACAAACAGACAACAAGACAGAAATACTTGGAAAAGAGAGAGAGGAAGCAAAGAAGGCCGAGGGTTGGGAAGAGACAGAGATGTCCGTGAAACAGCAACAAGAGCCAATGTACAGGAGCTGCTTCACTGAATCAGTTTTCTGAATCGGTCACAACAAACCACATCAAATGTCTCTTCAATCAATGCCGCACAAGAAGGATACCAGCCGACAAACAAATGACAAGAGGCTAAATTTATGATGAAACCAACACTATTTATTGTCAAATATCATATCACTTCATGACTCAAATTTCAGACCGATTTCAAAAGCATCCAATAAAACACAATGCATCAAAACCTGGCAAAAAATGAAGGGATCATATGTGAACATTACAAGAATGTATTATGAACCCAAAAGACCATTCCAAAGACATACACAAGAAACATCTTTGCACTGAAAAATAAATAATAAATAAACAAACAAATCTGTTATTCTGACAGAAGAGAGAGTACTAAAAGGGATAATGTTATGAAAAAATCAATTTCAACCCTAAATAAAAAAAACAAACAAATAAACAAATAAAAAAAAAAA
>NW_015537929.1:283639-309528 GCF_001515605.1 Sinocyclocheilus anshuiensis | reverse complement strand
AAAAAATATATATATATATATATATATATATATATATAATTGAAATAATTAACAATTAAAATAAAGATTTTTATTGTAACATTATTTTTAGTTTTTTATTCTCATTCTCAATAACATTCTAGTATTTTTTTATATGTATCAAAGTAGAAAATATGCAAATAATTCAATACAATAGTTTTTATTTAAATCAGCTTAAAACAGAAAAAAAAACTGCTAATATGCTGTATAAATTTTAATCAAGTAAATTATACATTTCATTTTCCTTTTTTTTTGTTTATATCTTTTTGTTTTGCATTACAGAGAGTGAGATTTTGTTCGCATTATAGTAAAGAAATTATTTATAAAGCATTTTTAAAAAATCTAAAGCATTATTTATAAGCACTTAATATCATATTATTGACACTGAAATCCTACAGTTCTGAAAAATTAATTAATTTCAAAACAACAAACAACCACATAGATGTCCAAGCTTCTGTTTTGACATAACACACCCATCCCCCAACCTCACCCAATAAAAAACAGATGTCCTGCACACTTATCACACTGATAAACAGGCTATATAAAGTGTATGGATGCTGCAGTGTGCATCCAAACGGGGCTGTATGTATGTGTGTCTGTGTTTTGAAAGAACACAGAGAGAGAAAAAGGAGACAGATGGACATAAGCAAAAATCGAAGCTGGAGGAACTTGTCTTTCCAGGTGTGTCCTCGGGAATGACAGCAAATTTTTATACCACAAGTGTGTGGGAGGCAGTCTATGATGTCCTGTCAGCTTTTTTTTTTTTTTTGTCCAGAAAGATACATTTGCCATTGCTGCTGCTTTTCAAGTTTGTTAAGATGGAAGATGGTCCACATTCAGGTATTTCATTTTAAAAAAAAAAAAAAAAAAAACCCTGACACCTAGGTGTATGCGTTAAAGTATAGCCTTAACTTACCTTATAGGGGCCCTACCTGAAAGGGACATTTACAAAGATAACAAATATTTAAAGAAATTTAAACTTCCATAAAACACAAAGGTGATGGGTGTAGCCATTCACTTTTATTGTAAAAAACAATGAAGTGTCTTTTTTTTTATTCCACTAAATAAAGTAAGTCAACCAGGTTTGGAATTACCCGAGGGTGAGCAAACAATGGCAGATTTTTTTTTTTTTTTGAGTGAACTGTCTCTTTAAGAATGTATATTGCAACAGCGCCACCGTGAGGACAACAGCTTTAATACAGAAACACAGCAGCACTGCTGTCCATCATTAAACTTGAGGTTGTTTTTTTTAGTCTAACACACCGAAAAATATCACATTGTGCGCTACAGTTCTGAAAAAGAAAAGAATGGCTTTTATAGCCAGGAAAACGGAATAAGGCGTCACATTGTTACTTACCTCGAAATTGCGGTGTAAACTTCCGCATAGCCGCAGGGAGGCTCTTGTAAAACTGGTGCTCTCGGGGGTTGAGGGGTTTGCATATCGTCTGCTCCCCGAAGCGGAGCACACACGAGTGTCCCCCAACCTGGTGCACAAAGGGCTCAAGGAGCACCCCTTTCCCCAAATACCCCTGCGGCTCTGTCTGCATCCCCTCGATGGCTGGGCTCATCCTCCGGGGGCATTAGACTCTCGCTCCGGGTCCAGTTGGACACCACAGACGTGTAGACGGATGAAACGGACTAGAAGGCCTCTATATATTTCTCTCTGCCTTTCGTTCTATGTCGATTCACTCTATCGTTTATTCACGGCCAGCGATGTAGTCTCCGCCGTACTGCAGGACATAAACAAAAGAAACAGGAAGGAGGAAGAAAGTCATCCTCCGGGGGCATTAGACTCTCGCTCCGGGTCCAGTTGGACACCACAGACGTGTAGACGGATGAAACGGACTAGAAGGCCTCTATATATTTCTCTCTGCCTTTCGTTCTATGTCGATTCACTCTATCGTTTATTCACGGCCAGCGATGTAGTCTCCAGAACACCGCAGGACATAAACAAAAGAAACAGGAAGGAGGAAGAAAGGCGACACGACAGAAGAAAGAACACAGCTCTGTGTTTGGATTCAATCCTTTCTTTTACGACACGAATAATCTAGTTCGTATCTTCCTTATTTAGCAAAGAGCTCTATGTTTGTTCTAAGGGCGAAATTTAGGGAATTTAATCGAGAGAGAGCCGCTTAAACGCCTGAGCGTGGCCGCTTTCTCGGAAGCTCTTCTACTGACACCGTAATCTCTCGCCGAGCTGAGAAAATGTCAGTGCTGCATCAGTAGCTCCGCCTCTAATACAAAATCGACCAATCAGAGCGCCAGAAACGGTGTTGGTTGGCAACAAGCGGAGATGACAGAATGCGAACAAAGAGTGAGGAAGGGTGGGGGAGGGGAGGATGTAGAAGGAAAACAGTATGGGGTGGAGGGGGAGGAGCTGAGCGACTCGGCTGTTTTTCTCGCTGTGACATGGATGTCTTTTAGGGAAGCTGGTAAAGTGCACATTTTAAGGCACTCGCAAGGGTCACGACAAGAAAATGCGGAAAATGCAGTTTACGGGGGACAGGAAACGAAAAAACAGAAATGAAAATGATCTATATTGAATTAAAATATTAAATTAAAACAATTATAAACTAGTAGATAACATCGACATGGCCAAGATGCCAAAGAAAAAACAATAATTTTAACATTAATTTTAACATAATAGGGTTTTTTCTATTTTATTTGTTTATTTGTAGTTTCACAATACACATTGTTTCAAAGCTGCTTAACATAAATCATGATGTTCATTTTTATAATACCTTAATGTCCTCATGCCTTTTATAGTTGCTTTTAGCAGATGAGAGCTGGGCAATAATATAATTTACTTTTTGTGATGATCCCAACAAGGCCTAATATAGCCTACTGTTTATTGATTTGCTTGAGTAAACAGATAAAGTTGGATATACTTATATATCCATATATTATATAGAGAGCTGTGTGTGATAATATAGTTTACATTTTGCGACAATCTAAAAAATCAGGCAGTTGAGATTTGCTATATAGTATCTCTTTACAAGAGTTTACTGTATGTATGTGGATGAAGTTGGATATACTAGCTATATTCAAACTTATATAGAGAGCTTTGCAACAATAGGCATATAATAGTTTACATATATTTTAAGATGATATGAACAGTCACACAGCCAAGATTTGTGTATAGTGGGTACATACTGCTTTACCTGAGTATGCTGTATATGCGGGTGGATGTACTATAAATCCAACATTAAATCTACTATAATAATATATCGATAATATATTTTGTGATGATATAAACACAATATGCCCCTTTAATTGCCGATGCTAAAGTGCCCTTTCGGTCCAATCTTTGGGGTCAATAATTCAGCCGACAAAATGAAGTAGGGTGTCTCTCCTGCCTAAGTGGACAGATGTTTGTTTTCTATGAGGAACTGAAAGCACTGAGTTTCAGACAGTGGCAATGGTATTGTGTCAGGGTTTCTTTTTTTTCTTTTTTTTTTTAGATTGAAACAGTGAATGAAATGCTGTTTTATGCTATTCAGTGCAAATTGTGATGAGAGTAAATGGGCAATATAATTCTGAAAACATCACAGAAAGTTAATGGAATGACCTGGCCACATGATTTTTCTCAGAGAAAGAGAAATATTCATAGTTTGAAGGAGGATGGACACACGTATCATATACAATAGGAGGTCTGCAGTAGTGTTGGACCACAGGCAGCGGGTTTGACTTTAATCTCTCTCTCTAATCCCGCCTGCTGGAACTCAGGAGTAGAAAATGGGCCATGGAAAAAGCATGAGAGAAGGATGAAAAACATGAATAACCACTACAGTGCAGGAACCCCTTTTTCTTTAAATTATCAAGACAGCCAGATGTATCTTTACTATTGAATATTACTTCAGAGACTATCTAATAATTATACCATTGTCTAATATTATTTAAAAGATTTAAATTTAAATTCTGTCAGAATGTAAAAATCTTCATGTTGTTCCAAACATTTTCATTATTACATGTAATATACAGTATAAGATAAATGAAATATTTTGTTTTTATTGTTATGAACAAATGCAAGTAGAGAGTTACCAGTACCTGTCAAGCTAAAAAAGACTAAATAAAAATACAAATAAAAAGCAGCATTTAAGAAGTCTGTAACTTATATTCTGAAGCCAAAATACCATCGACTGAGAAAAGGACCCAAATTTAAGTTTTTATTTGCTGAAATCTATTTTGCATTAGCAGCATTTTCTGTGATGCAGAGCTTTAAACATTAATACGTCATTACCATATTTGAGAATGTGAGCATGGCAGTGTCAAAGGGCCACACAATTTAATTTATTCATTAATGGAACAAATGCAAATTGAGGGGCGGTATACCAGCGGTTAAAGGTTTTGACCAGTGACACAAGCCTGGCGCTTTGATCACAGAGACGTTTGAGACCTGTGAACTTGAGAATCCCTGAGAGAACCATTGTGTCTTTAAATAGGGTACATAACCCCAAATGGCTCGTCCCTGATATTTTTGTTAAGCTATTTTAACAGCTTCTGCTAAATGACAAGAAATTCATCACAGAACTAACTAGATATGCTGCTATTAAGATATATAGAGACCAGTATGTCTTTACAAATGTTTAAACAACACTGACCTCCAGTTAAGTAGTGAAACGAGGGCAGGAGCCAATTCAAACTACCAACAGAGTGAAACACCAGCCTAATTACTGATCTGAGACGGAACAGAGAGTTTCAGCAGTTGCAATACATTCTGAGATATATGAAACATTCTGTGACCCAAGTGAGAATGAGAGCACTGGATCCTGCAATTAGTGATAGGTTTGCTGTGGCACTTTTGCCGGAGTTCTAACAAGGGCATTAAACTGTGGCCAATGCCAAGGCAGCACTCAACTCCTTTAATTCAATCCCAGACTTGGTACACTGTGATCCAGCACAAAAAAGAAAGTCTGCCAGATCACGGTGTGCCCTGTAACCCAATAAGAACTTGAGGTCAAAGCCAAGGCCAAGACTGGGCTTCATGAATTGAGACAGGTGAGACAGTAATGCGATTAAGGCCATGCAAATCTCTCAGTGTAGCACCCAATGGGTTAAAGACACTGGAATGAATGTGCAGACTGGCATCATCAAACCAGGACAAAGTGTACGTGTTAGCATGTTTTGGGCAATTATGAACACAGGTTGGTGGCCATTTGGTGTTGTGAGATGTGTAGCTTTTTTTTTTTTTTTGGCAAGTAAATAAAATTTAAATTGACTCTATTTACCTTCTTAATACGGTACTAATCTTTCTTAATGTTTTTAATGGTTCCTAATGGTCTTAGTGCGCATGATTTATAAGTGCATATTATTAAAGAAAAATATGTATCTGCAAAATCTTTCAACAAAATATAGTTTAAAGGACAGGACATTCCTTTTCAGCTGACATCAACAAGATCCTTTATTTTTCAACCCTCACCCTCTTCTTCATCCACCTGTAACAAAGGACCAATTAGAGACCACTTTTCATGATCCAATCAATTTTTATTGTTACTATAAGTCCTGGCCTACATATTTTCATTTTCCTTGCATTAAATATTCTTAAATATTTCAGTAATATGTGACCCTATGCAAGAAAATGGATTGTGAATTGAGAATAATGCAATCTATAATAAGCTATAAAATACATAGAAAGAATGTATATACATAGAATAAGGTTGGTTAGCCCTGAAAAGAAGGACAATAATTTAATTTATATATCTCATCATTCTAAGGAATCACTAGTGGTTAGTAAAAAATATTGCACTGAAATATCACATACAGAAGTAGTGTTAAATAAACTTTCCCCTGTGTTTTGCACTTATATCAATTAGAGAGCAATGACAGAATATGACATCCCCAGAATCCAAATTTGGGTGTGTGTATGAGACAGAGAAATTAAGAGAGGACAGTATGACCTCGA
Organism: Sinocyclocheilus anshuiensis; assembly: GCF_001515605.1. Lineage (NCBI taxonomy): Eukaryota > Metazoa > Chordata > Actinopteri > Cypriniformes > Cyprinidae > Sinocyclocheilus > Sinocyclocheilus anshuiensis. The sequence goes on along the minus strand of NW_015537929.1, from coordinate 303,608 downwards.
GGAACCAACGGGGGCCAAATCTCCTGATTTTGCCCACGTGATGACAGTGGCACAAGCAATAAGTATGGATTAGTATGGGGTAAATGAGAAGGTGTTGACTGACATACCTGAAAACAAACATAAAAGACAGCTGGCAAAGTTGGTGAGAAAGGAAAGCAAAAGAAAATCTTGCCGTATAAACAATATAAAGTCTCCTGAGGAACACGAGAAGGCCTTTCCATGAGTATTTTGACCTATACACAAACACTTCTGCTCAACAGTGAGATCATACTCTAAGTACGAATCTAACTTACCAGCCAAACCAGATAACAATACAGGCCAATAGCCAAAGATCCCTAAACAGCCACGTCCTGCGCTGGGTGGAAAATAGTTGGGCTCAAGGTAAGTCTATTTTCCAGACAGCTCAGAGCAAATCCGCACAGGTCACAGAATAATACCTGCACAGTACCTATACTCTCACATAGTGACTAATAATAGCACTGTTTTTCAGTAGTCTTATAATAGAGGTGGATTATATTTGAATTACATTAATTATATGCATCCCTAGTAAATGTAGCCATTTGTTCTATATAGATTTATATTGCACATTATTTCAATAACATATAGTTTATTAAACCTTTCATTTTCTGTCACTAATACAACCCCTTTTTAAAAAACACTTTGCCATAAAACTAGACAAATGGACAGGTAAATAGATAATAAAACAATCATTTAAACAAATTACCTATAATAATATGCTCCAAACGTGTTCAGCAGCATATACAAATAGCGGAAGAATCAGGTAATACAATCTTAAAATACTCTGTGGCTTTCTACTTTTAATAAACATATGTAAAACATGTTGAGCATTTCTTGACTCTTTAGAGTATCTTAAACGATTGCCTGGATGTCAAAGTTGTCTGCGGTTTTGACTTTTTTTGACTGCGGTTACGTCCACACTATGAAAACAATCCATTACGTGCAATAAACACATGTACGTGACACGGAGATAATCCATCTTCAATGTCAGCACATGTAACCCAGAATATCCCTTACATCTGTCTATATATGAAGCCCTTCCTGAGCTGGTGCGATCATGACACGCATAACGGTTGATTTAAAATAAGCCACATGCCGGATACAGTGAGAGTGTGTCTTGATGTCTTTATGAAGGGTCGTTGGCCTGAACACACACATCCTCTCTAAGACAAAGCTTTTGAAACTTCCTGAGTGCTCTCCACCCTACCTTAGAGAACAGCATATCCTGCTGAGACATGAATGCTGTCAGTCCTAGTGTGTGTGGGTCAGGTTTTGTCAACATTGTGGGGACCAAATGTCCCCATTGTAATAATATGTTAAGGAAAAAGCTTATCACACTAGATAATGAAAATATAAAAATGTGCAAAAAAAAATTACTCTTTTCATAAATTAATCTATTACTGTTCCTACATAATTTTTAACAACAAACAGTGGTAAAATATCTATTTAGGAGTCTTAGACCTTTCCAATGATATATAGTTTGTCATGATTAGATTAGGATTTAATTATTGAAAAAAATATATTGAAGTAAACTTAGGCGTCCCGTATACGGGACGGTGACAGTTAAGGGGAAACTAGTCATGTGTAGAAAGTCGGATTCATACTAGTGAATTGGTTCATTTGAAACTCTCTCATATGTAGCATCGGAAAGTCCACTTCATTTTAGTGAACTGGTTCATTAAATAAACTAGTTATGTTTCGTTGGAAAGTCAGATTTATTCTAGTGAATCAGTTCATTTTAAATTATGTAGCACTGGAAAGTCACAATTGTTCTATAGTGAATCGGTTCATTCTAAGATAGTCATGTGGAAAGTCAGATTCATTCTAATGAATAGGTTCATAGCATTGGAACTGGTCTAGTGAACTTGTTCATTCTAAACTAGTCATATATCATTGGAAAGTCAGATTCATTCTAGTGAATAGGTTCATTTTATACTCTCTCAAAGCATTGGAAAATCTGATTCATTTAAGTGAACCAGTTCATTCTAAACTAGTCATATAGTGTTGGGCTGATTCGGACAATCCATTGAAAATAAACAGATTCTCAAAAATTATTCACATTTTGAGTCCCAGTTATATGTTTCCAACTCGGTTATGTAAATGATGATGCTTGTGTTGTATTTAGTATAAATTTATTAGTTCAAGTTTAATTCTATCCTTGTAGACTATAGGCCACTGGTGTTGGTTTTAGTCTAGAGTTTCAGGAGTTTAGAATATGAGAAAGAAACCATTTAAAAGTATGTTATGTAACATTTAGATGCCACACAGGAGGACCTTGTTCATTTTAACTTTCCTTCGCTTATTTGCTGAAGAGAGCAAACTCACACACCTGTGCTCACAAAGAGCAGCTGTACTCCCATGCTTATGCTCACACAAATGTGCATCATCAATACTTTCAACACCCATCTAATGCTGTATACAGAGCTGGAAAGTGGATTCCTCAGACACCTGGAGACATTTTTCTGGTCTCCGTGGTAACCCGCTGCTGTGTCACATTTGGCCGAGATGATACATTTTGTATTATACAGTCGCATGATATTTCTGCAGAACATTTCAGAAAAAAATACCTGTACTCTAAAACACTGTGAGTAAAATAACAAAACAAAATAAATAAAATTGTCTGTGTTCTTGTGTGATGACCCACATATGAATTTTTATCGATTACAGTACATATACAAGAACAGATTAAAGATTCATTAAAAATAAATAATAATAATTTTGCCTTTAGTTTTGATGTTTCATGAACATTCCCAAAGAAAAGTATAAATAAATAAATAAAAATAATGTACAAATGTACTTTTTGGGCTGTCATCGTGTCCTGCAATTTTTTTTATTCTATTCACAGCTATTAACATTAAGAAATCAAAACATACTTTCATATAGTAAGTGTTCATTACTCTTTTGTGGTGCACATTAATTCACATATAGTTTGTATTTTCTATTTGTATGCTGTGCGATATTCTCTGTAAAGATTTTTTGTTTTTAAAAAAGATTTCATTTAAATTGCATTTCATCGTATTCATATTTTCATTGTAATTCTCATCAAATTCACATCATTTATGAAAAACATGTCTTTATAATATCATATAATTTATTTTCTCACAGAATGGAACAATGGGTCTATATATATATAATTCATACAATTTTATATTACATATCTTGTAATGTAGCTTGTAATGTAGTCTTGCAGTAAGAAGGATACAACTCTTTAATATTTTATAGGAATTTTACAAGGACTTCTAAATGTGTCTGCAGAGTGTCTCAACTTGTATATATTACCAGTATGACCTAAACTCATAGTACTTCATGATACTGTATCTACGTGTGTGGACTGTGGCCGTGGTAACACAATCTAGAGAATGTCAATAAAGAGAGATAGGTTATAAGCAGGCACCTGGTGTCATTTCCTCAACTAGAATTTAGCACTCAAAGTGAGAGATACAGCAAGACAAGAAGACAGTCTAGAGTTGGATGGTGACAGATATATGGAGAAAAGAGGGTGAATTCCAGAGCATTGACACTCGACCCTCACGTGAGGGATAAAATGAGCAAACTTATTAGCATTATTGATTGGCAACTCATCTACTCACCATACCCTAAATACATGATCTGGCTTTCTTTTTTACAGCCTTCTTATTTATAAATTTTACAAAAGGTCATAATACAGCTGCAAAGGCCCATACGGAAATGTAATATATGACATATGACATACGACATATGACAAATGTTATATCTGACATTCCCAATATCAAGAGAGATATTGCCATATATGTTACCTATAAGGTGATATATAATTTTCATATACGTACATTCTCTAGGCAGATGAAGATAACATACGGAAGTTTATATAAAATTCCCATAGTAAAATCTGTATATGTACATATGTAAACGATTTCTATTTGATGATTTTTAATGCTGTTATATAGAAACCATATATATCAACATGCAATATATATTTTATTTATATATGCAAACCTATTAAAAGAACATATATAAAAAAATCTGTATATTTATACGTTTTTGTAATACATTTTTAAATAAATGTCTATCTTTTATATTTACTTATATAATATCAACATGTATTAACAGGTTTTAGGATGGATGTACATGACATATATATACAAAAATGTATTTGTATATACATATTTGTATGTGCTAGATATTTATGTTAATATATGTAAATTGTTCCAACTAATAGGTTTAATATATGTTTTTATTATGTTATGTTATGAATCAGTTTTTATTTGTGCATCAGTTTTTGTTACGTCAGATGCATATTTCACAACCCCACCTAAATTATTCTTTCACACATTTGTAAACGTCATGTCAAGCCAGTTATATGTATATAGTGCTTTTCACAATACTTACTTCATAATCATAATCAGCATTTCATAATCAGCATTACAGAAAATAGCGTGTTACAAATCCTTCCACTTAGCAAGCCCAGGGCAATGTGACATGGAAAAAATCCATAGTCAATTAAAATGTGATCATTTATATTTAATAGATAAATTAGCAGGCATTAATTGCTAGCGGCCATAGGGCAAAGTCAGATGTGATGCTATACTGAAGAAAAACAAGAAGGAGGGGAAAAAGTGAAAGTGTGAAACCAGAGTGAGTTCAGAGTGAATTAAAGTGTAGTCTCACGTGCGGTTAGAAATAGATATCTTACAGACAGACTGTAACCTAAGATAAGCTTTTAAATTTTTACATGGAAATCTGATCATATTAAAATGGCTACACCAATTATTCATGCTTCTAAAGCAACTGCATTGTCATCGTACAGTTAATATACTTTAATAGCCCTCATTACAGGTGCACACACACACTCACACCTGTTTCGTGGAAAAACTCACACGCTCTGTAAGTGTGTGCTTTAGAGTATATTTGTTTGTGCTGTTACTGTGTTTTGGGTGTGATATAATGCATTGTACCCAGTGTACCATAGCATTTAATTGCATGCATAGTTAATTTAGGTTGTGAAAACATCCTGAGACTGCATCTGTGTACTCTTTTGCTTTGAGGGAGCTTAGATATTCTCATCTCATGGGTTGTGGTTCAATGTATCTGTGTGCCACAGTCACCTATAGGGATTTCTGAGCATATCTCTAGACAAAAAATGAGAGACGCGCCGTTCTTTTGTCTCACCTCACCTGAGACTGTGTGTCTTGCTTTCTTCATATCTTGCACGTTCTCTCTCCTTATGTGCACACTTGCCCCACCTCTATCGGTCTGCACTGCATCCCTCGTTTCTGCTGTTGTTTGAGTAGTGAACAGTGTTGGGGAAACCACTTTGAAACTGTACGTCGATAGCAAATGGCTGCAATATAACAAAGAGTGAAAAATTTAAGGGGGTCTGAATACTTTCCGTACCCACTGTACATGACAGTGAGGGCCTTCTTTCTAGGAAAAATTTGTTAAAAAATATATTGGTCCCTGCAAATATTCAAGTCAAGAGACTTGGTGTAAAAACACTGTATCAGTTCACCGCACTTATCCAAAATTAAAATGGCAGAATGCCGTGAGAAAGCTGCAAAGCCTGAGGTAAAGTTTGATATTTTACATGTTATTTTCATATTTTCATGGGATACAAACTGTAAATTTGAAAACAAAAGCAAGAAGAAAAACTTTGTATTTTTAATGTGTTACTGGATGGCAAAAAAAAATAATTTTCTGAGGTATTTTTAACTTCCCACCCTTATAATGGTTCCACTACTATATAAAGATAATTACGATAACATTGAATCATATCTGATCTGAATAAATAATTATTATTATTCGATTATATGAGTCAGTAAAAAGAGCAGTAGTTTGGCTCGCTAGCACAAACTTAATAGGCTATATACAAAATATAGAATAGGCTATATAAAATGTAAACTGTATAAAATATATATATACATATATTTAAATAAATACGTAAAATGCCACTAATACTCCAGTGATTCAAAATAATCGGGAAAAAATGGGTTTTTGAATCAGCTCGTTGAAATGAACCGTTTCAACGATCGAACGAATAGACTCGCTGAAAAACGTTGTTTCATTTAGTGAGTTCCTCCACGACGCTTTTTCCTCCACTGTTCCCTCAGCTGCTCCTGGATAAACAGGTAAACAAACCCAAAGAACACACACAGCCAAAAACAAAACTGATGGAACTACGTTTAGATGAGCAGAAAAGAAGATTTTAACTGTTGGGTTTATTATAATATGAAATGGTCACATTGAGTTATTACTAATATTTTATTATTATTTTTATTTTTAACTGATCATTTTATATTAATAAACATTCTGTTTTACATTAAGCCACACTTGTCACTGTATTTCCCCTTGTTAAAGTGTTGATGTGTGAGAGAGGTTTCAGTGATATCTAGATGGTGATATGAGGCCTTCTTGGGCTGCAGCCAAAGCGCCGTTTGAGAGTGTGGATGTTCTGATTGGCTGTTGATTGTTTTGTGGAAGGGTGCTGATGTTCTGATTGGCTGGGTCCCAGCAGGCACGGCACACCTGAGACCGAATGCTGAGTGTCTGTGGGCTGCAGCGGGCACAGTGGAAAAATACAGAATCCCAACTCTGCCAACCGTGAATAGGTTCACAGGGAGATGTGCATAAACACAGGCACACAAACAGGGCATAGAACACAAAAATGTATTTAGAATCAGAATCCATTCAACACCTTTGAAGTCTAATATGCATGTGTGCTTGAGAGTAATTTAGCTCCTGTCAGCATTGCATGTTATTTTGATCACACAGTGGCCCAAAATTTACATATGCATGTTTGAAAATAAATTATCATAAGTATTAGCAAATGAAATGCAGAAAATCAGTCCTGGACCTGGTTAGACAGGACTGCAATTTCATTACCAAAACAAAACCCATAATCCTATTCTATGTGGTCTCTTCCTGGGATTGAAATGCATCTAATTTTCCACAAGATGCAACAATGAAAAATTAATTACTGAGATTTGCTATGTTCAGCATATTTGGAAATATGAAATCACAAGCCATAGCAGCTTTACCAACACAATTTTCCCATTTTCCCATGCAAAACGGTTGCCAAGTTGGTGCTACACTGTAAAAAATGAAATGACCAATAAGTTATGACAACAACGTGTGTTTACATCATTAAAATAAGTTAAGCAATTTTCAACTTCATTTTATAAGTTGTACAAGGTTCAACTCAGTTTTTAAGCCAGTTTAATGTAATTTAAGTTGAAATGACTTAAACAGCTAAGTTGATTATAGTTTAAAAAATGTAGGCAGCAATTTATTTTTTACAGTTTATGTGCTGTAGCTGAGTAGTTTTTAGCTCGTTGGTATGTGGTTTCCAGGGTATTTTGGTCAGTTGCTAAGGTGTTTTGAATAGTTTTTAGCACTTTACTATGTGGTTGCTGGGGTGTTCTAAGTATTTTTTTCAGGCTGAAGAAGGAACCAGAGGTTATGAACTTATATGGTTAGGTCGATGCACACAAAAAATAGATGATGCAATATGCCAGCTATGATAATAGAAATTTCAAAATTACCATATGATGCACAACCTGCTAAGAACTCGGTAAGCCACACCCTGCAATCTTACGTCTTTCGTTCAAATCCTGTTCCATCCATCTCCTCACACAATAAGTCTGTCACTCATAAGTCTCTCAACAATGTCAAATTACTTTGGGTCTGGCAACAGTAGCCCATTAAAACCTACTTTATGACTGTGTCTGATACTAATAATACATGACCTGTCCATCTGTCCTGTGCAGTTACTGTATGCAACAGTCCTGGTTGCCCCAATAAAAAATGACCCACCAAAAGAAACAAAAAAGGACCGAACTAGGGAGAAGGATGCTAAATGAAAATTACAAATAGAGGGGAAAATAAGATGAGTATAGGTATGTGTGATAAAACATTTGATGCAAGATAAATGGAGACAGGCAAGGCCGCTGAGGATGATGGCGGCATAGGTGGGCAAAGGAAAGGCTGTATCAAAGAGAGTAGATCAAAAAAAGTTACTTTATGAGAGAGATAAACTGGAGCAGAGAGGTCAGACTAAATTCTACAGGGAGTTGCATTTTGATGGAACAGAGAAGATCTCAAGTGCAGAGAATAGACTTAGCAGTTGTGTGTGTGAAATGGTCAGAACAGGTGATCTTTAGAGAACCACAGTGAGAGTGGCTGACTTTCTAGAGGCTGATTTGGCCGTGTATTGTTGTACATGCTGTACATAGACACTCGCACATAGACAAGCACACACAGAAATTTGCTTAGGTGAACTTTAGCAAAATAACACAATGTTCTGGGATTTGCATAATCATAAAACATTGTTGCATAAAACTCACTTAAATTTATTGCAGCACAATCTCACGCACTGCACTTCCCTTTAAAATGAGTTTTGCAGAACACGCTGGCCACTTGGGTATCATATAGTAGGACATACTCCAGCATATTTTTTAACAAGAAAAATGCCAAATTATAATTTTTTTCAATATATAAAAAAAAATTATTTAAATTGAAATGCCAAATTATTTTTAAAGGAATGTTCAGGGTTCAAAACAATAACAGCTGTCTATTACCACAGGCTATGATTAAAATTATGAGTAACAGTGATTAAAATGCACTGGGAAGGAGCAAGACATTTCAGAATGTTTCAAAGCAGAAATGTTCCGCTTGTATATATTTGTATTACTGTCTGCCAAATGCATAAATGTTAATGTGCTTATATTATTTTTTATACAATACTTGTGTTATTTGAGCTCTAAGGTTGTCTTTGTAAAATAAATAAATGTATTTTTGTAAAAAAAAAAAAAATCTAATTCTTTTTGTAAAGGCAATTTTGTAAATATTCTTTTAGTAAAGAAAAAAATATTTCTGTGAAGAAAAAGAAAATTAACATTTAATGAAAATATGAATCTATTATGCAAATACAGTCTTAAAAGCTATGTAAATTGATTTTTTATGAAGAATAAAGTATTTTTGTAAAGCAAAACATTTGTAAAGAAACCATAACATTTAATGAAAAGTATAAATATTATTTCTAGCAAATATGCAAATACAAAATTATTTTATGTGGTAAAGGACAGCATTGTCTTGCTTTGTAACATTCCTGTAACCTGTATAATTTTTGAGGTAATCATTTTTATATTTTGGAGTTTTGGTTTTTTATTTTAATTAGAAATTGTAAAAAGGACATGAATAGAAAACTATTCTCTCCCTCTCCATTTTCTGGAGGTGTGAAAGTGTGGTCTATTCTCAAGCCATTACAAGTTGGAACACAGTGCACTAGACAAGAGCTTCCCATGCTGTGAGTAATCAACACAGTGCATTTCAAAACAGACAAGGGAGGAAAGAGTTAGGCAAAGAAATAACATAACACACAGAAGAGCAGACTGCCTACGTTCTGTGCCAGAGATGGCTTTTAGTGTGCCAGTCCGTGTTGTTTATTAAATATAAACATGGTGAACCCCCATGAAAGGGCACGCAAAAATACAGAGCAATTTAGCAGTGCTGCAGTCATGCTCACACAAAGGGAATAAACCCCGTGATTTATCCAACAGCCCACACAGACATCCAGCCTCCACATCCACACATCACTCACCCATAACCACCCACACTTCAAACATCCAACACAAATGCCACCCACCCCTCTCGTCCCTCCAATCACACCTGTCTGTTCTTCTCTGTTATCCCTGACGGCCAGTGAACTCGAGGCATTAGGTGCTCACATACACAGTGGGCCCAAATATTGTGTTCAGTCACTCTTATAAATGAACATTTTGTAATGAAATGCAATAAAAAGTGCAATTAGGTGGATCAGTATATAACCAAAAAAAGGTTGCTATAGGTTTTAAATGATAAAACAATAATTTTGCATTCATTTATACCATGCAAAATTAAAATAAAAAGCATTTGGACACTAAAATGACCAGATGGTTTAAAGGTATTGCAAAAAATATTGTATTTGATTTTATTTTAAAAACTTGTTTGCAGATGCCACTTAGTTTGATATTATGGAAGTCAGTTTCCACCACAGAATAAAAAAAGGTAATTGTGAAGTTTTATCTCACAATTCTGAGAAGTTAAAATAGTTATATTTTTATATTGTTATATATTGTTATTGAGAATTCAGTTTTTTTTTCTTGCAAATTTTTTTCTTCACAATTCAGGTTTTTTTTGTTTCTGCCACTTTTTTATCTCATAGTTCTGACTTTTTTTCTTGCAATTGCGAGTTTATATCTCGCAAACAGAATTTTAAGATAAAAATTCACAAATATCCTTTTCATTTTTTTATTCGGTGACAGAAACAGGCTTCCAAATGATATTTTGTTCTCTAAAGAAATGATTTTTTTCTATTTATATTTCTATTAATTTTCTATTCTTTTCATTTTTTCATTTAATCCAAATGAACAAAACAAAATACAGAACAATTACAATCTTCTCACCCCAACACAAAGTTAAAATAATAATAATAATAATAATATTTCATTAAAAAACATATTCCTACAGATACACACATATATGCATACAGTACATGTATACATAAACCCAATAATTGAATAAATAAAATAATAATAGTAATAAATAAACTAGAAAATTACATAAATGTAGTCAAATGTATTATTTTTAAGTGTTGTGTAAATATTCAAATACTTTTTTGGGCCACTGTATATTAAAAAAAAGTCCATTGAACATCATAGACAGAAGGACAATGATCTCATTGCATTCTGGCAGAGAGGCAGAGATGATTTCATGCATTGCTTGGATTGCGGAAAGAACAGTGGCTGAGATGTGATTTCATGCAATGTTATTCTGACATCAAGTTTGTTTATCGTCCATGTAGATTGTGATAGGTTCGCGGAGATTACGACAAAGAGTGAGTGAATACAGGAGGGAGATGTGTAAGAGGGAAACAAAAATAGAAAGGGACACGGAAACCATAAACCTCACTTCAAATGAAGTGGGGTCCCCCTGAAGTCCCCTTCCCTTTTCATTCAGCAGTCTTTCAGTCTCCCCTTTCATCCCCACATAGGCACATTGTGTATCTATGAAAAGAAAATAGGTCTGTGTGCGTGTGCAGGCTTATGAGGGTATGTTAGGGCTTAGAGTCAACAGTGATATAATTTATAATTTAATAATTTTCTTCCTGATACTGACACTACAACTCAATACTGCTCATTCAAGCTTACAGTCAGTTATATTGCGTGATATATGTCAATAACCTATTGGTTATTGGCTAATATTAGAGATAGAGATACATTATATTGGATATTTCATTTGTGCATGCTTCATATCTCTATTTTCACATTTAGATCACCTTTGCATAATCTAAAACACTTGAATTTCATCTTTTAAAACTGATAAATTATTAACAGTTAAATGTAATTTTTAGCAAATATCAAAAATAAAATATTTTTTCATACTGTAAATTATGGTATTTTGATTAACTTAAAACTGTTTATTTTAATATATAATAATTGTACTTTATTACAAAAAAAAGTACCCTTTTCAGTTATAGGTCATAACATGAATTTCAATATTGGTGCGTCATAGAGAAAAGTTTTATGTTTTTGAAATAAATTGATAGTTTTACTCATCAAAGATGCAGTAAAAAAAAATAACAGTAAAGACATTTTACTATTTCTGTTTTGAATAAATTCAAACTGTTTATTAAAGAATACTCCTATTTTACAATATTGCTTTATTATTATTTTTTCAGTTGATTAAATGCTATTAAATTAAAATTTCCTTCAAAAACATAAAAACGTCTACGTGATTCCAAGCTTTTGAACAGTACTGTATCTTTCACTGGCTGTCTTGCTTTCTTGTTCACTCACATATTTCTACCATATTTCTTTTCATCTCGTTTATATAGCTAAACACAGAAGACCTGTTTCCAATCCTCATAAAACTTTTTGCAGCTATGCAGGTTCCTGTGTGTGTGTGTGTGCGCGTTTTTGTGACTAATGAGGACATCAAACAGACACACACACACACACACACACACACACACACACACACACACACACCAGTAGAACCTGTTCATTGGCACTGCTAGCATGACATGGACACTGCTGATTATAATCTCAGGCCAGAATATTTTATATGCAGCCACTGCTTGAACTCTTTTATGTCTGATCATTTTTGTGGAAACATTACATAAATATTCACATGACTGAAACCATTTAATCTCTCCAATAACATTTGTGTCCAAAATTTAGTTTTGAGTTTGATAGGTCTTAACGCAGCTCTTGATGTATTTTTACACCGAGATGTATAATGAAAGTACAGATGTGAATCTTTATCTTTACTGGAGCGTCATTATCCGATTGCATGACTGTTCTGATGAGCTTAATCAAATTGACATTTTAATTTCATCCAGAAAGTCCATTCACAAAAATAATGTTTTGTTAATTTATTTTCAACAAAACACTACTACAGTTAGGACATCACAACAAACAGGCTTGCTTATTTATTTATTTATTTTTAATCTTAGAAATTGAGAAAATATCTTTTGTTTAACACATTTACAAAGTTAAATTTTACAGTTATTACTGTTTTCCATCAGTCTACCAGGACTAAGTTATTGTTGTTCTAAAACACTATGTGATATTATCCAGTCCCCTGGTCTATGACGTTAATGGTTGTTTGAGACCAGCAGGTTTTAGGGGCCGGTATGAGAGCAGCTTCTTTCTGAAGTGGAACATTGCGATTGGGTACAAGAAAAGTGGCTTGGGACTAATGATCAGGAAGTCAATCATAATGCCCCAATTAAATGTAGCTCACCTCTTATAAAATGCTTTCAACGCCTCTAATAGTTAAAGGGTTAGTTCACCCAAAAATGAAAATTAGGCTGCGTTTTACTCACCCCCACGGCATCCTTTGATCTTTCAAGCCCTATCATTGCAGTCAGCGGGTGTTGCATTGCTTCAGTCCAAAAGAAGTTAAATAAAAAGCGCCCATGCATAAAACAAAGTGTCTCACACGGCTCCGGGGGGGTGAACAAAGACCTCCTGTAGTGAATCGATGCGTTTTTGTAAGAAAAATATCCATATTCAAAACGTAATAATCACTTTAATCTAGCTTGCGCCAGCAGTTGTACACAGAAGCAGCTCCGGGAGCATGACGTATGAGGTCAGCATTGCGCATGTGCCAGTGAGTCTCGTGAAAACCAGCGTTTGTTAACAGGAGCAAAGGAAGCAAAGTTTCCTTACTTTAGCAAAGGAAAACCAGTCTCATCTTGGCTTATATCGAAATCCTCTGACATTCTTCTTTACAAATCCTTGTTTTGTACTTCTAATTCCTGACCGTTGTTTTGTTTTGATTTCTCCGCTGTGTTTCCACGTGCGTCACTTCTGAGCGGCACATGCGCAAAGCTGACCTCATACATCATTCCCCCAGAACTGCTTCCATTTACAACAGTGAGCGCAAGCTAGATTCAAGTGATTATTACGTTTTGAATATGGATATTTTTCTTACAAAAACGCATCGATTCGCTACAGGAGGCCTTTGTTCACCCCCGGAGCCGTGTGTGAGACTTTTTTTATGGAAGGGTGCTTTTTATTTCACGTCTTTTGGACAGAAGCAATGCAACATCCGCTGAGTGCAATGATAGAGCTTGAAAGATCAAAGACAATTTTTAATATAACTCCGACTGGATTCGTCTGAAAGAAGAAAGTCATATACACCTAGGATGCCTCGGGGGTGAGTAAAACGCAGCCTAATTTTCATTTTTGGGTGAACTAACCCTTTAAGAAATGGCTTTCTTTTTCAGAATACCAACTCTAATATCACTGCCATTTGAGCTATTCAGAAAAGGCAGCTAATTATACATCACATCCTCTTTCAATGAACTGTGCAAAGAAAGTCAACTTTCAACACCTTCTCCATGATGGCTGCTCTAGGTCTCATGTCCCACAGGAGAGATGAAAAACAGGGGATTGCATGTTCCTTGAAGTCTTTGGGAATCTGGATTGATGACGGGTAATGTTAGAGATCGGGGTCCTTATTCAGTGTGTATTTCGGTGTTGGTGTCATCGCTGCCCAGTCTTCTTGCCAGTGATGTCTTCAGTTTAGAGTTACAGCTGATGAGCTGTGCTGAAAATGAAACTTTGTTTGACTTTGAATCCATTCCCTTAGTTTATGTATGTATGTCCGTTAAAATGCCTCTGATTCAATGCCATATCTAAACATGGCATGACACTCTAGGGTATCGTTACTGACGTGATTACCAACCTCCCAAGTTTGGTGAAGTCATCCAAGGGCCATCCAAGACTCTTCGGATTGTTTGGAAGGTCTGGACGTCACAGCCAGAATCAAGGCCAGGGTTTAGATACCAGAGGTGAGAGTGTGTGGAGGGAGATACAGTACCACCACTGACGGGGTTTTCCCCCTTAGAAGGGAAACCTCTCCTCTGCAGGAGAAGATGTCTCTTATATTATCAAACTGGTTTTAATATTTACTTAGAATTTTTTATGTATATTTTTAATAATAATGCATTTTATTTGTAATGTGCTCTTCTAAACCCAAAGTGCAACAGTCAGATACAAACAGAAACAACAAATAAAAATACAATGAATGAACTAAAAACAACATTAATGTGTCTTGATCAACTTACTAAAATTTGAAGCATTTCTAATAGTGAAGGGAAGCACATTCCATAACTTATGGACTTTAAATTATATATTAATCATATATTAATTACTTATATATTAAAGTTAAAATCCCTAACCCTAAGTATGAGAAATAGTTATTGTAATATTTAATCATGAGATTAAGGTCACAACTGTAAAACACATGTACTGGAGCTTTCTGTGTGAATGGTTAGTCATACTGAAAATAGCATCACTAATGACTTTATCATTACACAACACTTCTAATCAATGACAGTTTGGCTGTAGTTAGAAAGGTATAGTGCATAAAACCTGGGTCACTGGCACCAGCCTGGTTGGCTTTGAATTATACATGTTAGGATTGGCCAGAGACAAGGTTACTGGAACCCAGTAGCACAAACCCTCCAACATGAGCAGGGAAAATGAGCACACACACACACACACACTTACACATGCACTGACAGGGACACGCTTACACAGCAGTACAAAGAAAGTCAAACAATTATACACACCCACAAAACCCATTTGTAGAGAAGCACTGTATACTAACTGGTTGGATAGATCCAGTCCACCAGTCAGCAAGTTCTCACACACACCCACAAGACACAAAGACTATCATTCGGTTATATGATCATTTATATCTATCTATCTGTCTGTCCGTCCGTCCATCCATCAATAATACTGTTTTTATTGTATTTTTTTTTATTGAATATTTAACATTCTACATGGCACATTTCTATGTTTCTCTGGTCTGAAACTCTGAAACAACACATACAACTATCTGTGTTTACTTTAGTGTACTTGTGGCTTGTCATTACTTGGACATTATGTAAACATTAGGAGATAATTCAGATCCTACTAATCATGTGACTAACAGGAGTGAACTGAAATCCTTTGTTTTGTATTTCTGGAGACATATTTAAAGCAGGTTAAAATGATTCCTAATGCGGTATCAAGCACTGGGTTAGTCACCCACCACACCAAACATGTGAGAGAGAAAAGATAAGATGTGTTTTTTTGGGGAAGCTCAGTCCACATAAATAAACTTCGCTGCACAGCATGGACAAAACCTCAGCTCACATTATGTACAAAAACATCCACTGAAAAATGAAATTACAGGGATAGTTCAACCAAAAATAAAAATTCTGTCACCCTCATGTTGTTCCAAACCTGTACTCGAATACAATAAATAAATAAATATAAAAAAAAGGTTTACCAGAAAGTGACACTGATCTTTTACATATAATGAAAGTGAATGGCCACAGCGCATTCGCAATGTGCCACACAAAATAAGGTGTACAGAAGGTAAGTTTTCATTGAATAATGTCTTAATTTTTGGTCTGTTTCTCACATAAGACTTATAATATAGCATGCATGGATAACTTTTTAAGGTGTTTTAGTCATTTTTGGAGCTTGAGTTTGTGGTCATTTACAGGTTTTTTGTTTTGTTTTGTTTTTGTTTATGTTTTTTACAATCGCTAGGACACTTTTCTCAATATAGTCACTTTTTCACACAAAAGTTCTCCTAACAAACTTTCAGTCTGGCTCAGCAGTTACTTTCACATTCAATATGCACTAAAACTACCAAAACACTTCATACATCAGTTCATTCTTCCATAACACTAGCAAAGGCTTTCAACCAACAAACACATTTTGTCAGTCATAAAACACTGTCCTAAAAAACACCAACAACAGGTAGCATTATACAATGTTTGCTTTCATAAAATTTCTTTACAAAACAAGAACGACACAGTCTACTGCCTATAATGCACTTCAGTAAATGTTACACAGTCCATGTTTACATTACAAATACAAAATTATTCCTAAGTTTTCCCCTTTTGTATAGATGGAAATGAAACTGAAAGACTACTTGTGTAGGTGTTCAACTATATCAAATTGATTTGATAGTATTTGTTTTTTTAAATTCAGAATGTTTCCAATATGGTATTACCGTAGAAATGTAGCACATTTCTATCTTCATTTTTTGTATCATGCTAGGTTTTGAACTTAAGTTTAATAGTTTTATAAAGTGTATGTAAACATGCAAACTGGCCAACTTTTTGGCATTGTTTGTGTCTGAGTGAGAAAAGAATTTATGTAATTTGAAAGATGCCATTTTTGCCAAAGCAATGATAAATGATCCAGTTTAGCCCACTGTTGTGCTCACTGTGTGAAGAGTTTTGAAAAAGTGACTAAAGTTTGAGAAATGTGTCCTAGTGAATGTATAACTATAACTGCATGGAAGAAAGCAACATGAACATTAAGTCTAATATCCCTTTTTCATCGTTTAAAAAGGAAAATCATACAGATTTTCAAAAACATGAGGATGAGTAAATGTTGACAGACTTTGCATGTTTTTTAAATAAACTAATTAATTTTAACCAGTTCGAAATAGTAGAAAACTGGTCTGAAGCCATTTTAAAAGAATAAGAGAGATGCAAGCAATCAATGTTTATTCTCAACCCGACTACTTATTGAGAAAAAACATAAGAGCAAATCCTTTTTGAAAACCGAATAAAAGCCTGATTGAAAGTGCTGCAGTTACCCTGATGCTAATTGTATTGAACTACCTACTATTCAGTGAAGAACAATGAGCGTATCAAATCTGTCATTTGAATCCACGTCGCATATGAGGTGTATATTAAGACCCTACAATTAGCTTCATAATGGCTACATTGAGCTTATCTGCTGAATTAATTATAGGTCTGATGATTTGCCATCTCTTGGAGCCGAGAACATGAGTCGACCGCTTTGTTCCTGTCAATCCACCTGTAGAAATCCATGAATCAGTGTGCATCACATGGAGATCTCTAAAGCAGCCACATTAGCACTTTCAGACATAATATGGGGAGGAGGAGTGGACTTACATAACACTACAAACACACATTCACACTGCAGCACGTGTTCATAGTGTTCCGGGTGAGACACAGACCAGACAGAAAGACAAAACCAGATGTTGTGCGAGATACATCTGGATAATGGAAGGACATTGAGCATGAGTGGTTTCATAGATCTGTTAAGTAAGAATGTTTAATGAAAGGATTTTACTTCTTCAGCAAAAACGAAGAAAGGAAAGATACGAGACAAAAAGATATAAACGCTCTCTCCTGGAGCTCAGAGGTTTTTAATGTCCGAGTCTCACTCAAAATAAGGTCCTTCAGGTCACATTCCATCAGCATGCATCCTACTCAGTCAGTTTATCTGGAGAAGAAATCTCTGAGCAGCTTTTGTTTATGCATACAGCTGCGTGTGAAACGGTAGCGGGTGCGTATGAGTGTGTGTAAGTGGTTTGGGGTGATGGCTATTAAGTGTTAGTGATTCCAGGAACAGCAGACAGCACGGGGTCTGTTGATGCCTGTGACCCTCCTACAGGGCTGGAACTGTTCATCACACACATTTCTCTGTGTTTCTATATAGTTCTAGATACTGCAACTCATTCTAGAAAATGCTTTAGGGATACAAAGTATAAAAACCAACTGACTCTATTCAAGTGTCATTAATAGACAAGATACAATGCAAAACTGTTCAAAATTATTTTGTGATGTTAAACTATTACAGCCCTAAATAATAATAAACATCAATGAGTTGTAAGTTTTCTTTTTAATTTTAAAATTGGTAAAAATGTTAAAAAGAAAAAAATAATACCACATTTTATTTTATTTTATTTTTTGTTTTGTTTTATCTCATCTCATCCCATCCCATCTTTATTAATAGCGGAGTTAAAAATCCAGAAGAAATACTTGTTAACACTTAGCTTTCCATTATGATATGGCACTGATAGACTAAGCCCCATATGTTATTTATGTCTAGAGACGCCGCTGCTTTGAGCACACACATTTCTGTTTCAGTTTTACAGGCATGAAATGTCTCCACAAAGGCCTCAAGCTCCACCTGGGCATATGAATACCTCTACACCCAGGAGAGAGTGAATCACCAGCATCCTACTGAAAATCACAGCAGCCACTCCTAAATATAAATATCTCATCGAGTCAATTTTGGGAATGTCCAGGCAGTTATTCAAACAGAGCCATAAAATCCACATGACAATTATTTCCTGATTAAAATGCCATTGAGTGAATGGATCTGACATTAAGAATTCATTTAGAGTGACACGCCATTAAGGTCAAGTAAAAGTAAACACTAGCCATTGTTGGGTATTAAATTGCCTGCTTAACTTAAAGACTCTGTCTTGTCTATACTGTTGGATTGACTGGTACAACCAATGTGATAATGATTTACATAACTGTGGCCATACAGGCTTCCCAAACAGATGGACCTGTGGGGCACATGACCTACAATACAAATCAAACTCGTAGTTGTAAACTATATCCATTTGTGTTATGTGCCCCTAAGCAGGTTGTTTGGTGTTTTTTATAAAGAGCAATGATGCAGGCAAATGTAAAGTTCATGCAACTCGGGTGTGAGCCAAGCGTATCTCACAAGAATATCCAATAATTATGACGTTAGCAGGTTGCGGAGAGTCTATGTGTGTGGGTAGTTTATTTTTCACTCCGTCTCTCTCCGAGACAATGAGCCTTTTGCTCATCATACAATGGAGGATCATTCACATTCTGTTCTCAAACTCTTGACTTGTCCTCCTACACATTCGGGTGGAGAATGAAAGAATAATAATGCAATATAGGACTAGGCCAGTTTATGTTGGGCATTTGACTATTGACCTGTTTCCTGTGTACTTCCTCTGTGATGATGACAACAATGTTTGGCTAGTTAAAGGTGATTAGAAAGACAAAGCATCCAAATACCCATTGATCTAACGTCAAAGAAAACTCATTAAAAAGGAATAGGGAAAACCAGGGGAAACAACCTAATAAATCCACACTGAAAAAACTGAACATGTTACAGTAAAACCACACTGGCATATAGTATATTAAAGGCAGAGTTCACCCAAAAATCACAGTTTGCAAATTTGAGTTTGTTTCTTCATCAGAAAATGAGTTTGTTTCTTCACCTGAACAAATTACATCACTTGCTCACCAACTGATCCTCTGCAGTGAATGGGTGCCGTCAGAATGAGAGTCCAAACAGCTGATAAAAACATCACAATAATCCACATGTAATTCAAACCACTCCAGTCCATCAATTAACATCTTGTGAAGCGAAAAGCTGGTCAGAAACAAATCCATCATTAAGGCATTTTAACTTTAAACCATCCACCATCAAGTCCATAATCTACACCAGGGGTGCCCAAACTCGGTCCTGGAGGGCCGATGTCTTGCAGAGTTTAGCTCCAACTCACCTCAACACACCTGCCAGGAAGTTTCTAGTATGCCTAGAAAGAGCTTGACTAGCTGGTTCAGGTGTGTTTAATTGGGGTTGGAGCTAAACTCTGCAGGACACCGGTCCTC
>NW_015537929.1:270098-283358 GCF_001515605.1 Sinocyclocheilus anshuiensis | reverse complement strand
GTGTAATTGGGGTTGGAGCTAACCTCTGCAGGACACCGGTCCTCCAGGACCGAGTTTGGGCACCCCTGATCTACACTAATGTTTCCTCCAGTGAAAAAGTCCATCCCCTGTTACCCTCTCACATCAAAATCCACTGACACACTTGTTTAGAACAATTTTGGGCGTTTTTTGCTTGTAAACAGTGCTTGATCTGTGCATATTTCTCTCCTGATTCAGACGAGACAGCTTTTTTTCACTGGAGAAAGTGATATGAATAGAGGACTTGTCTCTTAGCCAGAATTAATGGTTTGAAGTTAAAAACATCTTAATGGATGGATTTGTTTCTTGCAAACACAGTTTTTCGCCTATTATTTACTGAAACATTGGAAATTTTGTTGTCAGGACAATGTTATTTTCCCATGAATGTCAGGTTGGGGCAAGCTTGGATTTTCATGCATTTTAAATGTTTCAAGGCAATCACGATTTAAGGGCCCTATCATACACACGGCGCAATGTGGCGCAAGGCTTTTGCTAGTTTCAGCCCGACGCAGTTCAGCGACACAGGGACGCGCAGCAGCACACAAACATTTTTAAAAATGAAAAATTACATTCCGCCATGTAAATAGCGAATCCGCCATGGCGCGAGCGCAACTGGCTTTTAAAGGGGATGGGAGATGAGACTCTGATGGGTTTATAGCACGTTACGCCCAAAAAACACCCATTACTCATTAAGAGAATAGGAACAACCAGTTTAGACCATGCGCCCAGACGCACCGACCGTTTTCCCATCGTTAAACTAGCAAAAGTGGATTCGGACACGCCCTGAGTGCACCGCCGTGAGCTTTAGACCATTTGCTTAGATCGTTAAAATAGGGCCCTAAATGTTCAACAGCTTTTTTTGTAGGCAAAGGACAAGTATGTGTCTATACAGAAACTGGCATTCAAAATCCACTCCGAGCACATGAAACATCTCCACGTGAATGCTCTATTAATATATACTGAACAAAATTATAAACGCAATCACTCCTCTTCAATGGCTGTGCGAAGTTGCTGGATATTGTCAGGAACTGGAACACTCTGAGAGCATCCCAAACATGCTCACTGGGTGACATGTCTGGTGAGTATGCTGGCCATGCAAGAACTGGGATTTTGTGTACATAGAAAAAGTCTTAGATCTTTGAGTTCAGCTCATGAAAAATGGGGGCAAAAACAAAAGTGTTGCATTTATAATTTTGTTCAGTGTACATTACACGTTATTGTTCAAACGTGTGTTTCAGGTATCAGACTTATTTAAGAGCTTCTCAGCAGGAGTTCATGGAAGTGAACAAGGGAAATGGTGATGTTGGGCTGGTGGTTTACCTCATGTTGCTGCTTACAATTTTCTCTGAAACAGCAGACACATGTTTCTGCACATATATGATGTCACGCTATACACATGGACCTGCATGCAGAGTCTTCTTTTTCTTTGCTAACAATGATTAATATATGTAGGTCTATTTAATAATAAACTTTATTTAAAAAGCAGATTTAATCCCCATTACCGTAATTGCTAATTAAAGCATCATGCCATGAAAAATCTATATAGACCTAGTACTGTTAAAATCGTTATATATCTGTTAGGTCTGCACGATTAATCGCATGCATTTACATAGAATTCTTAAAGGTTCAGCAGCAAATAACAGCTCATTTAATTTTAAGGGTCAGAAAGAAGATGGAAAGTGGTCGTGTTACCATGGTAATATTTTTACATTGTTTTTCAGTGAGACATCATCAAGGAATTTTTTTTTCTGCCCTGGTTCATCTTTTTAACTTCCATCAATTTTCTACTGTTTGGCAGTGTCCTGCCTTCCTTCCTTCCTTCCTCCATATAGTTATTGCCAGGCTCACGGATCCAGCCAAGTACATAGAGAGAGGGGGAGTAAAGAGAGAAACAAAGTCAGAAAGAGAAGCAAGAAAAACAGAAAAATGTGCCTATTTTGGTTTCAGGAATAACAAAATTGAGTTGCATCTCCTGATTCAATACATAAAATACAAATATTCAATAAAATAAAATTTGTATGTCCCAAATTTGTCTGTTTACCTTTTAATGACATACTCCTCCTTCCTATTAAATGAACATAATTGATGCACAGCACATCTTTGCTTTCCTTTCTTTTTTATTGTTAGTGGTGCTTGCTTAACAGCAGCACTCATGTTTTCTTCAGAAAATGTATGAAATGTAGAAAATGTAAAAATCTAGTAATTTTTTTTTTATGTATTTTGCATTGTTCAAACGTAACCAGAAGCTACTTTGGCAATGCAATTGCAGCGTTATTTGTCATGCAAAGAAAGCACACTAAAAGTGATAGAAGAGAGAGAGAGAGAGTGAGAGAAGGAAGGAGAGAGGAACATTGTGTGTGTTTGTGACTGTTCCACAGTTATGCAAGCCAGAAGTAAAACGTCAAACTCTTCCTGCACACCAGTGAAATAAATCACCATGCTTCACAGCTGATTTATTGAGTTAGTAAATTGAATTAGTGGCATGTCAGTGGAAAAGCATCGGAAAGGCCTTTTATTAAGTTGACAATGTCAGAGTCAGAGAGTGCAATGAAGGGCACAAGAGCATAAATAGGCTGCCCTCTGCTGGCTGCATTGAGGGGATGTCTTTTTAACATCTCAAACTTCAAAATCTTAGAAATAAATAAAAACTGCATAAAATGAATGAGTTAATGTGATTTTCCAGGAGTCTTTAATGAATAGAGAGGTCATTGAACAGCATTTATGTTAATTGATAAGTTTAATGCATTCTTGCTAAATAAAAGTATTCTGTCTTTTTTTTTTTTTTTTTTTTTTTTTTTACTTAACCCAGCCTTTTGAATGGTAGTGTATCATGTGTCCATAAAAATATTAAGCAACCAACATAGATAAAAATAAGAAATGTTTCTGAGCACCAAATCAGCAGCATATTAGAATTATATTCGAAAATAATGATTAGAATGATAAAATAACATAATTATTTTTAGTTCTAATAATATTTCACAATTGTACTGTTTTTACTGTATTTTTGATCAGTGCAGCCTTAGTTAGCATAAGAGACTTCTTTCAAAAACATTCAAAAGATTTATATGTTTAAAAATGGACATAAAATAGTAAATGAAATGTCAAAACTATGATTACAATTTGTTATAAAGAGAAACCCCACGGACAAAAAATGAATACAAATAAATAAATAAAAGAAACACATTTTTTCCTCAGTTATAAATGATCTTAGTGCTAACAGGCATGGACTTTAAACCACAAAACTCTAATTTTGATTTCATGGGCTCTTTAGCCAGCTTACAACCATACAACCGCTCTCTTTTTTCTTTCTCTTGTTTTGGAAAGACTTTATGTATCACCCTCTTCCTCAGCTGAGGCCTGAGCAGCACCTTTGGACATTCATAGACAGACAGAGGGAGAATAGCATTCACTCCATCATGAATGGCTATGACGCAGATTCCTGACCAATGTAATTTACTGGCTACTGAGTGTAACAACAACCGGTTCTGGCAAACAGACACACACTAAAGAGATCTGAACAGACCCCAAACAGAGTTTGAGCTGACAAAAGGAAGTCTGGATGACCGTTGTGCCTCAACTGGCTGTCCAACATGGACTGTTTAGGCTAATAACAGGCCAAGCTGTTCTCAAATGCTGTAATGAACAGAAAAGTACTTTCTCTGCAACTTTAGAGATTTCTCTGTCAAGCAATGTAAAGTAAAACTTTTAGTTGCGATGTACATGTAACTGATATTAGCATGTGTAACTGTAATTAATAACAGCAGCATCTACATTTGCAGTTTGTGTGTTATATTGCATTGCCACAAAATACTGACATGTTACATGCATGCAATACTCAATGCTTTGCAACATCAAAAATAAAATCTAAAGTGTTACTATGTATATTTGATAGAATATTGTTTTAAAGTCTTCATTTTCAAACAGGACTACATTTGGATAGCATGTGTTACAAAGCATTCTTATTTTATGACACGTTGTTTAAATGTACAGGTTGTGGCGCCACCATGTGGATACTGTGTTTCTAAAAGCCGCATAACTTGGAGGGATAGTATCAAAAATGAATTTGAATATAATATAATATAATATAATATAATATAATATAATATATAGGAAATATTACGTATACACAATATAGGCTAATAAACAGAATTTGATATATAGGAAACTTTAAATTAGCGGAACCAAGATGAAACTCACTAAGATCCAAATGTGGCAATATAATTTCAAAACATTAAATTATAGCCTAAAACATTTTTTCTTCTCTGCATTCTGCAAGTAATGAATGCCATCCTACTTATTAGGCCTACTCATTTTTTCATTGATTACAGAAAATAACTAAATAAATAAAAGTGATAATAATAACATAATAAGTATTTATAAATGATTTATTATTCCTTATTTATATATTTAGACAAATACATGAATTTTTCCAAATATTTTGGAATAAGCAATAATTTTTTACTTATATAGACAGTGGAATTAGCAAACACAAGAAATAATAATAGTAACATCTGTATTTAATTTACGTGGAAATCCATAATTACATCATCTGTTATGTCTGTTGAAATGTCACTCACGATCAATTTCAGAATATGATACACCCAAAACACGACCAATTTCCCCACATAACAGTAAAGTAGTGTGAAACAGCTATTAATTTGTCATATATCACCACAACCTCTATGTAAAGTGTATGTATGTATGTATTTATGTATGGTGTAATGTGGATTGCTGGTTTATTTGAACGAATAGCCAATTGACGTAACAGTTTCCCCCCTCACCCCAGAATAGCCTATAGCCTGCATGGGAACTAAATTCCTTGCATTCCTTCAAAAATGCTATTGAACAGAACTGAAAACCACAAGCCAAGGAAATCCAAATGTTTGTAGACATAAATTATATATGCGCTTAAATGCTATTTAGACAAGGAAGGGGGTGTGCAAGCCTTAATTTTGATTTTAATCCCTGGGGAGATGTTTAGGTTGGGGAAGGATTGAGCAACATCCACTTCCTTATGAGGTGTTTAGGCGTGTTCTGTGAATGGGGGACTCACCGCGTTCTCTATCTCATGCTAATACAAGAAGTCGAAACTGTCCTGTACGAAGAAACCAGTTTATCTTGTGAATTTTTTCAGGTATGTTCAACTTTAAGTACAATCACTGTTACCTTTTTCTGTGGAGTTTTTGTAAGTCGTTTGAGTGCGCACGTTCACTCTTCATTGGACTTCAGGGAAAGAGGTAAAAGGCCACAGGTGAGCCTCAGGTAAATTCACACACTTTTTATAATCAATAATACAGTTTCTCCTTGTAGTTCTTAGAATTTGTGTAACACGTCTGGGACATAAGTCACATTTTAGTTCATATTTCTTTGTATATAGCCTAAATGTATCAACTACATGTATTAATTCCTTGACCAAACACGAAAATCAAAGCTAGTTACACTGTGACATGTTTGTTTATAAATTGCGCGTTAAGTTGCATATTATTTTTTCGACAGTCAGAAATTCGTAACAAGGAGTTTATGTACTTTCCTATTGCCAACATTACAGTAAAAAAATCGTTATGTTAAATATATATTGCGTAATTATTCATAGGCTAGTTCACTTGCAAAATTTTACCACAGTAACCATAGTTTCCGCCAAAATATTAAAGTACCAAACATGGGATTGGGAACGCCTTCAAGCTGTATTATTTATTTTCTTTAAGTGATAACAGTGCCTGCTACCACATTACCACAGTTTAACTGTCGTTAATCAAATGTAACCCTATGGAATGGAATGGATGTTCTGATATAGCCTAATGATGTAAGCATTTTACAGTGTACATATTAATCTCTCTTTCTTCTGTATTTTCCTATTCAAAGGTCCTGGTTATCTTCATCATGTATTAGCAATAGCAGTGAAATCCATTCACATCAGGCTACATAGGACAGCGGAGATGTTCATCAGCCCCAGGACCTTGTTAAAATGTGTCTGGTTGCAGATACATCTGACCTGTGCACTAAAATCATGTCCTACAGTCCCACAAATGAACATAAACTTTTCTGTTTCCTACTCTGTCTCTTTTTTCCAAACTGCAAAAGCCATACAGAACATAGTTTTTAATGAAAATTTTAATGAGGTTTATGTGGCCTCACAAAATGTGGTTGAAGCCTTGGACAAAAATCTCACCAAGCTATGGGAATTAAGAACCGGGCCAGTTGGCAGTCCAGATTGCCAAACTTGTCATTGTGATGTTGAGAATGAACCGGGAACGCCACTGGACACGGATAACCAAGTTCTTGTTTTAGAGCCTCTGGACTATCTTAACCTACTGTACATCTGTGGGAGTACCCAGTATGGAGTCTGTAACCTCCTTAAACTTAATAAAAGTGCAAGCCCCTCTAACTCTGAATGTTTTTTTGATAAAAAGGTCAACACACCCTTAGCTTGTCCTGACTGTGTTGCTAGTCCTCTGGGAACAAAGGTCAGCGCGGTTGGAGATGGTTATTCAACGTTCTTCTTTACAGCAGCTACCATCAATACCACCATTGCTGGATCTTTTGGCAAACAGTCCCTTTCTATTCGTCGTGTACTTGCCACAGAAGACGGTTTCGACAGCCAAGTGAAGGGTCTGACAGTTCTTCCCGAATTCCAGGATATATTTTCCATCGACTACATCTATACCTTCTCCATGCCAGAATATGTGTATTTCTTATCTGTACAGTGGGAGAGCCCAATGAAACCAAACGCCAAGTTGCAGACCCATCTTGGGCGGCTGCCGATCAAGGACAGCGAGCCTTGGATGTACAGGGAAATTGTTCTGGAGTGCCGTTTTGAGCCCAAACGCAGGAAAAGGAGCCAGTGGATTAAGGATGTTTTGTACAATTCGGTTCAAGCTGCTCATTTCAGTACACTTGGCAAGGAGCTGGCCGATGAGCTAGGAGTGAAGATGGAAAGCCCAATTCTTTATGGCGTGTTTGCTGTAACAGATGAAAAGGGGAATCCTGTCAGACAGTCTGCCTTGTGCGCATTTCCAATTGATGCCGTGAACAGTGAGATTGAGAAAGGTGTAGAGTCCTGCTGTTCAAGTGGGACAGAGCGGCTCTCTCGGGGATTGTGCCATTTTCAGCCCTGTGAAATGTGCCCGCATGAGGTGAGTTTGCATTTCTCACTGGAGTTCCTTGACAATTCACATTTTAAGTTAGTGTGGTCTTGTTTATTAATAAATCCGTGTTTCTCCATCCTGTTCCTGAGAACCCCCATTTTTAGGTGTCTGGATAAAATTGGGATGGAATTGGGCTGCTGTTACACTGTTGCTGTGGGTTGTTTTTTTCAGTCAGCAGGTTGTGATCTCAATCTATAGAGTGCTATTTCGACACAGTGGATCCCCGACAGAGGGGAAAATCGTAGAAAAAGCACAATTGGGATAGTTTTGTTTAGCAGTTAGGTTGATTTTGTTCCGCAGACCTGGCAACCCTGCCTAGCAATGCCCTGGCAAATCACAGAACAGCATAGAAATTTCCTCAGTACCATAGCAACCCCCAAAACACCATAGTAACTTCTTAGCAATGCCCTATCAACCCCCAGACACCATAGCAATTATCTCACAATGCCGTAGCAATCCCCAGAACACAGATAGGACCCTAGCAACCCCTCATCATCATCATAGCAAGTACACGACCTGCCCTAGCAATGCTATAGAAACCCCCAGAACACTCTGGCAACCACCTAGTAATGTACTAGCCACCTCTTGGCAACACCATGGCAACCACTCAGATAATCCTAGTAACACCATAGTGAACAGCATAGCAATTGCCTCGATGTACTTGCAACCCCAGAACACCCTAGCAATCACTTAACAATGGCTTGGCAAAATACCCTAACAACCACTCAGATCACCCTAGCAACACCAAGCAATGCCCTGCCACCACCAACGCCATAGCAACCACCATGAACACCCTAGCAATGCTATAGCAACCACTCAGATTACCTTAGCAACCACTTAGCAACACCATCTATCTATCATTGAATTTAGGCTAATTCATTCTCAATATTTTTTTGTCTTACTCAAAAGGCTGAAATAGTAATTTTATGGCATTTTATGTTTCAACCTGTACCTCAGTCAAGCCCCCATTTTGTGTTTATTTAAAGGGATTATGTAATTGGTCTAGTTTATATTGCACAACCTATACCTAAAAAGGAGTGGACCATAAAATATTTGATGGTTAGGGAAGCCAGTCTCAGGAAATGACTCACACAAACATTTGATTTTCATTTAAACTCAAATGTGAAGCTACACTTGCTCAGGGATCACCCTGTGAGAGTCAGTCTTTATCATACACTGTTATTGCATGTGGTTTGGAAGTCTCTGCTGTGTTGTTCAGTTCTTGAAGTCACTTTTTGTTTTATAGATACCAGCCGCCACATGCTCGTACATGAACTATAATACGTCACACAATACCTTACTATTAGACTGAACTTTCTGTGCCAGACATTTGTGCTGAGTATGACTTTATCTCTCACGATCTTAAACTGGCAATGAGCCAGAGCTGATAAATCAAAGAGAGCACGTAGTCTCAGGATATTCAATACTGACATCAACAGTTTGTTTTGAACCAGAACAGAGATACTGAGGAGGTTGACTGAAATAAAACAAGATTTGCAATGCAAATGTCCCGTAGTTATAGGTACGCATTTTAACATGTCCATAGTAAATATTTTCTGGACATTCCACTCTGTATATCTCACTTACATCATTTTTGTTTTTTTTCCTTTAATATTTTACGTTTTTTGCTATCGTGAAATTCCATTATTTTACACAATATATTTGAAACAGTTGTTCTGAAAAAAAGAAAAGACAATTCTTTCTTTATTTGCTCAACGTTCGAAAGAGAAATTCTGAAGAATGAGCTGATAACCACTGGATCACCAGACTGGAGAACAGGATCAGTCAGTTTCAAAAGCACATAATTCAGACAACAAAAGAGTCATTTATGTTTTATGAACTCTTATGAATGTGCCTCTTTGATGGAGGTCAAGATTTCCAGTGAATAACAACCACAATTCCTAAATTATCATATTAATTGAGAAGAATTTAAAATATCACGTATGTGTTGTATGCACCACTTTAATTATACTTTTAAGGTACCTTTACATCCTTTTTGAACTATTGGAAAGTTGGAAAACTCTTTCAAATTTCTGTTCCATGGGAGGAAAAAAGTCAACATAAATGACAACATCTGCTCTTAAGTTTATTCACTTCTACAGCAATGGAAATTAAATTGTGACTGGACAGTACATGTTTGCTTCCTACTTATTTAGTGCACATATCCCACAAATTTTAATTTGGTTCAAGCTTTTGGGGGCAGGAAATCATTTATTACTGTCAGATGCCTTCCGTTTACAAGTTGTTGCTTCCTTTTCACTGGGGTTGCTGTTGAAGTGGGTGCATTTTTTGGCACAGGAATTGGAGTGAATTTTTTAAAACAGTCAGTTGAGCTCCAAATGCAATATTGTTGCAGTTGCTGATTTAGCAGTTTTCATTTAGGCAAATTGACACTTCTTGTATACACTGTATACGCCCTGATTTTTAATATATTTCTTGCTAAGCAACAAAAAGTTGCATTTTTACATTCACAAAATATATTTATTCAGTCGATATTTTGATTTATTTTGTCTAGAACCGAGATGGTTTGACTTGCAATGCTGTCCCCACCATGGTGGCAAAGCCTTACTACAGAGTGGACTTCTTCAATAGGCAGATGAACAATGTGCTCTTCACTTCTATTCTGGTGACTACCATTGAGACCAAGACTGTGGCGCACATTGGCACAGAAGATGGAAGGCTCTTGCAGGTTATTTGTGCATCACTCTTTTTTTTTGGAAGAAACTGATTCCTGTTTAAATACTGTGAAAAATTATTGGCACCTTACTGAAATTTACTGGGGAGCTAACATATTGTGTTGCTGAAGTCTTTCTAGGGTGTTTCAGAAACCAATCTATCATCTCAGCCCCCCTAAATAGATATTTATATCTCACAATTCTTACTTTTTTTCTGAGGTATAAACTGAAGGAAAAATGTCAGAATTGAGAGATATAAACTCTGCTAGTCAATGGCCAATACAATCATAAACCAGGCTTTTTTTGGCTACCTATATTGGATGGAGACAGTGAATTCATTTTGCTTTTATTTGGACAAATATTTTGTATATTTTATATTTGTGTAGCTGTGACTAAGTTTCCTGTGTGGCTTTAGATTCTTGACAGACAAAAAATATTTTACTTTTCAGGTTATTCTGAGCAGATCGTCTCTTGTACTGTTTGCCAACTACTCTCTTGTGGAAGATATGCAGAAAGTGTCACGAATAGCTGCCGTTCATTCTTCGGAGTCTCTGCTGTTTGTCGTTGGAAATAAGGTATGCACGTTTATTCTGTACAGTTCAAAAGCTTATCAGCCATCAGCAGGTTTAATGTTTAAAAATACACTGACCGAAAGTGACTCATAGTTTTCAGCTGCATTTTTCTGTGTTTACATCTGTCCAATGTCAAACCTATCTCTCTTCATCCTGTATGTACAGCTGATAAATGTGTCTCCCAGAGGTCCAGGCTGTGCCCATTTCCTCAACTGTTCAGTGTGTTTAGCAGCCCCAAAGTTTATGGGATGTGGCTGGTGTAATGGAGTCTGTTCCCAAATGCATCAGTGTAAGGATCAGTGGAGTAGCAACTCCTGCCCTCCAGTTATCACCCAGGTAATGCATTGCATAATTGGGCAATAAATGGGATAATAAAATGTCTGTCTTTTTGCATTTGTAATATACAGTGAGTGTGTACTGATAATATGAAGGCTGCTTCAGAGTCTATTGTAGTCATATCAGGGCAGGGCTGTGTTAACAACCACAGTACCTGCTGGACTCTCACCCCTGTGTCACACTGGATGGAATGCCAGCTTTGGCTGTGAAGTCAGTGAGTGGAACAAGGACTTTCATTTTGTAATATGTTCCACATTTTAGAATAATAAAATGAAATACAGGGCTTAAAGTTCTCCGGCACCGTGCCGGATCTCCGGAGTGTGGCGTTTAGCAGTGGGAAAATAAGATAGTCCTCCTACATTTTAAAAAAACTTGTTGATTTCACTTTCGAGTTAATGAGTTCGCCTACCAATGTATGAGAGGAACACAGCTTTCACTCTCAACCAAACTAACATTACTAGCCAATCAGACATTTTTGGTCCTATAAACATGAGACGCGCATAATAGTATCCAACTGCAGAGTCGCAGCTGATGAGCGCGACACATTCTGAAAAAGCTGCGATGTGCAATAGTATCCAGCTGCAAGATTTCCATCTAGAGCCATATTTATATAGAACAGCTATTTTCTATATAATTAACTGAGCTTTGTAAACAGCTCAGAGTAATCACGTCATCTCTATGGATCAGCTTTCCAGCGCTGGAGAGAACTCAAGGAGCGGAAGGCCTGCGATCGGATGCCGAGGTTGCTTTGTCTCTTCTTGATAGGTGAGTAACACCGTGTCTGTGCCGCACAGCTAAAGCCTGTCTAGTACACTGGACGCGACAAAGCGACCATTGAAAATCTATTGAAATTTCAAATGTCAACATTGGCTACCAGAAATCGCTTACCCCACCTTTAGTGGCAATTTACCAGTGAAGACTGTATGTGTGAAAGGGGCTAAACTCTTCCTCTGCATATGCGGTGAGTTTGGGTTGCTTAACATTAATCTCGGAAAACTGTGCGTTATCTCACTTAATTTGTAACGTAAGTCATTTATAAACCTATGCCAACACAGAATACATCAACATATTTCTAAATATGCGATTTATTGTAGATCGCGATTTCAATATAAAAGTTTCTCACTTTGCATGTGGCCAAATATTGCAATTAAATGGATTTAAATGTCGTTGAAATACATGAAACATCACCAGGCCGTTGGCGCCCTCTGCAGATATTTGTTATAATATAGGCATATTACATTATGTATTCAACAATGTTGTTCAATAAAACCATGTACTTGGTTTTGATACTTTATTTGAGCCAATTATTATTGCCTCATCGTTAGTTTATATATAAATATAGTCATATTAAAGCCTGTTTTTCACTTAGTTCTATTTGTATTACTAAAACATACATCAGATTACTCACTTGTCAAAATAATTAGTAGATTACTTGATTAGCAAAATAATCATTAGTTAAGCCCTAGATTAGTTAAAACATTTCAAAATACAACTGCATTGTTTTACTTTTTATGATTAAAAGACAAATATTTTGTCATTTGAACATTTCTTAAAGTATTCAAACATTGTCTCGTTCTAGTGAACCAAGTATCTGTATTTTGTCTCACCTTGTGAGCTAAGCGTATTGTCACACCCCTAGTGTCTATGAGCATGATAAAGCTCATAATTTTCCAAGTGTATGATATAGCTTTCATTCTTCAGGTCAATCATATACTCATGAAAAAAAAAATCAGTTTGAATAAGGAAAGCGATAACTTTGCCATAGTATCCTTTGAAATGTTAAAGTTGCCACAGTCATTGCATGCTTTTGTGCTGCACTTTATTTGTACCGTTTTGTTTTATTTGTTTTATTAGTTTATTAGAATTTTAAAGATGATAACAATATTGTTTGATAAGTGAGATCTCTGATTTTAGTCCTTGAAAACCCAAAAAGTAG
This sequence comes from Sinocyclocheilus anshuiensis, assembly GCF_001515605.1. Classification (NCBI taxonomy): domain Eukaryota; kingdom Metazoa; phylum Chordata; class Actinopteri; order Cypriniformes; family Cyprinidae; genus Sinocyclocheilus; species Sinocyclocheilus anshuiensis. The sequence goes on along the minus strand of NW_015537929.1, from coordinate 270,676 downwards.
TGCTTGAAAAGTCCTTGAATTTAATTTTGCAGTTTCTGTACGAACCCTGTCTAAACTCAGTTGTGTATTTCACATGCATCACATCCCACCAACTTCATCATCTGCAGTGAGAAACTGCCACTCAAAATATATACATAATAATGGACTAAGATATTTTACTGGAATTTGGTCTTCATTACTATGTCTTCTCTCTATTTCGTGTTTTACTACAGGCTACAAGATATTATAAGACAAGGCAGATAGACAGGTAAAAACAATATTAATAAATAATACATATAAATAAAATTATATTTACATTTACATTTAAATTTAGTCATTTAGCAGATGCTTTTATCCAAAGCGTCTTACAAATGAGGACAATGGAAGCAATCAAAATCAACAAAAGCAATGATATGCAAGTGCTGACAAGTCTATAATAAATAAAAAGAAAACAGATAGAATAGAAAAAGAATAGAACAAGCTAGTGTTAGAGGCCTTTTTTGCTTTTGTTAATTGTATAATAAATAAAAAGAAAACAGATAGAGTACAAAAAGATTAGAGAAGCTAGTGTTCGTTTTTTTTTTTTTTAAGAAAAAAAG
>NW_015537929.1:268569-269833 GCF_001515605.1 Sinocyclocheilus anshuiensis | reverse complement strand
TAAATATGCGATTTATTGAAGATAGCGATTTTGTTTCTCGTTTCTCACTTTGCATACGCCCTCTGCAGGTATTTGTTATAATATAGGCATATTACATTAAACAGTTGTTAAGCCTGTTTTTCACTTAGTTCTATTTGTATTACTAAAACATACTTGTCATAATAATCAGTAGATTAGTTGATTAGCAGAATAATTGTTAGTTAAGTCCTAGATTTGTTAAAACATTTCAAAATATAACTGCATTGTTCTACTTTTTGTAATTAAAAGACAAATATTTTGTCATTAAAATATTTCTTAAAGTATTAAAACATTGTCTCGTTCTGTTGAACCAAGTATTTGCATTTTGTCTCATCTCATGAGCTAAGTTTATTGTCACACCTCTAGTGTCGATAAGCGGTGATATAGCTCATAATTTTCCAAGTGTATGATATACCGTAGCTTTCATTCTTCAGGTCAATCATATACTCGTGAAAAAAAAATCAGTTTGAATAAGGAAAGCGATAACTTTGCCATAGTATCCTTTCAAATGTTAAAGTTGCCACAGTCATTGCATGCTTTTGTGCTGCACTTTATTTGTACCGTTTTGTTTTATTTGTTTTATTAGTTTATTAGAATTTTAAAGATGATAACAATATTGTTTGATAAGTGAGATCTCTGATTTTAGTCCTTGAAAACCCAAAAAGTAGTGCTTGAAAAGTCCTTGAATTTAATTTTGCAGTTTCTGTACGAACCCTGTCTAAACTCAGTTGTGTATTTCACATGCATCACATCCCACCAACTTCATCATCTGCAGTGAGAAACTGCCACTCAAAATATATACATAATAATGGACTAAGATATTTTACTGGAATTTGGTCTTCATTACTATGTCTTCTCTCTATTTCGTGTTTTACTACAGGCTACAAGATATTATAAGACAAGGCAGATAGACAGGTAAAAACAATATTAATAAATAATACATATAAATAAAATTATATTTACATTTACATTTAAATTTAGTCATTTAGCAGATGCTTTTATCCAAAGCGTCTTACAAATGAGGACAATGGAAGCAATCAAAATCAACAAAAGCAATGATATGCAAGTGCTGACAAGTCTATAATAAATAAAAAGAAAACAGATAGAATAGAAAAAGAATAGAACAAGCTAGTGTTAGAGGCCTTTTTTGCTTTTGTTAATTGTATAATAAATAAAAAGAAAACAGATAGAGTACAAAAAGATTAGAGAAGCTAGTGTTCGTTTTTTTTTTTTTTAAGAAAAAAAG
>NW_015537929.1:256959-268223 GCF_001515605.1 Sinocyclocheilus anshuiensis | reverse complement strand
CTAGTGTCGATAAGCGGTGATATAGCTCATAATTTTCCAAGTGTATGATATAGCCTAGCTTTCATTCTTCAGGTCAATCATATACTCGTGAAAAAAAAATCAGTTTGAATAAGGAAAGCGATAACTTTGCCATAGTATCCTTTCAAATGTTAAAGTTGACACAGTCATTGCATTCTTTGCATGTGCTGCACTTTATTTGTACCATTTGTTTTATTAGTTTATATATTAGAATTTGAAAGATAATAACAATATTTTTTGATAAGTGAGATCTGATTTTAGTCCTTGAACACCAAAAGAGTAGTGCTTGAAAAGTCCTTGAAAGTCCTGGAATTTTATTTTGCAGTATCTGTACGAACCCTGTTTAAGTTACCAGTTCTTGGAGCATTTTATTTTGTTGTTGTTGTTAATTGAACTTAACTGTAGTTTTCTGTAGTAAACTGTGTTTGTATATTTCCTATTTTATATTCATTTCCTAGTATTTAATTTACTATTATTTCTTTTGAACAAAACAATTTCAGAAATTTCATGTTTTAAATTGTAGGTCATCTTGTACTCTGTCAAGGACAAATCTAACCAGCAAAACTTGATATCAAAAGCATCCTAAATGTTACATGTGTGTTTGCATTATAGTGAGTAACCTTTCCTGGTATTTCTGTTTCAAATAGCCCACCATAATCTGTAGTCTGAGCCTGTCAAGGACTAATGGCCAGGGCAGATATGTTACTAGTTAGTTTCAAGGAAAATAATTTTCAGATAATGTTCTTTTTTTTTTTTTTTTTACCAAATAACCCTGTGTATGTGTCCACCCCCCGCAACCCCCCAAACCCCGGAAAAAAGTTCAGGCTCAGGATTTTTTTTGCTTTAAGCCCTGGAAATAACACAAACAGAAGTATTACAATTATGTTGTGACTAGGGTTGGGTATTGTTTGAATTTGATCAATTCCAATTCCGATTCCAATTCTGCTGATCGGTTCCGATTCTTATCGATTCCCAAGTTTCGATTCCAGTGTGATTAAAAAAAAAGTCATGTACTACATGTACAATTAAGTACGTGGCAAATCCAAATAACATAACATTTTTGCTTTTCAGTTTTTACCCAGCACGGTGCCCTCAAATGGTAAGAGTGAAATCACTCTTTGCGGCTGGAACTTCCAGTCTTCTTCCCGACCTGCTATCACTCAAACCTCTCACCAGGTTAAAGTAGGAAACAGTGGCTGCACTGTTATACCAGAGAAAAGCAGTAGCTCCCAGTAAGTAACACACACAATTAAATTTTCCCACTGAAAGGTTTGATAAATACAGTTTTTTAAGTTTTTCATATATTTGTCATATTTTATTTAATTTCAATGAACTAAAACATTTTTTAATAGTTTTAGTTTTAGTTAACACTAACAACACTGGTGTTCATGAATGTTATTTTTCATTCTTCTCTCAGGCTGGTGTGTAGGATTGATAGTGAGGTGTCAGACCCGGAGCAAAATATTGATATAACAGTGCAAGTGGATGAAAAGAGCGTGGAAAGTGGATACTTCATCTCTGGGAAGGCTAGCATACAAGGCTTAAGTTTTGTGGTAATGAGCAAAACATTCTCAACCTTTAATTACTACACTTGATTACATGGTTTGACATAAAGATTATTAAGAAATATTGGTTTGCAGTACTGCTGCTGATCAATTAGATAAAGTAAAGCAAATTTGGATTGATAAAGCTCTTTTCATCCCTCATATCTCCCATCAGACCCCAGAAATCACAGATATCAGTCCAGGCTTTGGACCTAAGATTGGAGGTACCCTGATCACCCTGTCAGGAAAACATCTGGATGCTGGTGGAAGCAGAATGGTCAGCCTTGGAGACAAAATTTGCCCTGTTAAAAGGTTATTGTGGCAGGTTTTGAAATTCAGTTATTAGACATAGTTTAAAAAGATAATAAGAATGCCAGTGTAGAGCATAGTTTTTAACCACTGAGTTTTGAGTATTTTCCTACTATTGTTTCTCCACAGCGTCTCTAGAGATGGGACTTCTGTTGTTTGTAGGTCTGAAGGTGTTGAGGAGACTTTAGAAATAGATGTGAAGGTTGTAATTGATGAATCAACTATTTTAGCCACAAAAACATTCAGCTATGTGGTGAATCCTGAGGTGACAGGTGTGAAGCCCAACTGTGGTTTCAGAAGGTGAGTCAAAACATTGTTTTTTTCTGTAACAAACATTTAATGGCATCTTTAACAGTAATGGTGATGTGAAAGACCATTAAATGGTTCAATATGTATTTTTTGGGGTCCTGCTGCAATGAAGAGGATCAAAAATTACCATCATTGGACAGAATCTGGACTCTGTTTCCCAAGCCATCATTAAATACAGAGGCAACAGCATGACACCTGTGCAAACCGTAGGACTCACTTGCATTTTGAAGAGCCACGTTTAATAGTAGTATATTATGTTGCCACTTATTGGATGCTATACCTGCTTAGGTGTGTGTTGGTCAAGGAAATCCCAACCAAATGGAGTGTACAAGCCCTCTTTGTGAGGAGTCAACAGGAATCCTCACTGTGGATCTGGATGGAGCCAAGGAACTCCTGCCTCAGAATTTTACCTGCCATGCTAATGGAGAACCCATCCCGTTTGAAACAGAAGGCCATGTGCTTGAGCTCAGCCCAGGGCAGGACAAAGTCTCATTGCATGTACGTCTCAGTGGTTACATATATTGTGTTGTTATATAGTCTCGTATATATGGTCCGACCAGGTCACATGTCTTCATGTGTTGTTTTTGTAAAATATTTATATATAATATATATGTTAAGATAAGCTAGTACTAAATATATTGTAGAAACTTAATTTTCTGTAAAGTTGCTTTGCAACTATTTGTATTGTGAAAAGCGCTATACAAATAAACTTGAATTGAATTGAATTGAATGTTAAATACATATTATATGTACTGTATATACACTACTGGTCAAAAGTCATAGAATAATTTTTCCAAAAAGGATTTTTGGATTTTTCCAAAAGATTTTTTTAAATTGTTTTTTTAATAAGTCTCTTATGTTCACCAAGGCTGCATTTAATCAAAAATACAGTAAAAACAGTATTAGTATGAAATATTATTACAGTTTAAAATAACTGTTTTCGATGGTAATATATTTCAAAATGTAATTTATTTGTAATAATATTTGAATATTTTTTTCTCATCACATAAAACGCCACATTTTTCTGCCCAAATACATAAAATTGACTTACAATTAAAACAACACGATAAATTATTTAAAACTATTAAAATGATATAAAACGCCACATTGGCCACATTTTTCTGGCCAAAATACATAAAATTGACTTACAATTAAAACAACTCAATACATTATTTACTAAATTTAAATTATGACTAAAAATTATGACATTTACAGTGACACTCAAATCATTCTTCCAGGTGTATTGTATATTAATCTAATCACATTTTTTATTCCAGCACAAAAAACTAGCCCTGGTGTCTGATTGCATGAAAATCATTATGACAATTGATGGAGTGGATTGCAAGGCTACAGTTCTGGACAATGAGATCACCTGCAGGATCCCTAAAAATCTGACTATTAATAGCCAGGGGGCACCAGTTAAGGTCAGAGTCTGTCTATTGAATTCAGTTTTAATAAGTTCAAGTTGGCTCTGCATGCCATTCATGATGCACTGCTCTGTCCCATTGTGTTTCTCAGCTGTTAGTGAACGGAGAAGAATATGACATTGGTTTAGTAGTAACAACAAACAACAATTTTATTGTGGGCATGGTGCTGGGCATCTTGGCTGCATTTGGTGTGGGAGCAGCTCTGGCCTTCGTAGCCATTGCACGAGAGCGCAAGAAAAGGAAATGTAAGTGCGTTCTGTCAAAATTAATCAAATTTTTCCAAAATTAATGTGAAATAATTTTGTCATTATTATACTTTATAGCAAGTTTTTAAAATATATGGAAAATATTTGCTTTTCATTATGATGATTTTTTACCATTTTTAGTAAGCAGAATGAAAAATTAATAAAATTAAAAAAAATAATTGGTGAATGTAAAAGAAAAAAACCCCAAAAAACAAAACATTTGTTTGGTCAGCAGCTGCACTGGCTCAGGTTCGACTATCACTGCATTCAACTCGCACTACGGTGGAGAATTATGACAGATCACCTGATGGTGACTACAGAAGAGGTGAGACAACCTGAAGTCCTGAAGTTTTTGAAAACATTGAGACACTACCTATAATTTAAAGAGTATATAGCCCAACTTGGTACATTGCGTCTTCATAAAGAGCGTCCATTCTTCAATGAACATAAACTGTGCATTCTGTAGGTCTGACAGCTTCTCCATTCCAAGGCTCGAGCACAACATTCTCCAGTCTGCCGTATGCTGGGTCGATGGACTCTGCAGCAGCTCCTTTGATTCAATCTCAGACTATCTCTATGTCCGCTCTCCGGCCAGATCTGTTGGAGGAGGTGAAGAATGTTTTGATCCCACATAATAAGGTTAAAATCCAGCATGACCAAATCATCGGCAAAGGTACATATCTTAGAGCAACGGCAATCCATCTGGATTTGCTACATTATTTTCCATCATTTTCTCTTTTTTTTAATAGTACATCCTCTTTCACACACTCGCATCATTCTCAAATCTTTCTCAGGTCATTTTGGAACAGTGTATCATGGATATCTTATTGATAGTGATGACAAAGAGATCCACTGTGCTGTCAAATCACTGAATAGTAAGTAAATTAATACTGTTTTAAATAGGGTCACACCAATATTAAAACTGTGGATGATACAATAAGCTGATAATTATTGTTGTTATTTTTTATTATGTTATGGCAAATAATGTAATAAATAATCAAAATAAATGAAAAATAAATATTAAAAACTAAAATCTACAATTTAAAATTTTACTATTTTACAAGCAAAATTAGGCATCACACCATTAGAATACAGATTAAAAATGGATCTTTATTTTGAAATTTGCTTAAGATTACATTTAACAGTGTTATTAAAGTATTAGTGTTATTAAAGAGTAACTTTAAGTGAGCATTAGGTTTGATACAGATATATATTCTGCCTAGTTTTAAAGTATATGAAGCTTATAAAAAACATTGATATTACAATATTTTACATTAGAGTTTACATTACGTACAGCTTTGTAATGCCTAGCCATTATGATAAAAAAAAAAAAAAACAGGAAATATGGTTTTCTCAATTTTTCTTAAAAGGGATCACTGATCTGGAAGAGGTGGAGCAGTTTTTAAGAGAAGGAATCTTTATGAAGGCCTTCCACCACCCCCATGTCCTGTCCCTCTTGGGCATTGTGCTTCCCAGTGATGGACTTCCCCTGGTGATCCTGCCATATATGAAACACGGAGACCTTCGGCATTTTATCCGCTCTCCACAGAGGGTAAGCACATTTATTTTATACCATACTACAAATCGATATCTTACTGGAACAACATAGCCCTAACCATATCCTAACCCTTACCTTACCTACTGTTTTCTGTTGATGTGTGAACTTCACTGAACATTATTTGTAGTGCACCTGCCATCCAATAATCACAATAAGCTTTGTGCTTTGTTACTTTCAATATGAAAGAAAGTCTCACCTTTAAAATTCCCTATTTTATCACCATCTCTGTTCAAGCGGCACATGATCCAATCATCTCGTCCTCCTTACTACTAGTTATAGCACAAAATATATATGAATGAACATCAGTATGAAACAGAACGAAACACAGGGATTAAAGTTCTCTGTCGCTACGATGGATTTCCGTTAATTGCAGCGAGTCTACGACGGATTTCCGTCAATTGGAAAAAATTAGGGGGAAAGAAACAATTAGCGCATTGTTGTTGTTGTTGGTCTGCCCTGTGGCACACCAAAAATCATCCCTGCCACGGCTGCAGCTTCTCAGTGACAACATAGTGATGCCGCTCGCATCATTCACAGTCGGGTTATTAGCAGAGAACACAGAGCAGAACTTGAATTTCGGCGCGGGATTGCGGCTATTAATAACAATTGTACTCATTCCCGCAGGTTCCGCGCTTATAACACGATGACAGATGACGGAACGTATCATTTGCACGTGCTTTTGAGTCTTGAGAACTCACTCGCGCGCTCTCATTTTCTGTGCGCCCACAGATCGCGATAAGGAGAGTGACAACTTTTAATAGTTATTAAGGGAGTTTGCAAATGTGATTATTGATTTAATACAACAGTTCAATAAACAAGTACTGCCTGATTTTTCTCTATTTCTTCAATGAAAATAGTTCCAAATATAGTAACAGCTCAGCATCTCTAAAAGCAAACACAGCAGTGTTTAATTCATTCGATGAAAGTGCTTTTTTGAACGAACCTAGTGAATCAGTGATTCATGATTACCCATTCATAAAGACAGTCACTTGCTTCATTCCTGAATGAATCAGCTGTTCGAACGAATCAATTGAACGAATGATTCAGTGATAAAATTAGTGACTTTGTTGCCACCTGCTGGCGGATTTAGTTTAATTTTTAGCGTAAAATTTCAGTTATTTAAATAATTTAATATTTCTGTATTCAAAACTTTATATTTAAAACATTAATCTCCACATGAACATATGAATTTATTTGCACTCATGCCAATGTTAAAAAGCTTATAAACATACATTTTTTAATTTGACATAGATGAAAATTATGCCATTATAAAGGTAAAAAGGACATTTCCCCCTGTAAGTCACTTTAAGGAGTCAAATGTCACCTCATATTAGGAAGGATAATTTTTGATCAGAATTTTTGATTATTGATCAGAAGGTGCTCCTACATGTTTTAAATTAGGAGTACAAGAGCTCCTAAAAAGAAAAGTAAGCATAGAGCCATGTGTAACAGTATTAGATCCGTGCATGAGGTCTTAAAGAGACAGCAGCCTAAATAAACCTCCTGCTGCCTTTCATTATACAGTGAAGACTAACCAGTGTTATTTTACAGTTGAATAGATTATAGTTAGACCTAACTGAAAAAATTAAAGTACTGTTAATTTAATTTGTATCTTGTTATTGTTTTTGTTTGTGCTATTGATTGTCATTAATTTATTTGTTCTTATTTTATTATTTACTATTTACTTGTCTTTTTTAGTTAAAATAAATTAAATTCTGAGTGCACCTGATTGGGTGGGTAGAGGAGGGGGCGTGGTCCATGGGAAATAGTCCTGCCACCACAGCTGGAAAAAATCCTAGGAAACACTGCATACATTTAATAAAATTAGAAAAATGCCATTACAAATGTAAAAAGAAAATGCCCCTGTAGATCACTTTGAGTCAAATGTCACCTCATATTACACATCAAGTTGTTGATGTTTGTGTATAAAGCTCTGCATGATCAGGCTCCTGAGTACACAAGGGATATGTTGGTCCCTTAACAATCGCATAGACTATTGCGCTCCTCTCAGAGATTGCTTTTGACTGTCCCACGGTCTCGTCTGAGGCGGAGTGGAGATCGCGCTTTTTCTGTTGTGGCTCCAGCACTTTGGAATGCTCTGCCATTGGAGTGGAGATCGCGCTTTTTCTGTTGTGGCTCCAGCACTTTGGAATGTTCTGCCATTATCTGTAAAATCCTCATCAAGCATGGACATTTTTAAAAAGGACTTAAAGACTTACTTGTTTTATCAGGCTTTCGGCATTTGATTGGTCAGGACAATTGTGAATGACTTGTCTTTTATTTTATGTTTTGTTCCTATGTTTTAATGTTTTTTTTTTAATCTTTATTATATACTGCTTGTGTACAGCACTTTGGTCCATTTTTATGGTTTTGAAAGTGCTTTATAAATAAAGGCTAAGGTGAGTTGAGGCTAATTTTTGATCCGAATTTTTTATTATTGATCAGAAGGTGCTCCTAAATTTGTTCAATTAGGAGGACAAGCGCTCCTAATTACAAGAAAAAAACTGCTCTTAAACTGGGTGTGTGACAGGTATGGCTGTGGAATGGGGTTTGGCTGAGGAAAAATTTTCAGTCAAAAGATTATTTTTTTGCTTTAACCCCTGGAAACAGTACTTAGTGAAATGTATCAATAAAACAGCTTGTGAACAATGCCATGTAATGTTATATTTATCTCATGACATTCTGACCATAAACTTAATAGATAGCTAGACAAATAACCCTAGAGAGCAGCATTTCGCCAAATATATGTACTATTTTACATATTCATTTTTACTGTACCTATTCATTATTTAATGTTAATTATAAATAATTTTAAAATACATTTCTGGATTTGGATTCAGCTTTCGGCCAAGTGCATCCTGAATTTTTGGCCCAGAATCATTTCATTTCAGTGCATCACTAATTTAAACATTTTAATCTAAGTAAAATCATGTTAACTTACTCAACTTTTGCATTAAAATGTTGCCTCATAAAAATATATCCTTCATGTTCAGAATCCCACAGTGAAGGACCTGATTGGCTTTGGGCTTCAAGTTGCCAAAGGAATGGAGTATCTCGCAAACAGAAAATTTGTGCACAGAGACCTTGCTGCACGTAACTGCATGTAAGTAAGAGGCAACCTTAATTTTCTTATTTTATCTGGTAATGTATGCATACACCAAAAAGAAACAAACAAAATGTACTTTGATTTTTGTTGTCTTATCAAAGTACAATGAGTAAAGACACAAAAATTCTAATAAATGTAATGAAACCACTTTTCCTAGGCTGGATGAGTCGTTTACAGTGAAGGTGGCTGACTTTGGTATGGCACGTGACGTCTATGATAAGGAATACTACAGCATCAAGGACAGCAAAAAAGCAAAGCTGCCAGTCAAATGGATGGCTTTAGAAAGCCTGCAGACACAGAAATTCACCACCAAATCAGATGTGGTAAGTTTAAATGTGGAGAATCTTTTCAAGACATTTCAAAATGAACAGTTTTGAAATCACATGAATATAAAAGTGTGATCTCAGTGGCGTGATCCTGTCATCTTGGAAGGAGAGTCAGGCTAAAAATAAATTTCATGATCCTACATTCTGTATATAACATGTATTTTATTCCCTCTAGTGGTCTTTTGGAGTGTTGATGTGGGAGCTGATGACGAGAGGGGCCAGTCCGTATCCTGATGTGGACCCTTATGACATTACAACCTATCTAATGCAAGGCCGTCGACTGCTACAGCCACAATACTGCTTGAATTCCCTGTATGATTTACCTGCCTTTTATTTTTAAAGGGGTCGTATCATGAGGAATCATGTTATCTTTGGCTTTTTGATATGTATGCTATGAAAATATATAATTCAAAGGAGCTTTTTTTTATGTAACTGTCCACATTTACATGTCAGCAACACCTATTTTGCATTCAGAAAATCGTAATTCATGGTGAAGCAGTAAAGCAAGATAAATATATGAATAATATTGCTGTTGTTAAAATATGAAATTATATGAAATTATTAAATATTTCTAAACACCAGAAGAACTAATGATAAGAGTAAACTGTGGTAAACAGTCTTGGAAAAAGTATATACTTTTTTTATGGAAAAATTGTACTAACATTGTAAGTGGATCATAAAGAACATAAACTATATTAAAATTAAATATAATAATAATAATAATAATAAAAAAATATTATCACTTTAAAAACGGGGGAACAGCTGTGAAAACCCAACAGAAATATTTAGATTTACATGTAGCTTCATAATTGGGCATAAAGGGCAAATAGATGAATAAATCATTTTGGATTCTTTATTATAGGTGGTCCATCCTGCTGCAGTGCTGGAATCCTGAGCCTGAGAAGAGACCAAGTTTCCCTAGTCTCGTGAAAGTTATTCAAGAAATCCACTCCAGCCTTGAGGGGGAACATTACATCAACCTGCAGATCACGTATGTGAATCTGGACCAGCCCCGGCCCTACCCCCAACTCTTCCCGGCCCCGCCTGCTTCCGAACATTCGGACCAGTCCTCCACTTGACCCTGGTCTTGAATTAAATAAGTTTGAGCTGCGTTCATCCTGTGGATTCAGAGGCCCATATGGTCCTGTGAAGTGTGGGAACCAAAAGGCATGCACTGAAGATGATCTGCTGTATTTGGAGAATCCCAACATGTGTAAAACTGAATGTACATTCCTTGTGTGTGTCTGAGATGGTCATGCTGTTGTGAACTTTGCATGGTGTTAGTTGCATGACCAAATTGGTGTCACATCTTTGGGATTTTAACAATTTTGGGGCAAGTGCACTTTTTAAATGAATTTTATATTTTAAACTTTTTTTTTAAATGCATGCAAGAATGCTGTGTTGTGTTTTTATACTTTTTAAAGCACATGGTATTATTTCTTACACTGAATGACAACTGAAAATAATTTGTTATTTCTCATACTACTATAGTATAACACTGTGTTCTATCCAGGCCGCAATGTAGCAAGATTCCAGCGACCAAACTATTTTTATGTCCACACTGCCAGTGAAAATGTCACCCGTTCTTTGTCAGTGTTTGATGTTTAATATACATAGGGAGCAGGATTTTGGTCCAACAGTCTTTCAGTGTGAGCATGGCTACGAGCACATTGCTGCAGAAATATTTACACAATGTAACAATGTAAGAGATAGATAGCTTTTATCACTTGTTGCTTTGTCACGTTGTACATAAATGGTTTCTTTAAGGAAGAGTGATATGATTACTTGAAATATGGTTTGATCAGTTTCATTTTTCTTTTTTTTTAGTGTAAAAAAAGAGATAAAATGCCAAAGTCTGAGTAGTTGACATGATATGAAGCATGATTTGTATATGCCAGCAGGTCCACAAGAGAGTACTGCAGGGTATCTGCAGGATTTTTAGGCTCAAATTTAAAGGGGTCATATGATACTGCTAAAAATAACATTATTTTGTGTATTTGGTGTAATGAAATGTGTTTATGCGGTTTAAAGTTAAAAAACATTATTTTCCACATACTGTACATTATTGTTTCTCCTTTATGCCCCGCCTTTTTGAAACGCGTCGATTTTTACAAAGCTCATCGGTCTGAAAAAGCGAGGTGTGCTGTGATTGGCCAGCTATCCAGTGCGTTGTGATTGGCCGAATACCTCAAGCGTGTGACGGAAATGTTACGTGCCTCACCATACTGTTGATGCCTGCCCGGCTGGAGCGACGAGACAAAAACATTAAAACCCATTACAAATGAGGCATTTGTTGCATCCAGTGGGGACATAATTACTGATTATAATGACTTATACTTTGTTTTTACACGTTGCATTGCATCGCGCCGTGTAAACATAAAACCCTGTCTGCATTTGTGATCAGAGAAATGACAAACAACAA
>NW_015537929.1:240199-256448 GCF_001515605.1 Sinocyclocheilus anshuiensis | reverse complement strand
GGCAACCACATGTGACGACCCCGGGCTGGACTCCGCTTTGTCCACGGTGAAAGCCGATCCGGTGATCCACAGCACTAAGTTGATGTATTCCCTCAGCGACCAGCACAGATCAGCTCTAGGCATGACGAAGCGGATATCGTCCTCTTTTGGAAGACCAAACAAAGTAGTTTCGCTTTCACAATGAAACACACAGCTCTTCATTACATTGCGGCAACAATACTACAGTGAGAATAAAAGTTACGCCTTCTTTCTTTGCGTGAACATTTGGGCGGCGTTATGCAAATCTTCCCACATAGTGAGGTAGATATGTGGGGGCGTGTTAGAACAAGCCGTTTTAGGTAGGTGTGGCTGACTCGTAACTTTTATAAAGAATATCTCTTTGGATTTGAGACTTTAGTCTTTGCAACTTTACAGATCTTCTTTATGCACCAAGAGCTTGTAACACTCCAAAGAGAAAGTAAAAATTAAATTGCATCATATGACCCCTTTAAGACTTTGTAAGACCTGCACAAATAAAATTAATACCATATGAGTGGGGTAGGGCAATGTCTATGGTAATATATTAAACTGTAAAATGACTGTAAAAATCATGATTCACAGTTCAGATACGGGTTTTCACTAAAACAAAAAGTTTTATAAAATAATAAACTTCACATTTCAGCCTTTAAGCCATTTTTAAGAAACTGGATGAGTCAAAAGTATCAATTATATGAATCTAAACAATTATTATCAATCAATTATTATATTAATTAAATAACATTATATAATTAAACATTAAATATTTTACTGCCTTAATTGTTTAGACTTTTATAAAGCATCATTTTCTTGTCGATCCACCCGTTCACATACAACTCTGCAGCCTAAATACATGCAGACTGGCTTATTGAAAATGCAAATTCTTTCTCTGCCAGCAGGAGGCGCTTTTGGACCTGCGGAAATATAGCGGTTTCCCCGGTAACGGCAGTAAACAAAACAGCAGCACCTGACTTTGAAATGTGCAGCTATCATGTTTATTTAATGAATCAGAGCCTTTTGAAGTTTAATTGTCACATTAAGCCATATCGGAATTCTTGTTCAGTCCACAAATTTAAAACCTCCTGAAATCATAATTAAGACTTTCTTGTACCATTTAAGACTTGTTATGGCCTTAAATCTGATAAAACTAAATTTAAGACATTTTAAGGACACGCGGAAACCCTGTACTGGCACTTTTTTCCACTTAAAACACTAGTTAAATTAATTTTGATATACCAATTGTGCGATCTGTGATTGCACATGGACGAAAATGGGCTGCTAATTATGTGGTTTGCTGCTTGTGGCAACTGACAAGGAAGAATAACAAACATTACACGCGACTCGGATGTTCCACGTTTTATTAAAATATAAAAGTCGGTTAATTAAGGAAATCGCCTTCATTGAACCTTTGTCATGTCAAACGTGCCGTTTTTGGACGTCGCCATCTTTGATATTTACTTTAGTTACTGTCGCTATGGTTACAGGTGATTTTCTGCTACTTTTATGATGACATGGACTTGAACAGCAGTATTGTAGTCGCTTTAGATCATGTGTTTGACTAGGACGAACAAAATATATGTCTATTTATGAAGGTAAATAAAAAAAAAAACACATTCATAAAGCGAAAATGATCGACTTGTTCATGTTAATTCCAGAAAACTGAAAAGAATTCTTTTAAACATGATGTTCTTTGTTTCTTTCCATATTCATGTCACTGCCATGAATGTTAAGAGTGGCAATAAAAGGTGAGCTAATTTTGAATTTGCAAAAAAGCTCAATGTCTAACATATGAATACATTAAAACGGTATTAACTTGTGTGCATAGCATTAATGTTATATGTGGAAAATGTCACTGTATTTCTTCTGTTTCTCTGCATGACTCTTTCCAACTACCTGCCACGGTCTGAGCCGTCTCAGTGGTAAACTTGGTGAAAAATCTCAGGACAGCATGGAAAGATAAGTAAAATCTCAAAGTTTTATATGAATGCATCAAAAACCTATTGTTAAATTCCAGCATGAATCTTAAATTCTGGAAAATCACCCCATTTCTGAGCATATTCTTCTCTGTTTCTTTCTTTGCATGAAGATCTACATGCCTCTTTTTGATCCGCTATAACGGTAAACACGATAAGAAAGATCTTGTGACAGCAGTAAAAGGCAAGTCAAACCTGAATGTTTTGTATATGAATACATCAACAAACTATTAGCTTGTGTTAAAGCATCATGAATCTTATATTCTGGAAAATCACTGTATTTCTTAACATATTCTTCTCTGTTTCTAATGACATTATATAAATCACACAACCAAGAAGGGGGCACTATGTGAATTACTCCTCATCTCGACAATGCACATGAATGGCTGCTCTAACTTATCGCTGATGAGGACTTTCATTATCTCACACACACACACACACACACACACATGTTGTGTTTCCATGTTTTATGGGGACATTCCATAGGCGTAATGGTTTTTATACTGTACAGACCGTATATTCTATTGCCCTACACCAACCCTACCCCTAAACCTACCCCTTACAGGAAACTTTGTGCATTTTTACTTTCTCAAAAAAACTCATTCTGTATGATTTATAAGCTTGTTTTCTCATGGGGACCTCAAAAATGTCCCCACGAGGT
The DNA here is from genome assembly GCF_001515605.1 of Sinocyclocheilus anshuiensis. NCBI lineage: Eukaryota > Metazoa > Chordata > Actinopteri > Cypriniformes > Cyprinidae > Sinocyclocheilus > Sinocyclocheilus anshuiensis. The sequence continues at coordinate 253,799 of NW_015537929.1, read as the reverse complement.
CAAAATTTACTAGTATTACTATCCTTGTGGGGACATTTGGTCCCCATAACGTGATAAATACCAGGTACACACACACACACACACACACACATTAGTATCAAATCAGTTGTTTGGCAAATGGGTCCTTTAGTAAATAAATTTATGTTGTACCAGAAGTATGTTAAAGTATTTTTTTTTTTGTCTTCACTGTAGAAATGTCAAATATGTGCATATGATTTGCATATGCCAGCCGGTGCACAAGAGAGTACTGTCACTTTTTTCTTCACAGTTCAAGCACTTCAGAGATTACATGGGGTATTTAAAGTTGTTAAAATAATAATAATAATAATAATTTGGTCACTTTTCATGACGATAAAATGTCATTAAAATTGTGAAATTGAAATTTCAGAAAATTAAAGAAAATATTTCACCTATAGGCCTTGCAGGCTATTGAATAATGTTAGCCAGCATGCAAATAAATAGTTAATTAGCTATATTACACAGGTCGGTCCCTCATTAACTCAGTCACCTAGATGTGACAGTGTTCTGATAATAAATTCTTCTATAGGGATTTATGGCATGTACTTGAAGAGATTCACTTTCCTTGTCACTGGAGGTCACTATATACCTACTGTAGGTTATTTTCCACATGTAACGTTAGTATCGCTAGCATCAGTAGGTTTTGTTGAGGACGTTTGTCCTCTGGTGGACTGCAGTGAGTCATAGTTGTCACATTTGAAATAAACACAACACTTAAATGCCAGTGTCATGAAATGCTGAGTCAATGCTACTTTTCAGTCTGACTGCTTGTCTTGATCTCATTAAAATTTTTAAATTTACATTTAAATTATGCAGGCTCAATTCTGTTCAGCTTCCTCAATGGGAAAATTACATGATTCAGTTGAAACATACATCTAGAACTATACACAAATATAACTTCTCAGAAAGCCTTTGATTGCATTGCTACCAGCTGCTACCTACTTTCCTTCATCTCAACTCACCTTGAAAACAGTGTATTTAACTCTCTCTGTTTCCATAGCACTCAGCCTTTGTTAGAGACCCAGTAAGAGAGAGAGGCGACGGCTAGAACTGAATGATGGAGGGTTGCTACTGTTCAGTGAGCTTGTTAGTGGAGGGATTCTGGAACAGTCACGCATGACGGAGCTACATGTACCGCCAGCCGGCTCCATAAAGCAGAATCCTTCAGACGTAGATGGTTCTTTGAGCGGTAATCCAGTTCACATTTTTTGTCTTCTCTGAAAGAGCGGGATGAAAGAGAGACAAAGTCTTGCAGCAATTTTTATGGGTGATTTGAGTTTGACAATATTTTCAAAAGCACTTCTCAGTTTTTCTTCGCAAAACTTGATGTGTCACACTGTTTGTGCTACACAAATTATGCCAACTTATTTAGAAAAAGTGTGCTACTGCTTTTCTAAGCAAACAAACCTAACAAAAATCCCTTAAACATGTATTTAAAAGGGTCAAGCATATCATACCAAATTAGTATATCACAGATACCGGGGCAGAGCCAAAGTAACACACCAAGTAAGTAACCACCTAGTAGCCAGCCAAACAACAATGACAACCCTGTAACAACTAGGCAGAACATACTAGCAACTTTCTAACGACCACTTAGAACACCCTATTAGTTAACTTAGTTTTGCACAGGTATAAATGTTTTGGTAGTCTTTGTCTTTCCATTTCTCTTTAATTGGTGCGCTTTTATTTTGAAGTGTAGTTTTGAAGCTCTTGTCTTGTCAGTTCATCATTACTCCATTGATTGTTCAGGTGTTGTTGATCTTTGTTTATGCATATCTGTGTCCAAAACCTGAAAAATTCTGCTTTTGCAGACAGTATACAGAGGTAGGGTAGAGATGAGAGTGCCAAATTACTTTATTAGGTTATCTGTCCTTGTTTTGTCTAAATTAATGGCTGCATTTTTGCTTCTCTAGTAAAATCATACCACTGACAGGAAATATGTGGTATAAATTAAGATCTGGTCTAAAATCTGAACAGTGAGCGGTCCGTCTTTCTACAGCTGTGCTCTATTTGTGGATTGCTCTCAATCCTTCTTGAGACCAGAGTATTTGTTTTGTTTTGTTTTTTGTTTTTTTCATCAGAGTGCTGGGGCCTGTACCATGATGGTAGATGAACAAACTCAGAGTTACAGGATTAGTTTCAAGTTGACAAAACCAAACCACTCCAATCCGGCTTTGTTGGTACCATGATGCTGATCATCAACTTTCTTTGTCAACTCAGGCTTTAATCCTGAGTTTGTGGAGCGCGTGCACATGATTGTGTGACATCACTGGCGAACAGCCAATCACGAGCTTTGGTTAAAGGTTAAAGGTTTTGCTAAAGGTTAAGAGATTGAAGAATATGATGAATTTAAATGCATTTACAATGAAAAAAGTACTTGTTCATGAAAGAGGACAAATAAAAGAAATTAACTTGCTCAGTCACAAGTGAAACTTGTTAAGGTAGTTTATATAGTAGGAAATATACAGCGATAGAGATTCTAACATAAGGCCACGTAGTCATTTTTAAAAAGCGTTAAACTAAAATTGCTTGTGTGTAATGGATTAATAATAATATAAATAATATAAAATAACTCTTTAAGTAATTATCATTAAAGCCAAACAATTTTTTTTTAGTACTAGTGACCTTTAATTTGGAGCAAGAGAAACTGGGGGAGTGACTTTTTTTGTGTCAGACATGTGTCACTTCTAACATCTGATTGGTCCAATTTCAGTTTGAGATCTCTAACTCCGAACGTAACCTGCCCCGGAGCAGGTTAGCCGTGGAGTGTAAGTTACCATGGCAATGAACACAGCTAAAAGCCAAGCCACTTTCATGGTACCTAAAACCCAGGATTGGTGCAAACTAAACTGAAACTTACCTGGCTAGCCAGCTAATCCGGCTTCATGGTACAGGCCCCTGGTGTCTTTAGGAAGTTCAGGATAGCGAGGATGTTTCAGACGTCAGAGCTACAGCAAACACCTGTCAGCTATTGGACACTGTGTTCTTCGTCAGCAGCTTTGACGCTTATCTGTACTGTATGTGTGTGTTTGTACTTTGCCAAAATGTTCTACAAACAAATGTTACCCCAAACAAAAAAATGAACAACAGAGCCACTGGGAAAAAAAGTTTTATCTTTATTAATGAATCACTTTCTATATATATTTATATACAGCCTTTCCTTCTGCCTTTATTGGAGCAGCTTTTTTTATTTGTTTATTTTATTTTATTTGTTTGGATTTAATTTGTTGTTGACTTTCATGCCTTCTATTTTGCTATGTGTTTTAGCATATATGTATTTTGGCTATACAAGTTCTACCATGAACCTAAAAGTCACGATTTTGTGCATTCGTGCTTCTTTACCCTAACATCTTATTTTCTGTATTCAGTTTGAAGTTCAGCCTTGAGCCTGTGTGTTTTCAGCAAACACGACTGCAGTGAATTCTTCTATCCTCCTTCCACTGCTCCTCTGCATTGTCGCAAAACATCTAGAGAGATTATGTAAAGTCTCTCTCAGGTCACAAGGATACAGATTGCTATTCACATGAATGCTGCTGGGTTGAATATGTCTGTGGATGGGAATTAATTGAAATATAGTTACCATGCCATGAAAAGCATTTTTTTTTTTCACAGACCCAAGGCCACATGCGGCATTGCAGTGATTGTTAAGGTAAGCTGTTTGGATCTCTGCAGACCACATTGAGAGCGAAAGAATGTTCTGTTATGAAAGAAAGTATGAGGTCTTTGGGTCAAAACGTTCTTAATCAGCACTTAGATTTGTTTTTGAAATGTCAAAAGGGTTAACGTTTTACCTCTCACTATCAATACAAAATAAGGCAATTATTTTACTTTAGCATATTTGCAAAAAACTGTTTCTTCCAAATGGTAGTAAATTATGTAAGTTTGCTTTTTCTTTTGGATTTCTGAGGGTATACAGCATAACTGAGGGTTACACCAGAAAAACATAAGTAAACCCTTAAAGGGTTAGTTCACCCAAAAATGAAAATTAGGCTGCGTTTTACTCACCCCCGAGGCATCCTAGGTGTATATGACTTTCTTCTTTCAGACGAATCCAGTCGGAGTTATATTAAAAATTGTCTTTGATCTTTCAAGCCCTATCATTGCATCCTATCATTTCATGGCACTCAGCAGGTGTTGCATTGCTTCGGTGCAAAAGAAGTTAAATAAAACGCGCCCATCCATAAAAAACAGTGTCGGGGGGTGAACAAAGGCCTCCTGTAGCGAATCGATGAATATAACTCCGACTGGATTCGTCTGAAAGAAGAAAGTCATATACACCTAGGATGCCTCGGGGGTGAGTAAAACGCAGCCTAATTTCATTTTTGGGTGAACTAACCCTTTAAGTGTTCAATCAAATAATGGACATATAAGTGTAATTTTGATGGAAACACAATCTTTAAATAGGCTGATTGGATGCATTACATAACAGAAACCTCTTCTGTGTTTCAGGACATGTATTCTGAATGAAAAAGTATTTTGATTTGTTTCACATAGACAGGAGTTGTACCTGTATACTTTTTACCCACATAGAAAATAGCTTAACAAGATGGCTGCTGATGAACAGACTTTTAATTCATACTTAAAGGAATAGTTCACTCAGGCCATCCAAGATGTAGATGAGTATGTTTCTTCATTGGAAAAGATTTAGCATTACATCACTTGCTCACCAGTGGATCCTCTGCAGTGAATGAGAGAGTTCAGACAGCTGATAAAAACATCAAAATAATACACAAGCAATCCACATGACTTCAAAATGAACCTCTTGTGAAGTGGAAAGCTGAGTGTTTATAGTAAAACAAATCCATTATTAAGACGTTTTAACTTTAAACGTTGCTTCTGGCCAAAATATGAGTCCGTAATCCATAAAAACGTCCTCTCACATCAAAACCCATGCACCAACATATTTATTTAGAACTGTTTTGGACTGTTTGCGCTTGTAAAATGCGCTTGATCTGTGCATATTTCTCTCCTGATTCAGATGAGATGAGATTACTTTTATAATGGAGAAAGAAATATTATGGATAGAGGACTTGTACTTTAGCAGGAGGCAACAGTTTGGATGAATTGGTTTATTAGAAACACACAGCTTTTTGCTTCAAAATATGTTAATTGATGGACTGTCGTGTGGATTGCTTGTGGACTATTGTGATGTTTTTATCAGCTGTTTAGACTCTCATTCTGACGGTGTGTGTTCACGGTGTGTGTGTGTTCACTGCTGTGTGTGTGCACTTTGGATGGGTTAATTGCAGAGCACTAATTCCAAGTATGGGTCACCATACTTGGCCACATGTCACGTCACTTCACTTTTTTTTTTAGTGAACTGTTCCTTTAATGGAATATAGTGATGAAAACTACAGTATGACTTTGCTGTTATATAACCCTATTTAAAACTTTATTTAAAAATTAATTCTGTCATCATACTGACAGCTGCGACACAACCAGCACTTCACATGCCTCGTATTGCTTGTGCAGCTCAATTAACATGCCTGGGTATAAAATATGCATCGTTTCATCTATAATATATAGCAGTACATATTCACGTGCTCTGCTATAAATATCTACTTTTCAGTGTATGTACTGTGAGGTTGCTGAAGTACACAAAGTATACGCAAATGATCTGCATTTAGCTGATACATCTGACGATAAATGTGCACCAATGGCTTTAAAGAACTGAATTTGATTGTGTTCCCTATGTATTCGAATGTCTTGTTGCTCATTTTACAATTTTACAGCAAACATTTATTATCATCTTGTTATTATCAATATTTTTGTGGGAACCGTAATACTTTTTTAAGAATTCTTTGAAAGTTCAAAAGAACAGCATTTATTTAAAATAATTTTTATAAAAACAGAATAAAACAGTATAAAAGTCTTTATTGTAACTTTTGATCAGTTATTGCTGAATAAAAGTATTAATTTATTTTGTAAAGGATCTTACTGATTTACTACACTCATATATAATATATACTGTATATATACTATACAGTGTGTGTATATATATATATATATATATATATAATATTATTTTGTAATAATAAAATTAATGTATAGTTATATACAGTATATACATATATTTCAGAATACACTGCTAACTTTCAATGGCCTATAATGGACACATGCTGTTCCATGGGTGCACAAAAGGAAAATGGTAAAGTCAGATTGTTTTATTTGTTCTAAAGAATTTCTTTGTAACCTCCTTTTTCTTTTTTCTCTTCTATTTTGCTGCAACTAGTTCAAAATTAAATAGGGTATATGTCGAACGTCACCTGACCAAACCCGGAAAACCCGACAAAACGGTGCAAAATGTTTTTTAAAAAGAGTTGCAACTATGGCAGCTGAGAAGGCCATTCTTTGTGTTCTTTTTGAAGAATTTTCGGAGCCTGATGAAATCAGTATAAATACGTGTTTAATACTGCAAAATATGCTCGATGTTACAGTCACTGCCCTTGCCGTCCAGAATAAAAGATCCCAACATCCCAATCGAGTGAAGGGATTTTTGGAAACTGTGGTTCCCAATTATTGTTATCCAACATTTGCCTCGCATTTCAGGATGAAAAGACAAACATTTCAGGTGAAGGATAATCCACTTCTTACCTCCGAGACTGTTATGATCTATATGGCCTTATTATTTTTATTGTGAGTATTAGGCTTATCATTATTGCTTATCACTGTTGTTGTGCTATGTTATTGTAATATTTACCATTATATAATCAGAGGAATATAGAAAAGTTTATGAAAGTGTCACTCCACAATACAATAGCAAAATATATAAATATGTATAGTATTTTTATGTTACATTAATCAGTGTCTAGCACACCTTCCTAATGAAAGGATGTGGACCAGAAGACATTGCAATTACTAAATGATATTTGGACAGACTTAAAGAAGTTCCAGATCTATACTTGTGCTTTTATTATTTCAGTTATTTTGCCTTTAATGTAAATAAACGTGCAAACAATATACTTGCTCTTGTGAATTTATTTTGACGTTAATTACATTGTGCCAGCTGTCTCTTTAATACCGCGTGGTTTATATACATGTTGCTGCTGATTGGGCTGACATTTTTGACACAACCAAAAAACAAGAGAAAGCATATCTCAAACCCCGTTGCACACCGTTTCCAGGAAACATGTCGTTTAAACCGGAAACCGTAGCAAAACGTTGCGCACCGGTTTGAGCTTAAACTTGCCTCAGGTCTCATCGCTTCCGCTTGTCGGAGATCCATAATAAATAATACCGATATACAGTATATGGACTTTTAAGATAATCGGTTAAACTAGCTATCTGTTTTTATTGTTGATGTTTTATTAAATTTTTATATCTAAGTGTTAGTGAAAAGAATAAAAATAAAAAACTTTTAGATATCAGTCCGCATATGTGATATGTGATGGACATTGGTTATGATCATCATTGGTATGTACTTCGAAGGCATCTTGAGTAAAACTGCTTCATATTTAACGAAGCATATGCAAAACGCTTGAACCGGAAACGACGAGACCCGGTTAACAGAATACGGAAGTCTGTTGCGCATAACCCCTATACTAAGACAAAAGTGACATTGACAGTGTCTCTCTATCCTTCTTTTATATTCTTTCTTTGGCTGTCTCCATTTGCTCTGTGTTTATAAAATGTCTTCAGTAGAGTTTTTGTGGCCTGGGCTCCTGATTTGTTTTTTTTGCTCAAAGCTGCAATTGCAGAGTTGTGCGCAATACACCTGAGATAAGCATAGGAGCTGCACTTTTCTATTTCTTCTTGACAGAGGTAGTCATAGAAAGCCTTTACTCTTACTTCTTAGGGCTGCTTACTAGCAGCTGTAAAAACTCTATGTGAAGTCTACGTGGATACAGTATCATTGTAGATGCTCTGTGTTTTCCCCCCAGTTCAGCCCACAAAAGTGCATTCATTCTTTTGATTAGGGTGGTTGTGATGACTTAACATCGCTCTTAGGCATTCATATGCTACCTCAAGACCGTTGTTGGTGGTGCTTAGTTTATTGTTTATCGCCCATGAATCAGCTTTATTGTGCAGAGCTCATTTCGCACCACTTTATTGTGCCCTGTTATCAACAAATTTGGATTGCTATCCATGTTTACAGGACTTATGCTTGCCATTTCAGTGGGATTTGTTTGTTATAATATACATGCATCAATTATTTAGTCAGTTTGTCAACAGGCTTCCAGAATGCATTTTGAATTAAAAGGATACACTAACAGTGCTATTTTTAGTGAATCCAGTCACTGGTTTGTGTGTGTGACAGAGAGGGAAAGAAAAAGAGTAGGTGGTGATATTTGATCTTTTTGAGCCTTGTGCAAAGATAAGGGCAAAGGTCAAACTTAAGCCTCAAATTACAATTATGCAAAAATGTTTTTAGCTGCCATCTTACAAAAGGTCAGTCTGCCCCCAAATATTTCAATGAGATAATAGTATTACTTTAAATAACAGAATGCTTTTTTAACGTAAAGAAAGTGTGTTTTCTTTTAAGTGTGCTTTCATTTACATTTTGAACAATTTCGCAAACATTGTGCGCTCTCTCTCTCTCTCTCTCTCTCAGCTGTAATGTTTTCAACAGTCTGCTGCATTTATATGTAATGTCATAAACTGCATGCTGACACAAGCAAACAAATGAGATGCAGCAAAACAAATAACAGACAGCAAGACTCATCATGTTTGAAATTAATCAATTTGTATTTCTTGCTATTGTGTATATCCAGCATAATAGATAGTTGGCTAAGTACATGAACAGATGCTGGAAAATCTGTTTGCCCAATAAGTGTTAAAGGGGTCATATGACGTTGCTAAAAAGAACATTATTTTGTGTATTTGGTGTAATGCAATGTGTTTATGCGGTTTAAGGTTAAAAAAACACATTATTTTCCACATAATGTACATTATTGTTGCTCCTCTATGCCCCGCCTTCCTGAAACGCGTTGATTTTTACAAAGCTCATCGGTCTGAAAAGTGAGGTGTGCTCTGATTGGCCAGCTATCCAGTGCGTTGTGATTGGCTGAATACCTCAAGCATGTGACGGAAATGTTACGCCCCTTACCATACTGTGAGGCCGTGTCCCAGCGTGATAAGACAAAAACAATAAAACCCATTATAAACTAGGCATTTATTGCATCCAGTGGGGACATAATTACTGATTATAATGACTTATACTGTCTTTTTACGCGTTGTGTTGCGTATCGTGCTGCGTAAACATAAACCCATGTCTGCATTTGTGATCGAAGAAATGACAAACAGCAAGCGCTACTCTACACTGCTCAAAACTCGCGTTTGAATAGTCAGTGGCAAATTCTTTAAATATAAAAACGTACTTACAGGCTGTGAGTCAGAAGCGCTAGACTGTCCTTGCAAAGTTGGAACTGCCCCACTTTATAGAAACAACATTTGTGCACAGCTGGGGCATTGTAGGCTACTCTGCCAGGTTCAGGAAACAGTCCTCCGTAAAAATGCGCTGCACACATCTGAATATTTGGGTTGAACTGTTCTGGAACAGTGTTGTAAATACAACTTAACCACTGATTTCTAGTTGGGCTGGACTCCGCTTCGTCCACGGTGAAAGCCGATCCGGCGATCCACAGCGCGAGGTTGATGTATTTCCTCAGCGACCAGCACGGATCAGGTCTAGGCATGACAAAGCGACATGGCGGCGGCGGAAGCAACAATACTATCACAGTTACGCCTTCTTTCTTTGCGTGAACATTTGGGCGGTGTTATGCAAATCTTCCCACATCGTGACGTAGACATGTGGGGGCGTATTAGAACGAGCCGTTTTAGGCATGGTTGACTCTTAACTTTTATAAAGAATATCTCTTTGGATTTGAGACTTTTTTCTTTGAAACTTTACAGATCTTCTTTACCAAGAGCTTGTAACACTCCAAAGAGAAAGGAAAATTTGAAATTGCATCATATGACCCCTTTAACAGAGCTAGCATGCTAAGTTTGCTACTCAATAATGTACTGTTTTTGAATTATCTTCATTAGGGGGATATATATATATGCATATATGCATGACAACATGCAGCTCACTGGTGTCTGCCTTTGTTGTTCATCGGCCTTGACTCCTTTAAACCCATAGCTGAAATTTCCATTGAGCAATATTTAGTATTATTTTCATAGATGTTTTGTACTGTAAGTAGATTATATATGTGAAGTTTACAGCCTGAGTCACAGTTTAACCTAGAAGACCTACAGTACCGATTGATGATCCGGGCAGAGCAAATGGTTAATTCTTTTACTTACACTCCATATCTGCGCTTCCACAGATGTACACACACACACACACACACACACACACACACAAAACACTCATCTTCCAAGGACCCTGATTTGGTTTCTGAGCTTATCGCCATGGCAACCTAGCTTTGACGCTGATAATGTTGGATGGCCAACAGAATTCTTTAGAAAATCATGTTGCTGTATCAATTGATTTCAAATTTGTGCAGAAAACATATATTTGCTCTATTGTGAGTTAGGAAAACCAGTGAACCGTCTCCGCTGGGAATCAAAATGCCAGCTAACTCTCAACACCAGCTGGAAGTGACAAATCACAAGACGAACCAAAATATGTGATATTACATTCAAACACATTTTAAGCAAAATATGTCATGCTGGCATTAAATAGAAAAGAAATAGTGGATTTGAGGGTCTTGTGTGAGTGGTATGCTAAGGTAGTGCTGTAGGAAACAACATGATTAAACATTTACAGTCTGCAGAGAGACCAGCTACATTTCACAGACGGGACAGAAGCGCTTGACCCGAAAATTCAATGCACACAGCATCTCTCAATGTCCCTCACATGTTGCTTTCCCTCATTCAGTAAGCAAGTCCTCCATTCATTCCTTCCTTCGATGCAGCTTGTGCACTTAGGATGCAATTCAGCAAGCCTTTCTGATTGGCTCTCTCCACAGTCAAAGAGCCATGCCTGAAAATGCATCAATAAAGTTATATTATCAGAAAAACATATCTGATTTCATTTCTGAACTCATAAAATGTATTATCAGCATCCATCTGAAGCTGTTCACATATGATTCTAGTATAACTTCATACCACCATGAGTCAGATACGTTTACGCAATGTTAACGTTAACATTCAGGATATGAAATATGCATCTTCTGCTGTGATGAGTGTGCCACTCTTCATGGCACTGGACGTAACTGGGGCATCTGTGTTGTGGTAACCATGACAACATGTGAGTTTGTCATCTACAGTGGCAAAGCTCTGAGGGGATTGAGCTCATGATGCGGAGTCTGTACCAAACACCCACCCACATAAACACATACACACACACACATATGTGCACATGCAACATACTACGGCTCTGGTTTAAGCCACAGTAAAAGCATCTGATTCTTATAGGGTGTTATTGAGGAAGGTTGCAGGTTTGAATCTCACCATATTGTGCACTTTAGTGACCTTTTTGAAAGAAACTGTCACTTTGAATAAATGTCTGCTAAATAACTACTTCTTTAGCTGACTGTGTATTTTTACGTAAACACTAAACTTTTTTTCTGATATTATACTCGAATATGCAAAACAGGGTGGCAGTATGTAATATCAGTTTATTCTTTGCCAACACCTTCATTTATCAAACAGGCTACTATTCTACTACTGTAAGGCCACTAATTCTCTCCCACTTTGTTGCAGATGATTCCCACTCCCGAAAGATTTTTATTCACAAAACTGTGATAGAGACAGTTTGTTTCCAGCAAGCCGAGGCTTGTTAGCTGATACATTTTGCTCTCTCCTCTGCGCTCAGTCATGATGCTTGTAGAAAATGAGACAATCGTTGTCAAGGTAACCAATCATCTTTAAAGAACTTATAATGCAAATAGCATTTGAAATCTATAGGGTCAATAATGTCAGAGTTAGCAGAGACCCGTTTATAAAAATATTTAATAAAGGAAAACCTGTTGCTCCTCTTTCTGATTCTGACTGTGCTATTTATAGATGTCATAAAAATATTGGTTTGAAAATAAAATCAAAACCTAATGGAAAACAAACATTTTTAACACTTTATATTAAGGAACACTATTAACTATAGTTGCTTATTAGTGTGCATATTACTAGCGTATTGGCTGTTTATTAGTACTTATAAAGCACATATTAATGCCTTATTGGTGGTCTTAGCTGGTTTAAACTGGAAGTAGCTGGTTGGTCAGCTGGTCTCCCAGCTGAACCAGCTAAAGAAGTGGTCAAAACCTGTCTAAAACTAGTCTGCAAACCAGTTATGACCAGGTTGGAAGACCAGTTAAAACCAGATAACCAGCCATTTTTTTTCCCAGCAGGGTGACCATATTCTAGATCCCTTATCCTGCCCAATACCAAAACATAACTACGACTACAACTACCTTAATATCAATAAGCAACAAGTTAGGAGTTTACTGAGGGAAAACTCTTAGTTATTATTGAATATGTCGTCCCTAGTCTAAAGTATTACCCCAAAAAACAAGGATTTTGCTACTGAACATCAGTATTCATGTGATCTTTAATAGGAAGTGTGATGTAAGAATAAGAATATTCATAATGTTATTGTACAAACAGTTCAGATGATTGAATTAAACAAATGTCATAATTAACAAAGTGGGGCAGAGAGAGAGCAAGAGAGAAAGAACGAAAGAACATCCGGTCAAAAAAAACCCCCGAAAAAACAGGCAATTAAAAGTCATTGTTTTTATTAGCCAGGGATAAGCTTTTTAAAAGAGTGGGTGGTAATCTTTAAATATTAAACACAGATATTTAGTTTCATTGTGAGTTTAATGACTGAATGCGTCTCTCTGTCTCTATTATTCACACACACACATGGACACATGGCCGTCTGTGAGGATGGCGTCACTAATGAAACAACTTTGGTGTGCCACATCAGAGTCCACCCACATTGTTGGTATATGGCACAGGTGGCCAGCCCCAACACACTTTACCAACCAGCTGACTCACAAACACTCTCTTACCGGCTCTCTATCTGTCTCTGGCATAATCAATTATACCCAGAAGTAAAGCATTATGAATATTTATCAATCCACGATCTTTGAAGTTACCAAACCTGAACATTCACCTATCACAAACTTCCAGCAATTGTCATGAGGTAAAAAAAAAAGTGAATAATTTAATGCGTCCTTGCTGAATAAAATGATTCAATTATTCATTTCATTTTAAAAAAGAGTTCTTTAAAATAAATTAAGGTTTTTATTTAGCAAGCAAGCATTGAACACAGAAGTAAAATGTATCAGCTTTATATAAAAATATAAAGCACCACAATTGTTGTCAACACTGATAATAATAATTATTCCTTATAATAATTATATAATATATATTCATTATTATAAGTCAGCATATCACAATGATGTCTGAAGGATCATGTGACATACAGTTAGTGAAATTAATGTACAGCATACAACCATCACACAAAATATATATTAACATTCACTGTTATATATATATATATATATATATATATACAAAATAAAAGAATTTCACTATTCACTATTGATATTATTGTCACGTTGCACACACACGAGGGGACGCTGGAGAATACTTTACCAAGACTTTATTTGCACCAAGGGAGACGAACACAGGAAGA
>NW_015537929.1:233478-240064 GCF_001515605.1 Sinocyclocheilus anshuiensis | reverse complement strand
CAACACACCAGGCATCCTTTTACGTACTCCGCCACGTCTTGCTGCATGCCAGGCCAGTATGCTACTTGCTTGAGCATTTCGTAGGTGGCCTTGTTGCCATGGTGTCCAGCGCATGGTGAATAGTGGGCGTGCGTCAGCATTATCCCCCTTTGGCCCTGAGGGACTACGAGTTTTGGCGCAGTGAGGGGCTCAGGGACATATGTGAGGACGCCGTCTTTGAGATGAAGCATGTGCTTGATAGAGTTGAGCGTGCGGAGTTCATAGGAAGTGGCTAGGTCGGAGGTGGGAATGGGATGAGTTAATGGGTCTGAAAGGTGAGCTGCAATAGTTTGCAGTGTCGTTATAAGTCAAATATTAAAATATCATGGTTTCAATAAACACATCGAATATATATATATATATATATATACGGCAGAACACATACAGTGGATAAATTTTCAATACTTATGAGTTTTAAACGATTTGACTCCTGATGGCTGATAGGAGCATAGCAGTGTCCGTTCATGTACTAGAAATCCCTACACTCCGTTAAACATACAATTTACAAAGAAATGTCTAAAAATGTCAGTGTTGTAATAAATGACAAAATTGTGGGCTAACTTATTTTGATTTAACGGGATGAGATAATTCTTCTGAGTCTTTAAAACTCATTTATCCAGACCTTTGTCCTTCTCTGTTCTCTCTTTTCTAATGTAAGGATAAATAAAAAAAATAACATCAACAATTTCCTTTGCGGATCGTTTCAAGAATACATAATGCTCCTTTGAACAGAGGCTGTGGCACCCATAAGGGCAGTTTTGTTTGGGAGTATATTACAGATTTCGATATAAAAACATTTGAATATAATCATCAGGCAGATAATGTATAAAACAAACACAAAATGAATAACAATTACATATTCGACTTTAAAGATAATGACACAAAAGTTACAATAATTGTAATAACAGCAGATATATCACAAATATATTAAAAAGTGCTAAACATATTAATCACAAAGTTGGTATTAAACACTTCTGGCACATCATCGCAAGTTGTGGTATCGTCAAATTTATGAAATAAAGATAAAATAAGACTATAGTGATTATTTTACCATGTAACTGTAACATCTGATCAGGCTGCCGTCCTTCAGAGGGTCCTGTTATTGAACTGTTACTTCCTGTTCCTGCCACATCAGTTCCTGTCTTGTCATGTATTTAAACCATGTGTTTCCACTGCCATTTTGCAAAGTATTGCCAGTTCCACTGCCGTACTAAACGTTCTTCCATGCCATTGCTGATGTTTATTGTTATGACCAATGCTTTTGTTCTTCTGACTCATGTCTCTGGATTACTGTTTTGGATTTGTCTGCCATTCGATTGTTTTCCATGTGTTTTGACTCAAGCCTGTGGCCTGACTTAAGATCTTTGAATAAAGACCTGCATATGGAATCCACTCGGCCTACCTCTTCCTTACAGTAACACATGGCTGAAGGTATGACTGAGGGTTTACTGTTTTTCATGGTATAAGAACATTGACCAAGATTAGCACACTGTGTGAGAAGAGCTACAGTCATACTAAACCAAAAGAGCAGAAACAGAAACAGATGCCACAATTACACCCATGCAGTAGTTACAAAGCTTCATTTTAGATAGTACATGCCTTTATGCAAAAATAACTGTAATTGCAGGAGGCGTTGGTGAAATCAAAAACTGTAGTGCAGCTGCCTCTTTTTGCACATTCCTGTTATGCAGTACCCTTGGAGCTCTGTGACTTTATGATTATTCTTGGGTCAAATTAAAGGAAGCTTTTCTATAAAAGCATACATAAGACTTTCAGGAATTAAATATCTGGTCAAATTCAGGCCCTTTAACTTCGTTAAATATCTTAATTTACCTACATAATGGCAAGAAAGTGAAGAGGATGGAAAGTTAGTAGAAAGGTTGAGGTTCTTTAAATTTTAATCTTTAAAAGTTATTCTTATTTTTTTAGGCTTTTTGCCTTTATTTTACATGACAGTAGGGGTGAGAGACAGGGGGCTAATTTTGGGACATGTCCAAGGTCTCAAACTTGCATCCCCAACTATATTTTGAAAGTTTTGTACTATCATAGAAGTTTCATATACAACAATCCTATATAATGTCTGTTCTGCTGGTTTCCCATTAAAATGGTCACTTCCTGGAAATGTATAGCTTTTTTTATGTGATTTGTTAATTCTAATTTTAAATTTGTAATATTTCATCCAATATAACAGGAATAAGAAAATGTACTTTATAACATAGGTGACCCATTTAATGGGAGCTTTTTTTTACTCTGATCTTTTACTCCCCAACTGTTTTCGACCATTTTGCTGTTTTGAGGGCGTGAGTGTTCTCATAACTGGCCATAACGCACACCTAAATGTCAATGAGAAGGTTAAAACTTTACATTAATTTGATAAACAAATATTAGAGACACATATTCCCAGATACTGTTCAATCTCCAGACAGGCGTTTATAGTAGTGTGAAACCTGGCTGAGCAGCATAGAGCAGTTTGAGCTGCAGCAATAAAGCTATACTGCACGTCTACCTGAGAGAGAGAGAGAGAGAGAGAGAGAGAGAGAGAGCGAGCGAGAGAGAGAGTCTCTGGGTTGACAGCAGAACGCGCGAAACGAGCGTGGCACGCGGAATATTGGCCAAAAATACCGCGAACTCAAACATCAGGAGACGCTCAAAGGGAAGCGAACGAGAACGGTCGACAACGCCTATTTCTCTGACACACTCAAATTATCCGGTAAGTCTTCGTGTTTACATTAATTCCACGCAACTGTTGTCGCTGAATGCGTAGATTTGTTCCCCTAACGACTTTACCGAACGCTTTCGTAATAGAATGCGTTAGTTTTGTTTAACAGACTGCGCTGCTATTTTTTTTTCTTTAGCAAATTCACCTGTGACTTAACCTGTAACTAAAACTAGCGGGTGGCACAAGCTCTTTTCACAACTTTAAGAGGTTCCGCGCCACAGTCATAATGCTTGTATTTACATTTGTATTTGCATGCTTGAACTTCCGTCAGGTGAATTTTGTCAGTTACGTTAAGTGTAAATAGTATGTCAAATATGTTTACATCAAACCCAAATCACTGCGTGTGCTGCGCGTTTCTGTCGATCGTTATTTCTTGACAGCAAAACCTGTCCTTTTCAGGCAAGTTGTGTAATTCATCAGTTCATCTTCAGTTGATTTCTTGAACGTTAATTATAAGTTATAAGTGCAGTGGACTGTCCTTTTTGTTTGATAACAAAAGTGCAGTGTTGAATTATGTGTGGTAGTGGTCAGCAATATGCATGTAATTTGCTAAAACAGGTAAATCCTTGCTGCATAGACATTGCATGGATGCTCACAGACCTGGTTATTAGATTTGAAATGTATTATGTGTTTTATTTTTGCAGTCTATGACATCATGTACCATCAGTCCAATGCTGTCACATAATGACATTTTAAGGATTTAGTTTCAGCATCTGCAACTGAGTGGTGTTTTGTTTTGTATAACTAAAACATTGATATAATATTCTAATATTTATGTTCATCAGATTTAAGTGGTTTATAAATCTAATACTTATACCTATATTGTGTAAATTAGTGTCTGATACAAAAAGGGCTGCTGTTACAACCTAGCACTTGGTGGGTTCTAACACTAATAAAAAAATGAACATTTTGTGCTCTACTTTTACTTTATTGTGTTAATCAGACTTACTTAATCATAAAGGTATAAGGTCATCATGAAATTTAGGTGAACAAATAGGAAGCATTTTAGTAATATAGCCCAAATACTAGCAACTCTAAAAACATAACAGACAGTGCATGTCTATGTATGTAGCTATGTGTGGTGTGTGTGCACCCAATATGCTTTTTTGTGCAATCTGAAATGGAACACGCAGTGGAAGGTGCTACAACACTCCCCATCTTGTCAGGCATGATAATTTTTTTAAACATGTAGATGATAAACTCGTGTAGATGTTATATATTAAATTAAACAAGATAATTTATTTATTCAAATTATACTACTTTAACATTAACTTGACCACAAATCAAATTGAAGACTTCAGATGCAAATTAGTTTTTTTTATCAGGCTCCTATATTTATGTTCAGTTATTTCACTTTAATGGCATAGAAAAGGACCTATACATTTCCATTAAAGTAAAATTACTGAAACCTACATAGGAGCCTGAAAAAATGCTAATTTTAGATGAAAATTTCAGACGGCACTTAGAGGCTTTTGCATCTGAAGTCTTCTATTATAAACCAGGTGTATAATTATACTGTATTTTCTTGGTTGTGCTGTTTGTCATGTATGATTTATAGCTCATTTTTGCATATCATATGCACGCCAAATCATTTTCTGCTTATAAATAGTGCGCCAAATAGAAAGAGAAACTCATGGAATTGATACGCACATTCATGAGATTGGGTTAAAATGTACATTTTATGACTTAAAAAAATGCATGTAATGCCTTTTTTCCAGATTTTTTTGAGATCACATCTTTTGTTATGTTGACGTAATAAACGGAGACGTGCAGAAAATCTTACTTTTCTGCACGTACTTCTTACGTTTTCTAAAAGTACTTTCTTACTTTTCTATTTCATGCACAACTTAAACTATAACAGGTAAAGCTGTCAGCTGTGTGGACATTAACAATATCGTTAACAATTCTTGTTTAAAATCGATACTAAGATGGCTTGTTATCAGGATCTTTAGTGTTGTTAATGCGCAAACTTCATATTATTTGTAGTGCACTTGCCGTCCAATAAAAACAAGAAGCTTTGTGCTCTGCTACCTTTTAATAAACAAAGTATCATCTTTAAAATTTTGCCAAATTCATAACGAAATTGAAACAATAAATGCTTTAATGCGTTATGAGCAATCGCTTTAGCACCTCAGTTCAAGCAGCACGTGAACCCATCATATCTTTCTCTTTACTACTATAGTACAAAATAAACATGAATGGACACCAAAAGCTATATTATAAGATAGCCTACAGTGCAACTTACTGAAATGGCTCATGTAATCGTTCATTCAGTGTTTCAAACTGTGGAAAACATGTAACGCTTGTAAACAATGCCACATAACAATACATTTACCTCAGAATAACAATTTGCGTTCATAAGCTCATTAGTCAGCTGAAAATAACTATAAAGAGGATATATTTAGCTAAATATGTGCACTATATTGCATATTCATATTTTTACTTAACCTGTTGTCTACATGATAAGAAAGAATGCACGTAGCTAGTGTTGTCACGGTACCAAAATTTCAGTATTCGGTACCAATACCAGTAGGGCTGTCGCGATGTTACTAGATCTAACTCATGTTAGATAACATGAAGTCATTGTACAGTAAATTCTATACAGGAGATAAAATTTGACTGTACTTTTATTTAATCCATAAATATTAATTTTAAAGGGCTTTTAAAACCTGCTAGAGATATTCAGCCAATAATTACATCTAACTGACTAAAAAAAACAAAAAAAAACAGAACTGTTTTTCTGACAGACTGATATGACATAAACACTGTTAACCATACATTTGTACATTCTCTAACGCACATATTTTGGATACACAGTTCATTTAAAAACCTCTGGTGTGTAAAAATAGTAAATACCATTATGTCCTCCTGTTTTTTACAGTAATAAAAATTATAGGAGCATTAAATAGTTAACAAAGAAACTTCTTTCTAATGCTCATTATATTAGCGTTAGCCCCGCTTATACTAACGATTAACTACGTATACGCTAACGGCGATGTTTATTTCAATCCGACATTCAAATTCATATGGAATAATATTCATAACAGAAGAATATTAAAAATGTAATTGAAACTTACCTGCTTGAACTTGATCGGGGTGTTTTGTTAGTTTGATGCATTTCCTCCTCTTGAGGTTGCCACGTCTCAGTGCTTTTATGAAGAGGACAGGATTGCCAGGTTTTCACAACAAAACCCGTCCAATCGCTACTCAAAACTAGCGCAATCGCGTTTCGAGGGAGGATAAAATACACATGTTTTGGCGGGGTTCCCCTGGTGAAATTCGCATTCCAGGGGCTAAATATCACATTATTGGGGTCGTTTTTCAACCCCCGGCAACAGTGTTAAAGGCAGCCCAATTCCGCGGGAAAACCGCGGACTTGGCAACACTGGAAGAGGATAGCTTTTGGATAGCGCATCAAGAACCGGGTTGACCGGGTACTCTGTACTAGAGCCCGACCGATATTATCGGCCAATATGAGCCTGTCGCCGATATATCGGTATCGGCGAATATGCCGCCGTTATGATTTTTTTTTTTACAGAACATATAACGCAGATTTAATGCTTCTGAATGGTGTAATTACTTAGTTTGTGTTACGGCCACCGGAGCTGATCGCGGCCACACAGTCAATGCTGGTGTTTATACCGGCCACGCCGCGGCCCAGAACTCATGCTTATCACATCGGTCACATCACATCGCGCGGTGCGACAATATACAATAGAATTCTATTGTATTTTGTTGCGCTGCGCCGCTCGCGTCCGGTGTAGAATAGAACCCATTATAATCAGTGATGTTGTCTACACTGGATGCAGTAAACTGATGCCTCGTTCT
>NW_015537929.1:214516-233421 GCF_001515605.1 Sinocyclocheilus anshuiensis | reverse complement strand
CTGTTGCGGCGCAGACACGGTGTCAGCATAGTTTGTCAGTACAGTCAGTAACGTAGCAGATTGAAAAGTTAGTATCTTTCTGCAGTCCAATAGACGGCAGTGCGGTGGTGGCTTGAGTCTGTTGAATGGTGATTTAACGCTAAGTTGTCACCTAGTTGGAGAGACTCAATGCTAGGTAAATAAACAACAATGTCCCCGTCTTTTGCTCTCACAATGAGCTTATCATATTCGTTTGCTACATTAGCAGGGCCCTATGATTTCCGCGATGCAGAAAACATGGACGGAATTGCGGAATCCAGTCATAAAAACAGAATTTACTGTATAACGCGGAATTTCATGGAATTTGTCTTATTTTTGATGAATAAATAAAAAACAGGTCAGTACGTATATATAGACTGTGTCTGTGACTATTAAACTGCAAAAAGAAGATTTAAATACGAATGTTGTGCATGTTCATTTGATTACCAGAAAATACACAACACAGAGTTTGTGAAAAGTATTATTCATTATTATTATTTATTCATTTTAGATGTTTACATTTGGAAAACTGTGCTTCCTGCATAAACCTGCCCCTGTTGGTTTGGTAGTAGCTTGCTTGCCCTACACAGTTACCTTGTTTAATTTCTTGATTCAAGTTATATATATTTTGTTCTATTTGTGTTAAGTTATTTATAATAAGTGAAGTGATGTTTACTGTTAAGTGCACTGATGTCAGACTCATTTTGAATAATAAAGTTTATTGTTAAATTCTTAAATACCCTGCCTCCACTACATAGGCCTATGTTTGTCACATCATTATAAGTGTTTGATCACCACATTTGAGTTATCATTGCAAAAAATGTGTTTATGTATATATATTCTGTTTATGTAGGCTATATACAGTACCAGTCAAAAGTTTGGACACACGAATGGGAATTCGTGTGTCCAAACTTTTGACTATACTGTACTATAATATAGCCAACACATAAAGAATATCGGCCAATATATCGGTATCGGTCTTTTTGTACACCCTAATATCGGCATCGGCCCCCAAAAAACCCATATCGGTCGGGCTCTACTCGGTACCACTGGTACTTAAGAAAACCTGGTACCGTAACGTTTTCATTTTTTTAGTACCGACTTGGTAACGAAATACCTGGACTTTTGACAACACTACAAGGAGCTAAAGATAAAATTCAGCAACTCCTATAAAATTGCATGTTACTAATAAAGAAAAACAGTCGGGATGTGTGCAAGACATATGACAACATTTATAGGATGCATCGAGGAGGAGTCCAAACTACACTCAAGGGTCAAGTGATGCTGACATAATTATGGTCCGCGTTATTGGCACAGAATATGTGTGTTAAACAATTCTTTGTGACTGTATAGTTCTCAAGTTGGAAAAGACGTTTAGTTCACACACTTTAAGTGAAACTTAGTTCCCAGGAAATATACAGGATGGATTAAAATGCTGATGCTGTAAAAGGAGGGGAGACATAAATACATAACAGTATGACTGAAATGTTAAGGTGTTTAAAAACAAAGAAATAAAACACGTTTATTCTGTGGCACTTAAATAAATAATTTGGCACCCATTTTTGTTTGTTATAGGAGTCAATGGCTCCTTAAGTGATTTTTTTTTTGTCTGGAGCCCTGCACACACACACACAGGTTTGTTTTTATGGTTTATGGGGACTCTCCATAGGCGTAATGGTTTTTATACTGTACAAACCGTATTTTCTATTGCCCTACACCTACCCTACCCCTAAACCTACCCCTCACAGGAAACTTTCTGCATTTTTAGATTTTCAAAAAAACTCATTCTGAATTATTTATAAGCCTTTTGAATTACGGGGACACTGAAAATGTCCTCATAAATCACCTTCTCGTTGTAATACCTGTCATACCCATGTTATTATACAAATTTGTGTCCTAAAACCACATAAACATGCACACACACACACACACACACACACACACACACGTGTTTGCAATAATTAACTGTTTTGCACTTTTCCTATAGACTTCTATTGTGAGTACATAATTGCCAACATTTTTATGTTTTCAAGGGTTTTTTCTGTGGTAATGGAGCTTACGTTGTATTTAACCTATGAGTTTCCTTTAAATGCTCTCAACCTGTAATTTAGTGGTCACAGTATTGTTTGAGAGGCCATTATTTCTTATGTAACAGTCAATGATTGTTGCGCTAGTTTATAACAACACATTTTGTTTAGTTGTTGCATTCTATGTTATTTTTTACTCATGAAAGAGGAAAATTGTAAGAAGCTTTTGTTGTCAGATTTGGTCAGTTTGTATTGTGTGTCCACCTCTTAATTTAGTTTTAATTAACATCCCATTGTGTTTAAAGGAGTCCATCTACTTTTTTACAGTTGTTGATGATGCTATGGCATCAGGACAGAATATAGCAGAACTGACTTTACTCTCTGTGGCTCCCATAGAAGACGAGCACAAAGAAGCCCGGACACTGTGTTTGTGTCAGTGTCTCTACAGTATGTGTGTGTGAATTCAACCCACGGGCTAAAACACCTCCCACCACCTCTGTTCAAAACACCATCCTGTTCTCCAGAGCTCTTAGTAGGGCCCGTCATCCCTTTATATAACATAACACCTGGCCCACCTCCACCCCCAGCCAACACCCGCACTGCACCAGAGGTGATAAACAAGAGCACCACCCCCCCTTCCCCACTGCAGATTTCCCAAAACTAAATCAAAACAATGCACTTCTGTAATGGCTGACCACTGGCTGCAGTAGTTGGAGGTGTCAGATGATCTAGTCAGATCTTTCTATTATTACTCAACAACCTGTTGATCAGTTGTGGTTCAGATGGAGGCTGCCAAAAATATAACCAAACCAATTATAATCCAGTGATTAGCTGCTAAGAGGTCCTTTCACTGTGCTCTTTTACACTATTCAAGTGCCTGTTGCGGAAATATTAGTGTCACAGTTTTTTTTTTGGCTATTTCTGAGTAAGTTTTTTTTTTTTTTTTAAACATATTTTTCCCCCACATAAACTACCATTTAAAAGTTCAATAAGATTTTAGTTCAGATAGGGCTGCAAGATTATGACAAAAATCATAATTGTCGATTATTCCCTTGAAATTGTAATTGCGATTGTTAATTATGATTATCACATTTACATTGAATGATGTTTATACCATTGTTTGATGCAACTGCATGCCATATTTTTATATGAAAATAAACAAGCTGAAAACACTATAACTGAAAAACTTTTAGTGCTTTTCTATAGTATTACGCCTCAAATGTCAAATATACATCGGATTGGTTTCTTCTTTAAATTATAAAAAAAGTAAAAATATGAATGGTATTATAATGTTATACTAAAACTAAAATTAAAACAATGGAAAAACCCTTAAGATAACATGTAGAAAGAAAAAACGCATCTTAAGCATGCAGAATAACATAAGTGGACTTTGAACGATTAATTGCCGCTTTGAACGATTACGTCATTGTGGCATCCATAATTGTAATCGCGATTACAAATTCGATTAATTGTGCAGCCCTAAGTTCAGAAGAAATGTATGTTTATTAACATATTAAGGATGCATTAAATTGATCAAAAAGTGACAAGAAAGACATTTATAATGTTATAAAAGATTTCTATTTCAAATAAATGCTGTTCATTGAAGAATCCTGAATGCTATTCAATGCTATTCATTGAAGAATCCAGAAAAAAAAAAAAAAATGGAGTTTTCACAAAAATATTAAACAGCACAACTATTTTTAACATTTATAATAATAAGAAATGTTTCTTGAGCACAAAATCAGCATATTAGAATGATTTCTGAAGCATCATGTGAAACTGAAGCCTGGAGAAATTGCTGCTGAAAATTAAGAAAATAGAAAATAATTATATCAAATGTTACTAATTTACTCTATTTTTGATCAACTAAAATACAGCCTTGATGAGCATAAGAGGCTTTTTTTTTCAAAAACATAAAAACTCACATATGTTGTTCAGTATGCATGTGTTTGTTTATGTGCAGTTTTGTGGAAAACAGAAAATAATTGTTGAATTCTGGCCTTTTTACAAGGTCCCCATGACCATGGAACACCAGGAAGTATCAGATAATTTTTCATTTTAATTTCAATTTCAGTTTCAAAGCAATTTATTTTTAGTTTTATATATATATATATAAGTAAGTGCTTAACACAGTGTCACTATTGCCGTAGCTGGGAGAGACAGCTTTCATCATGAGAAAAACGTCACTGAGATGCCGCCATGCATATGGCTGAGATTACGAGATCTCGTCTTTTTTTATTTCTGTCTAAATAGAAACCTCCAGTTGACACCAAATTCCCTGGAGCTGATTTTAAGCATAAAATAAGAGGATGAATATCATGGCTGTGCATGTGTGTGAATGAGAGAAGCAGAGAGGCAAATAGAGAGAGATTGGAGTAAAAATTACAGAAGACAAATAATAGGACTGAATCTACAGTTTCTGAGATTTATGGACGGCCTTGTTTAAAAAAAAAGCATCACACAAAACACATGCCCTCATGACCTAGATTCATACCCCTGGAGTGTCTCAATCTGTCCTATCTCCTGACAGAAAATACACTTATTTAGAAACTGATAACTTTATTTAACATGAATATGAGATGCAATCAACTGGTGCAAATGCGTTTGAACTTAAACATTAACTGTTGGACTGTCAGTTTTACATTTACTTAATATTTTGTACACTGCAAAAAGAGATGTGTTAAAAATGACACATGTTGTGCAGAATTTTAACACGTGGTGAGTGTGCTCAGGGACAACACATGTTGTGTCAAATTTAACACAACTTGTGTGTTAAGATGGATCACACATCTACTGTGTAATGTAATTTAACACACAACGTGTCATTTAAACACATTATGTGTAACTGAAAATGATCAGAAACTGCTAATTAATGTGTTAATATGACAAAAATAATAAGCATTGCCATTTAATATTTTAAGTTTAATAAATTGAGATGTATATATTGTATATTTATTTTATTAATGGTTTTTAGTCATTTTAGAGCTTTTTATGTGCTACCATATTAAATATATGTATTGTATTTATTTCCATAAACACAAACTGCCGGCCCAGGAGATAACACATTTTTTGTGTTAATCTGTCCAAAGGATTTTTTATTTATTTATTACACATTGTGTGTTAAAATCCTACATAACATGTGTCAGAATGCTGTCAACACAACCATGTGTGTTGTTTTTTGACACATCTGTTTTTGCAGTGTATAAAAAAAAAAAAACTACACAGAAAATACAGTAACTTTTATTTCACAGTATAACTCGACTTCAGAGAGAGACTCTCTGTCCGATGTCAGATATGAAGGGGAATATAAATTGGAGATGTTAGTTAATATTTCACCTACCCACTCATTTCACATAGTCAACATTTCCATCATCATCTGGGGATGCATTAGTCCATTCAGGTCTAATGGAGCTGGACTCCGGTCAGTGGATTTGAGTCATTAGCTTCACAAGTTCTAGGGACATGAAAGCACCACAGCTGCGTAACTTCCAGTAACAGTGGATAATAGTTCTCTTAGAAAGTCCATTTATTTTTAGTATTAACATTAGAGTGCAATTTAATTAGATGTTCAGTAGGATTTAATTTATCATAATATCTTTCTTTTTTTATGTAGTGTTGGTCTTCATCCAGTCGAGAAAATTGAGTCTCTATCTTTGTAAACCAGGTCTGATTGGTTTTTAATTAGGGTTTTGGCTTCAATTGTGTCTCTGTTTAGGTGTAGATTTATATCTGCTTGAAAACAAGGGTTTGGGTTAGCAGTGAGAATACGGAAGCCCAGTGTTGTAATGTGGAAAGATCGGAGGGAATATGTTTTTATCATATTACCAGCAGGAGTTATTGCTTGCTGCTAACATACCCATCACTGATTCCCAAAACTAACTCTAACTCAGCAAGAGAACAGTCTGATGTAAGACTTCCAAGTTAGAGCTGGAAAATCTGATTCTTCTCTTGAGAAGTGTTGTTGTGGTTCTCTCACTGCAAGCTAATACTTGAAAAGCAGCCATGGAATAAAATAGAGCAACATCTTTGCTTTTATAGTCTATTGGAATCCAGAAGCTATTGCTTTTCCCTCCTTTTTTTGTTGCCTGGGAAACGGTGTTATCATGAGGCGGGTGCTTGTTGTTAAGTGATCCACCCTCAATGTTTTTCAGTGGAAGCATGCCTAGAACAGCCGGGAAATTAAGTTAACTGAGCAGTTCTCTTTGTTCAGTGCCATGGCATATCTCATTTCTCTCATGTCTGTGAAGAACATTTTCTGAAAGTTATGGTATGTGCAGAACTTTCTAAAAAAACAAATAACTTTCTTTTACTACTGATGAGGCAATTCCTGATAAATAACCATTCATTCATTCATTCATTCATTCTTTGCACTGACACAGATTTATTTGGAGGGAATATTGCATTGCTGTATGTCTATTTTAATTTCTTCAACTAATATTTGCATTATCTTAATTTACTGTATATTTGACACCAAGTTTGCCCTTAAGATTTTTGTCTCCTGCAGTTGAAAAAAAGGCAATATTCAAAAACTATGCCAACACTAGAACTGAGAAAAATGGCTTACATTTTTTTTGATTGATTTGATATGAGTTTTCACACCGTGTGAGTGTTTTCTCTGAATCTGAGCACAGTTGAGCCAAACCCATCTGTCACAGGACAGACCATAATCAAAGAAACTTGATTTTGGTCGTCATAACTCCGTTTTGACAAAACATGTAGAAACTGCAATTTGCCTTTGCACAGCAGATTAGTACAGTGGGATTTCTCATACACTCTCAAAAGTCCGGAATCTGGATACTGGAAATTTTGGTCATATATATTCCAAGAACACCTTAGAGAGATTTTCATGAGTCCTTAAATGTCGAAGTGTTTACTTGCGTTGTGCAGTGCTGTGCAATGACCAGCTCCCCTCCTCTTGAATCCACCAGCCCAACTACTGCTGGCTCTACTCTAAAGCAGCCGCACTGTACTGTATCACTGCATTTATGTATGACTGTAACCAAGGCAACAAACAACATAAGGAACAGAATTGACAGATTAATCGACTGGGTGTGAAGCGAATCTAGCGTTCTTAATACGCACATAATTCCTCCAATTAGCCATTCCTCAGAGACACAACGCAGGTCTTTTTGGGAAGGTTCTGACTGCAGCAGCTTGTGGTGTTGTGGAGGTATTAGACAGGTAAGATAAGATGCACTGCCCTCTTTGAAGCATGTATTGTGCTCTTTGATGTTGTCCATTGCGTCTCAGGAATGTTTTCATTAGGGATGCACCGAAATTAAAATTCTTGGCCGAAGCCGAAACCGAACAAAATGAAACACTGGGCCGAATACCGAATACCAAACACGGTTTTTCAAAATTTTTTCCCACATGTATTTTGGCAATTTTTTTTCACCATTGCATAAATTAAATAGCCAAAATGTGCTTTTTACAGTTTTGTCTTGCCTTTCAAAGAAAAAAATAAATTACAAAACAACAATTAAAAAATATTTAACACTGAACATTTTTTACATTCTAGCAGACACTATACCAACCAAGCACAATTTAACTTAAAATTAATAAGTTATTAAAATAATATTTTTTGGCCATCAGACCTCCTTCTTGAATCAGGCATGTATTTTTTTTACTATACAATTAAAAGCAGCCTTGTTGAGAAGAGACTTCTTTTAAAACATTAGAAAATATTAAAGATCCTAATTTGAACACTATGTGTGAATGTTATAATAAATGTATTAACAGAGCTGTTGTAATTAATATTATCATACCTATTGTCTTACTTTTTTTATTTTACAGAACAACAGTAAAATTACAATGTTGATGGAGTTCTTGCTTTTTCTCAACTTTTTCATTTTAAATCAATTTTAGTTTATTTTAAAAGTTTTTATTATTTTTTTTTATGATTATTTTAATTCATTTTATGGCCATCAGACCCCCTTCTTGAATCAGGCATGTATTTTTACTGTACAAATAAAAGCAGCCTTGCTGAGCAGAGGAGACTTCTTTTAAAACATTAGAAAATATTACAGATCCCAATTTGAACACTATGTGTGTACGTTATAATAAATGTATTAACAGAGCCGTTGCAATTATTATTATCATTATTACTGTCTTTTTCATTTATTTTACAGAACAACAGTAAAATTACAACAATGCTAACATTTATGAATGTTGATAGAGTTTTTGTCAACTTTTATTTTGGCCGAAACGCGCAGGAAGACCTCAATGCTTCTTTTTGTTGACAACAGCAGATTTATAAACGAGTCTCATTACGAATATGTCGTATGTATCGCATTGTCTCATGCCTTGTAAAAATTCATAACAATGTGACTGAGCAACTGACAAGTAACACTGTTTAGCGCAGATTTTCCTCGCGCTTTGAACTTTGAACCCTGGTTAACAAGCAGATAGCGCGGCGAGTTCGTGCAGCATTGTCAGAATACATGCAATGCGTGCGTGTATTAGAAAACATAACGTTCTGCAGTTTATTTACTAATTGTTTAAGGCCATTTCGTGATTTCAATCATCATACAGTAACCAGCAACAATCACCCCTTCCTTTTCTCATCGAAGACATGCTCTGCAGTACTAAACAGTCTCTCGCTGTCGGTGCTTGTAATGATTTTTTTCGTCTTTCTCGGACAGTTTTAAATGCTTCACACTGCTGTACTGACGTGTGCTGCATCATAAAGAGTGTGCGTCTCTCACTCTTCGCTGGTTGCTATTTGATCGCGTCACGTCATTGTTCGGTACAATTTATTCAGTCTTTTCACTTATTCAGCCGAACACTGAAGAGCTTTTGTTGCCATTTTCGGCCGAATAATTCCGGTTGCCGAACATTCGGTGCGTCCCTAATGGTATTATCTGAAGCACCTTGGAGTAGCATGTTTATATATATAGCCTATATAATTTTTTTAATCTTTAAGCCTTTTGGACAAAAGATATCAAGACTTTATGTATATTTTCAGGCGTTCCGTTTTTTCAATGTATGCTTCAGACACGGGTCACAACGAGGCGTCCCCATAGCGACCCCTAGAGGACGCAGTGTCTCGTTCCCTACTCAGGGAACCATGGTTACATAAGTAACCTGAGACGTTTTCATGCACACTCCATATTGACACTACAAAAGTACATTTTTGCATTTTAATGTGGATAAAATGTGTTTATTTATTGTGTAGTGAGTTCCAGCATTATCATTTGTGTCAGAATTCTCCTTGGTGTAACATAAGAGGGAGATTTTTTGTGTGTGTGTCTTAGTGCTGTACTAAGCCATCTGGCACCTACTGTTTCACCACAGCTTGATAAGATTCACCCTTTGAAGAGACCTATACATCCTGTTGTCTGTTAGGCCTGTGATGGCCTTCTACAGACCTCTATCTTCATAAAACTTGCATTATTTAATAGTCGAACATAAGATATGACATGTTTTTGACAGATTATGAGAAATTCTGTTCAGAGGAGCTTGTGTTCCTTTGATTTTAAAAGTATCTTCCATGAAGAATGTTATTTTGTTTGATAATTACTTTAGGTTATGTTATCAATATACTTGGCAGAAAATGGATTCATGTTTCTAAATTTGGTCAGTTCAGTTGAGTCACATCTTCCTCAGAATATTTGCTTTAAGCATCATTTACTCACCTTCAGGTTGCTTGATACTTTTTCTTCCTTGAAACATGGGAGGAGTTTTTTATTGAAATCTAAAAGCTGCTGTCCATTGTCACCAGCTGTCAATTTCTGCTGTATCTGGGTTTATTAAGTTAATTATATAATTATAATATATGAAAAAAGTAACTGTGTGTGTGTGTGTTATTTTTATTTATTTATTTCTTGATTTTCCTACAAGTAAATTAGCAAGCAAATTAACATGCATACTTTGTTGATATTTTGATCATAAATGTTTGCTTTGGATCAGAAATCAAAAATTTGCTCAGATACACAGATGTGTCAAGGCAGAGATAAAGCTGCATGTTTAGCAGGTTCACTTTGAGAATTAAAAGTCTTCATAGAAAAAGTAATAAATGAAAATGAATTAAGTGCAATAACTCATTTTCTTGGAAGTCAATTTTCCATCTCACTGGACTGATGGTTAATTGTAGAGGAGTAACAGTTCAAAGACATTAAAGGGGTCATATGATGCGATTTCAAGTTTTCCTTTCTCTTTGAAGTGTTACAAGCTGTTCGTGAATAGATAAGATCCCTAAAGTTGCAAAGACAAAAGTCTCAAACCCAAAGAGATATTCTTTATAAAAGTTAAGACTCGTCCACGCCCTCCTAAAATGCCTCGTTTAAACACGCCCCCAGATGTCTAC
Source organism: Sinocyclocheilus anshuiensis (assembly GCF_001515605.1). Taxonomy (NCBI): domain Eukaryota; kingdom Metazoa; phylum Chordata; class Actinopteri; order Cypriniformes; family Cyprinidae; genus Sinocyclocheilus; species Sinocyclocheilus anshuiensis. The sequence goes on along the minus strand of NW_015537929.1, from coordinate 223,071 downwards.
GTCACTGTGTGGGAAACTTGGCATAACACCACCCAAATGTTCACGCAAAGAAAGAAGGCGTAACTTTGATTCTGTAGTATTGTTGCTGCCGTGTGTTTTTCGTTGTGAAAGCGAAACTACTTTGTTTGGCCTTTCAAAAGAGGACACAACTAGAAATCTGTGGTTAAGTTGTATTTACAACACTGTGCCAGAACAGTTCAAACCAAATATTCAGATGTGTGAAATGCATTTTACGGAAGACGAGGACTGTTTCCTGGGAGAGTATAGCCTACAATGCCGGCTGTTCTGACAAATAATGCTGACTCGCTAAGTACGTTTTCATATTTAAAGGATTTGCCACTGATGATTCAAAACAAGTTTTGAGCAGTGTGGAGTAGCGCTTGTTGTTTGTCGTTTCTCCGATCACAAATGCAGACATGGTTTTATGTTTACGTGGCGCAATGCAATGCAACGCAACGCGTAAAAAGACAGTATAAGTCATTATAATCAGTAATTATGTCCCCACTGGATGCTACAAATGCCTCATTTGTAATGGGTTTTATTGGTTTTGTCTCGTCGCACCGGGACACGGCATCACAGTATGGTAAGGGGCATAACATTTCCGTCACACGCTTGAGGTATTCGGCCAATCACAACGCACTGGATAGCTGGCCAATCAGAGCACACCTCGTTTTTTCAGACCGATGAGCTTTGTAAAAATCGACGCGTTTCAAAAAGGCGGGGCATAGAGGAGAAACAATAATGTACAGTATGTGGAAAATAATGTGTTTTTTTAACCTTAAACCGCATAAACACATTTCATTACACCAAATAATGTTCTTTTTTAGCAACATCATATGACCCCTAACTAAAACCGACTAAAACCTTGCTTTGTGTTTTTAAAGAGAGGCTATTTTTCCTCTTTTTTTCAAACAGTTCAAATTTTTAATGTATTACTATTTTAAAAATCATTTTGACAAGCTCTCAGAAATGAACAAAAAAGAGTGACATTCTTATTTAAAAAATCTGAAAAGAATATTTCATATTCAATGCAAAACCAAGGTGCATTTTTCCTCATTTGAGTCATATTATGAATAGCTTGCATTACTTTGACTGCACATCATGAATCCGACTATATTTCATGTCACAATATCATTGTGAAGAATATTGTGGATAATGTGGTAAATAACACTAGATAAAAGTGTTTTTGCTGTGTTGGAAAAGATAAACAAGTAAATGAGTTGTGAGCTCACTGTAAATGAGTTCTGTTTACTTAATGTAGATTAGTCGGGGGTCATATAGGATTTATGCAAATTTCATTCCTCTTCCTGATTTATGTAAATCAGTGGGGTATTTATTTAATGTATGACCACAGTTGAGTGTAATATCTCATAAAGATTGTAAGCTTGAAGTCTCAGGTCTTCTTCTTCTAAGCCCTGAAGATGGGTCAGTTTAACAATTGGACTCTGGAAAGCACAACAATAGCATTTAGTAAGCCTACATTTGACTCTCTGTTGAGTTTAAACATTAAATGGCTTTTTAATATTAAATGCTTCATCCACATTTGAAAAACTGAAGTTAACACATTTCTAAAACTACTTGAAACCAGGGAAAAAAATAAAAATAAAAAAGTCCCAGACTGTAGGTTTCCGTGTTTAGGAACTAGTTTTCTAGGCCATTTAAATGGGTGTAATCAATCATTTTCTTTTAGACTCAGAAGCTGCATTTAGGTTGCAGTTTTATCTTTTTTTTGAGGCATCTGGATGTCTCAGGCTATAAACATGACAAATTTGCCCTTGATTAAAAGTTTAATACATATTTAGTCACCTAGCAGTTTTGTGTTATATGGCAAGAGTGTGGGAAGGTCTGTGGCGCATGTAGGGCTGACTGTAAGTCATCCCACTTATTACTCGCTAAATAAATAAATATCTGGAAATGTAATACTGACTTGAATTAAATTTTGTATATATAATTTAACTGTATAATATATTATATTAAAACTTCACTAAGACAAAAAGGCAATTACAGTCAGGCAATTACATCAGCCTAGCAACAAGAAAAACTCCTCAGAAGAAGTCCTCAATGGTCATTTTCACTACAATCGATAAATGAGATGCGAGATGGTGCCAAAATATCTGAATGCCATGATTTTCCAATCAGAATCAGGTATTTCAGAGACCTATGTAAAAAAAGTGTTTATAATGTCCATGATTATGCATAATCATCTTTTGTCGTATGCTTGGGGACAATTCCCTTGTTTTCCTACTGGTAATCAAGCCTCAGCATTCATGGCCAGAGTACATTTACAACACACAGCCTGATGTGCCAAATGAGAGACAACAACATGATGCACCATCAGTTAGATTACTAAGTACCCATTTCTAAAAATAAATTCATATATGAATGTGTTTTCATAAATAATGTCTGTCTCTGTTGACTCACAGCTAATTGATGTTATGTTTCTTCATTTGTTTGATTGCTGCAAGAGAGAATGTTTTTTAGCTAAGAGGAGAATAAAACACACTTGTAATGCCTGATGGAGGCTTGATGGTCAATTTAGTGTAGTAAATGCTCAAATGGAACTTTGCTAATTGAACATAGACTGATACATAATGGAATTTCAGGGCAAACTGTAACACGGTCGTTGTAAGACATTGACATATATCACAATTTCTTTCCACAGGCAAATCTGCCTGTTTTTAAATTTCTTTTGCTTTTCTTTGTCATTTTGTGTATGTTTACTAATGTTTTTTTTATTTTTTATTATTTAAACTGGTCAGAGGACATTTTTTATTGCTGAAATGTTGCATTTTTATAGTTTAAGAGACTTAATTGAGTTCTTAGTTATATTTGTTTTGATAATGCTAGATAGGTAATTGTAGAAATTCTAACTTTGATGTCTTGGCAAATCTGAGCACAGTTTGAGACAATGTTGGTCTTTTTCTCAAGAGAAGTAGAGTCGCTGAGACAAAAGTCTCCATTTGACCTCTATTTAATATCATTGCTGTTCCGAGCAGATGCAATCTGTTTTTTATCTTTCTGATGAGTGCTTCCAACTTACTGGTAAAACAATAATACAGTTAAACAGTCCAGGTAAACTCATGACATCACACGATTGAATCAAAAAATCATTATTTGTTTGAACAGTGCTGGTCCTGTAGCACTTCCAAAATCTTATTTGATGTTAAGCACAGTAGGCTGCTTTAGTTAGGAACACTATATGGCTTTGCAGAATGCCTTATAGAAAAGGCTGAGTGACAGCAAATATAGACACGGCTGCCAGCTCTGTAGAGAGAGAGAGCCAAACAATGCCCAAGGCTTCAAACTGAATGTTCAGCGTTGCAGAGCACAGAGAGCTTCTGCGGCGAAGAGACAGATGCATGCACACAAATACTGAAGCTGGATTGCATAATTTATCAGAAACAAGGTAAAGGGGTTATATTTTGTCTGTTGCTTTCTAAAGCCCAAATATAAGAGACCGAGATGACCCCCTAATACTCAGAAGATTTAGATGTGCGTCTAAATGCTTAAAACAGCTAATAAAAGTTTTTCATTTACAAATTTGCTCAACAGAAATGTGCTTAAAAATGGGAAAATATTTCCTTGGTGTCCTCGCATCTGGCCTTTTCCTGACTTCTGCTGCCAAAGAAAAAGTGCAGCTGCCACTGATACAGTATGGTCCAAATGATTCTTTCATATGTTTATTGTGTTACCTAAAGGACTCCATTCTGTTTTATTACTTGTAATGATTGCATTTACCTCAGATGTGATAAGATCCTTTCTGGGAAAATAAAGAAACATCACAAATGGAATCTCTTAATATCTCAGTTGTTTTTCCTACACAACAGTGAGTTTAAAAATGGAGAACAAATGGAGACTTGAAATTGAAAAAGCCAGAGATTTCAGTGAACTCAAAGATTTTTTAATAAATTGTTCCAAGATTATCTTAGTTACGCTTTCCAAATTAATTGTATAGTTTATACACTTACCATTCTTTAGCAGTTGTCTCATTTGTATCTCTTTTTGTTTTGCCAAGACGTTTAATTGGGGTTGGAGCTAAACTCTTCAGGACACCGGCCCTCCAGGACCGAGTTTGGGCACCCCTGGTTTAGATGAAGTTGATATTTAAATGAAATTATAAGTTATGAAAGAACATCCTCTGATAAAATAAATGCTCCTCTCTGTGCTTTTTTGCAATGTGTTGAGTTGACACACTGACAAAAATGTCCTGCATGAATGTAATTGAGCTTTTGATCGAACATTTTTTTTAGTTGAATAGACCTTAGTCAGGTTAGATGCTATATTGAATTATAGAGATGCACCGGCCATCAATCAGAACCAACTGGTTTTTGCTTAAAAACCTGTGATTGGCAAACAGCTTTTTTGTTTTATTTTGGCCGATCTCTGTTCCTAACTTGCACACAAAATGCATTGCAATCATTTCCCAAAATGTAATTTGTCTGGAAATATTACAAAAGTCTGTAAACAGGACATTAGCAGAGGCCAGAGCATGCTAAAGATGAGAAAATACTGTACCAGACAGTGCAAAGCTCACTATTCACTATAGGCCTATGTGAAATATTGGAAGAAGATTCGAAATATTGATTTAGGGATGCGGGGTGTATATGTATCTCTGAAAGAAACTGTCTTGGAAAAAGTTTCGATGGCATTTTACTTTCTTCTTAAAGGTGCACTAAGCGAATTTTGCCAAACGATGTTGATATTTGAAAGCACCAAAACATACACCATACCCCAACAGGACCTCTCTCCTATTTTGATGACTCACAACCCTGGCAGCGACGATGGCGGAATCTGCTATGCCTGCCAGCCGCAACATATTCAAGCAAAAGCCAAAACAGATTAGTTGTGTGAAACAAAGAAAAATCAACATAACTCACCTATCAAGAAGAAACAAATCAAACTCAGAGTCCGATTCCAGGCCTTCCCGCTCCTTGAGTTTTCTCCACCGTTGGAAAGCTGCTCCAATATTTACACGGGTCCTACCTCTTGCCTGATCGTAACCCTTCTTTTTAATGTTTTGTTCCTCCGTAATATCCGTCCTGTGCACTCACCGAGCGCTCTCTTCTCCCTATCATTACTAGACACGGCCCTTACTGCTTATTGGCAGCAAGTGTGTTTTAGAACTTGGCCCGACACTGTGGTCAAAAGCGTTTTTCAAATATTGTTGAGTACACCTTTAACTCTGTATAATATGAAGTAGTGTTTATAAGCACAGCGATGAAAACGAGGCTGTGAGGGACAAACTTCAAGTCTTTACAATGGCACAAACTGTATAAAGGTCCTAGTAGGGCTGCACAATTAATCGAGTTTCTAATCGCAATTACAATTATGGATGCCACAATTACGTAATCGTTCAAAGCGGCAATTAATCGTTCAAAGTCCACTTATGTTATTCTGTGCTTAAGATGCTTCTTTTTGTTTTCTTTCTACATGTTATCTTAAGGGTTTTTCCATTTTTTTATTTTAGTTTTAGTATAACACTATAATACCATTTATATTTTTACTTTTTTTATAATTTAAAGAAGAAACCAATCCGATGTATAGTTGACATTTGAGGCTTAATACTATAGAAAAGCACTAAAGGGTTTTCAGTTAGTGTTTTCAGCTTGTTTATTTTCATATACAAATACAGCATGCAGTTGCATCAAACAATGGTATAAACATCATTCAATGTAAATTGTGATAATCGTAATTAATAATTGCAATTACAATTTCAAGGGAATAATCGACAATTATGATTTTTTGTCATAATCGTGCAGCCCTAGGTCCTAGATAATGTAATCTTCACCAACTCACAACTTTCAAAACTGTTTTATAGAGTTTATGCCTACTGAAAGTTTTTTTTTTTTTCCAGAAAAATATTTTGTCAGCTGAATAATCGGTATGTTGATAAACAACAGTAGCTATAATCCATTAAACGCATTGTAAATCCATCCTCCACAGACTCGTTTATATTCATGTCAAAAATTTAATATGTCACTACCCTAAGGTCTATAGTTATTTTTAGATGAAACATGGATATAAAATCAGAATCAGAATGGTATATACCTGGTTACAGAAAATGCATACTAACAAAGTGAAATAAATAAAAATTAAAACATGCCACAGGCAAATAAAGCTAGTCAACACAGTTAATCAAAACCACTTATGCAAAATGTTAGCATGCACACTAAATGCATCATTCCCAATTTAGTTTTTTAAACATCTCTTCTCCTGTTCACCCAACTGTCTTTAAAGTGCTTCTCTCCCCTCATTACCATGCATGTATTGGCCTTGCAAAGCCAATGTCTCCTGCAATCATAGAGGCCAAGGGGAGATTAATTAGAGACCTTGGTGCTCCTGTGACGGGCAAAGCAAACAGCCTCTCGCTCAGCCTGTAATTTATGTAATGCCTCCTTTACTGTGGATATCAGGAATGGCCTTTTTTTGGTCGATACTCTGGCACTGGGTGGTAATGATGCTTCAGTCTGCTCTCTTGCCTTTTCTGGACTATTCTGGGAGAGTGGAGGATAGAAAATAGGATGTTTTTTGTACTGTAACATCAAACAAAGATTTTCAGAGTAAGTTCAAGCCCGGCAGAGTTCAGAGGCGTGCAGTGCATGTGAACTGTTGTGCTGGTTTTTGTCTTGGTTCTTTGTTAATGTTGAAAGCCCGAAGCGTTTAGAGACAAAATTCCTGTCACATTATCCGGTGGAGCTTCAGTGTGATTGAGGACTGTCATGGTGTTTGGCAAATTATTGGGTCAGATCCGAGTAGCGGTGCAATTGTACTGCCAGCCTGATGTGTAATTGCTTGTTTGTGTGAGGCCTTTTTGTTGTTTGTTTCAGTGCGTTATACTGAGATAGATAATGGCTGTCCTCCCAGCTCTCAAAACAGTAAAGTGACATTTTTAGAGGAATTGGCAACAGTTTCGAGAGTCTATAGGCTCTTCTGAGAAGATTAAACTAATGGAGTATCACATCACGGGGAGATTTAGAGGTCTGGGGGCTTTTGGGCTCTGCGTGTAGTGCATTTAGATTTGAGCACTTTGTTCTTCTTTGGTTGTTTCACTAGTTCTCTAGTTAATTTTAATGTTAAACACTTAAACACCAAAGGAATGCCGCCCTAGGAAACCTCCAAAATAAGTGCACATTAAAGCAAGCAAGTACTAACACATCAAGCTTTCTAGTGCTTATATAAAAAATTGAAGAAATGTGATGGCCAAATGTTATAATTTTTTTGTCTAAAATCAACTGCAACTGAAAGAACAACTGTCTTGGTACCAGATCAAAAAGAAAAAAGTAATCTTTTCAAATTGTCCTTAAAAATATAACTTGGTTGAAAGTTTCACTCAGACATATATCATATTGCAGAAGTAAAATGGGTCACAGCGTCGTTTTGTCTTACAAGCATTATTTACCCAAAAATGAAAAGTGTCATAATTTACTCACCCTCATGTCATTTCAAACTTGTATGACTTTTTTTCTGTGGAATACAGAAGAAATTTTAACCCTTATGCTATGCTGAAAATCCTTACCTAGTTTGGTGTTCTAGGTCAAAAATTACCGTCCTTTTAAAAATTGCTTGTAAATTTCTTATTATGCTATATTATTTATTAGTAAAAATTTTTGTCAGCTAGTTTTCTGTTTGCACAGATTTTGTATTTCTTTTTGGAACTGATTGATCATAGGCCTCACTGAACCAAGCATATGCACCTCAGTTTTTGAGTGAGAAAAAAAAAAAACATTATTTGTGGATAATTTGGCAGTGATTACTCAAAAACTGAGGTGCATAAGCTTAGATCAATGAGCCTACAATCAATCGGTTTCCATAAAGAAACACAAAAGCTGTGCTGATTGAAAGAAAACAAGTTGATAGAACACCACAAGTATAACCAGGTGGGGGAAAAACAAAAAAGTACAAAAAAAGGTGAGTTATACCCTGTGTGAGCAAAGTAAGTAAGTTTTAGTCCAATGCAAAAACATCAACTAGGATTTTTGGGGAAAAGAAAATCCTGATTGGAACACAATATGAGGGTTAAGATTACTTATATCTTATATATATATATATATATATATATATATACAGTGGGTACGGAAAGTATTCAGACCCCCTTAAATTTTTCACTCTTTGTTATATATGTATATATGTATATATATATATATATTAGGGCTGTCAATCGATTAACATTTTTTATCTGATTAATCACACCCTTTTTCTGTGATTAATCGCGATTAATCGCACACTTCATGAAATTAAGCATAGACCATTTATCTTGTTTCAAATGTTTATTTTTTCATCATTTGCTATATCCAGCGAAGTAAACCAAAAGATTGAAGGGTGATTCTCAAAAATCTATATTTTCTGCAAGCTTTTTTCAAGACAAATTTAGATGTCTTCTTGATCCATTCCGTATAACTAAACACAGCAACATAAATATGACAAATCAAAAAATTATCGTGAATGTGTGTGGAAACAACGTGAATGTATGGAAATGTCTGTGCCTGTGCATAAATACAATGTGCGATCAGTGCGTCGAGAGCACTCATACACGCATTATTATAATGGACTGTACT
>NW_015537929.1:195728-214433 GCF_001515605.1 Sinocyclocheilus anshuiensis | reverse complement strand
ATCAAAACTTTACTAGCGAGACTGGTTATCCAGTCGAGAAAACGTAGTTTGCGTCTCATCTGGCCATACAGCGGTGGGATGTGTTGACAATCCATTCAGTCTGTACTTCACACAAGCACGTGACATGTGAGGGCTCGCGCTATTCAGAGACAATCACAGAATATGACGGAGCTCGTGTTTAAAAACGAAACACAAAACGCAGCGCGAGTCTCTGTTTTCTCTGCAATTCTTATGTAATCAGCCTGGTTTCCTTTATATTAGCGCTGTTTTGGATGGATGGGCTCGCGCTATTCAGAGACAATCACAGAATATGACGGAGCTCGTGTTTAAAAACGAAACACAAAACGCAGCGCGAGTCTCTGTTTTCTCTGCAATTCTTATGTAATCAGCCTGGTTTCCTTTATATTAGCGCTGTTTTGGACGGATTGTTTGAATGCATTCGCTTACTGGATCATTGGACTGAAAACTTTCCCGGAGTTTAGCAGCTTAAAATTATCTGATCGCAAGCAGAGAAGCAAAATTGGGTTAAAGGGTTAGAATAGAAATTGTGCTTCAGTAATTTTGCGTTAAGTGTTAAGGATTGTAAAATTAATCGCATGCGTTAACGCGTTAACGATGACAGCCCTAATATATATATATATATATATAGTGTGTGTGTTCCGCAGGTTTGGAAAGATATGAGGGTGAGATGTTCAAAGAATCTGAATTTTTCATAGCTACTTCTTGCAACAAGTGGAAATTGTCACTTTTGGAATAAATTGTAGGCATTACTCATGTGTGGTTATGAGAGTGCTGTCTGCCAAATCTCTCTTTCCCCCTTTTTCTCGCTCTCAGATAAATGAGAATTTATTCCTCCTCTTTGAGTTCTGACTTAGACAGAGAGAAAAGCGCAGGGTCGCAGAGCTCACTCGTAGCTCAATAGAAGAAAGAAAGAAACAACTGCGTGCATTTTTAATTGTCAATGAATGAATATGGAGTGACATCTCAAGGCTTCACAGCAAAAACTCTCTTCATAGTTTATTAAATCCACACCATCATAAACACGCACATCAGTGGCCTCTCAAAATATACACAATTTAAACGTGCACTTAAAGAGTGGATAGAAGACAAAAATTCTCTAGTCATCAATGATATTGTACTTTGAGAGGCTGGTAATTTGCTGGGTAATGTCGAACATGTGGGGTACAGGATGATTAGACTCATGCAGTGTTGATTTGTGTCTCTACTTTATAATTATAAAGTTATAAAGTTTGTGGTCAGAAATCTCTTATGGTCACCAAGGCTGTATTTATTTGATCAAAAAAATTGTTATATTGTAAAACATGATTTTACTTTAAAATAACTTTTCTATTTAAATACATTTTAAAATCTAATTTATTCCTGTGAAGGCAGAGCTGAATTTTCCATTACTCCAGTCTTAAGGGTAACATGATGCTTCAGAAATGCAGCTTAATATTTTCGTGGAAACCGTGGTAGATTTTTTCAGGTTTATTTAATAAGTAAAAAGTTCAGAAGAACAGCATTTATTTGAAATAATGTTTTTGTAACAATATGAAAGTCTTTAAGGCATTTTAAGGCATCCTTGCTTAATCAATGTATTAATTTCTTAAAAAAAAAAAAATTATACCACAAACTGTTCATCTTTATTGTAGGCTATTTAAAAATTTAAAAAGTACCAAATTACAGATTCATTCAGTGCTGTTATATAAATACAACATTATGTAATATTATTATAAAAATATTATTATTAAGTAATTATAATTCAAAATGTTATCAGAAAATATTAGTGTTTTTTGCCCATGCAAAACTCACCAATAAGGTGCTAGGGTGTTTAGAGTGGTTGCTAGAGTGTTCTGGGTGTTTTTTTTTTTTTATTACCGGCACAAATCTTATTCTGGTCCCTAGATATAGCTTGGGTCCCTCCTTTAATATAAATCTGTCAGCAACCAAGCGAAAATCATAAGCTCAGTTGCTTAGAGAAGTAATAGCACCCCTCTCCTCAATAAACGGCATGGTTTGAGATGTCCAAATCATGCATGTCCATAACATGACTTTTGAAGGACCATTAAATAACTTGTTGTGTTTGTTTTCCAGGGCAGGAGCAGCCATGCCTTTTGGCTGTTTGACTCTGGGAGAGAAGAAGGACTACAACAGTCCTTCAGAGGTCACTGATAAGTATGACCTGGGACAGGTAGTGAAATCGTGAGTACAAATCTATGGTTTTGTCTACCTCTTGTTTATTGTAATCTTTCTGTGCAAAATATCCGTTTGTGAAAAATGCTCCCGTTTAACACTTTTCTAATTTTAATATAGTTTTTATTTATTTATTTTATTTAATTTTCATGAATTTCTCATTTCCCAAAAAAAACTTTTATGTTTAAATTAGATTCTGAATCCCAGATTTTCAGTGTTGACTCAACAGCACTGTATATGTGTTTTTATTGTCTTCATCAACAGGGAGGAGTTTTGTGAAATCTTCAGGGCAAAGGATAAGAACACACTGAAAATGTACACCTGTAAAAAGTTCCTGAAGAAAGATGGAAGAAAAATACGGAAAGCAGCCAAAAACGAGATCCTCATCCTGAAAATGTACGTTTTACATGCATGTTATTTATATGATCCACATTTTAGTAAAGAAAGGTGCTTGCAGATGGTGCTCAGTGTTGAAATTTGTTTAACACGAGTAGTAGAATGCGGTCGACTCTTTACCATGCAAATGATTTTATTTTTGCAGATAGTCATGATTTCATTTCACTTTCTGCTCTGCTTCCTTTCACAGTGTCACAGTTTCTCTCTTGCTTTCTCTCTGTCTCTCCCCGCAGGGTGAAGCATCATAACATCCTCCAGCTGGTAGATGTCTTTGAAACGAGAAAAGAGTACTTCCTCTTTCTGGAGCTGTAAGTTCTTTGAGGTTTTTGTGTGTGAGAGTGAATAAGAAAGTACAAGAGTGTGAATGGATACTTTTTGTTTTCGTTGTGTTCAGATTTTAAAAGCATAATTGAACCAAAATGAAAATTCTGTTATTATTTACTCACCCTCAGGTTGTTTCTTTTTTTCTCAAGATGGATAGGGATGTGGAATATAGAAAATACTACTTTTTATCTATATTAAAGTGGATTTATTTATTTATTTGAGATTGGGGTGTAGTTGGGACAATTATTTTTCATTCTCTTGTATCTTTATCCTGTTAATATTGTAAAAGTTCAGTGAACAGATTAAGTAAATAAAAACATAAATAAAAAATCAGTGGGGGCTGCGGTTTTCAAGCTGCAGATGGTTTAAATGTTGACAAAATTTTCATTATGTCTTTACATAAATATGCATTTGCTTCAATTTATATCTTGATCACTTTTTCTATAAACTAAAAAGACATCTTTCTATGATCATCATTATATTACAAGGACAAATTTGACTCTCACTTGAATATTTGGTTTGACTGTTTTTTTTTTTTTTTAAACTTCAGACCCACAGGAAGGGAGGTGTTCGACTGGATCTTAGACCAGGGCTACTACTCAGAACGGGACACCAGCAATGTGATCCGGCAAGTGCTTGAGGCTGTGGCTTACCTGCATTCTCTCCACATTGTTCACAGAAACCTAAAGGTGACTTGGGCCTTTACTACCACCTAATGGTCACCACATGGTATTGCACCAGAATGCAGTCTCAGACACTACAAAGTTTCAGGAGACAGAGGTTAATTAGACACCTTAAAGGGTTATTTCATGCCATAAGGAAAATTATTATATTATAATTGTCATGTCTTGCATCTCTTGTTTTTTAATACAATCCTGAACATTTCTGATTCTTATAAAGACAAGGTGCAAGGTGAAGTTTTTTGAGGTTTTCTTAAATTGATTTCACTACTATATCTTCTCACCCCGTCAGCTGGAAAATCTGGTCTACTACAACCGTCTGAAGAACTCCAAAATTGTAATCAGTGATTTTCACCTGGCCAAACTGGAAAATGGTCTTATCAAAGAGCCATGTGGCACACCAGAGTACCTTGGTAAGAAAAAGTGTCAAAGCTTGCAGAAGTAACTGCACCCTATGTTGTGAATTATGATTATTCATATAGATATACTGATATGATTATAATATATTTAAGTTAATGATGTAAAACGAATCTATTTAAGTTACTTAAAAATAACAATGTAGAATATAGCCAATGAATTCAGTACACATCAAATGTGATTTTTACTATCAAAAATGTGTAAAATATTTTTTAAATAATGATTAATATGTGTACGCTAAAGTGCTTTCATGGTTTGAGGAAAATATTTAACTTTTTAATTGATGGTTACACCACTTGCATTGTTTTGCAAAAATGTATTAAACCAACATGAATACAAAAATGACATGTCCAAGAACACTATAATATAATATAGTGTTTTGCACTATATTATATTATATATTTGTCATTTTCTCTTATAGCTCCAGAGGTGGTTGGCAGACAGAGATATGGCAGATCGGTGGACTGCTGGGCCATCGGGGTGATCATGTACATTCTGTGAGTTCATGTTTCGTTTTTTTATACATTTCATTCATTGTGTAAGATGGTCCAACATATTCATTTCATTGTGCTCTTGAACCAGATCTTTGTTTATTAGTAGACCCCATAGATGTCTGTTTTGGAGTCACTTGCCTGACGCATCCATGAGGTCATCCATGAGTTCATCAGCATTTACATTCCATTTCCTGTAGTCGCATTGCATGGTAGCTCATCATTGCCACTCTGTAAGTGCACAGTATCTCCTGTATCTGTTTCCCTTCTTGATCTCTCCACAACAATCAAATGTTGTTCATATGGTATTGTTGTCCTAATTAAACCCTTGCCCTAGGAAATTTTAAGGCTCTGGTCATATGTGTGTTCACAGTGTGTTTGTGTGTTCTACTCACTGCTGTGTGTGTGCACTTGGATGGGTGAAATGCAGAGCACAAATTCTGAGTATGGGTTAACATACTTGGCCACGTCACTTTCACTTTATAATTTTCAACAGACTGTCAGGAAACCCACCTTTTTATGATGAGACAGAAGATGACGATTATGACAATCATGATAAGAACCTGTTCCGGAAAATTCTGTCTGGAGACTTTGAGTTTGACTCACCCTATTGGGATGACATCTCAGATTCAGGTACAATACACAAATCACTGCACAGTAGGTGTGGGTTGGATCTGTGGGTTTCTGATCTGATCAAAACACAAATTCAACCTTAAATATCTGCTTTGCAGCAAAAAGCCTAGTCACATGTTTAATGGAGGTAGACCAGGACCAAAGACTGACCGCACAGGAAGCTATCAATCATGAGTGGTAAGGAGCCTTTGTCAGTGCAGAATCTGCATTTTATAATTTATCTGCAGTTTAATTAAAAAATAACTGCTGTACATTTTTTTTTAGGATATCTGGAAATGCCGCCTCAGACAAGAACATCAAAGATGGTGTTTGTGCTCAGATCGAGAAAAACTTTGCTAAAGCCAAATGGAAGGTAAGGTTTCAAATAAATGCTGTTCTTTTGAACTTTCTTTTGATCAAAGAATCCTAAAATAGTGTATCATGGTTTCCACAAAAATACTCAATATTGATAATAATGAGTAATATTACTTGAGCACCAAATCAGCATATTAGAATGATTTCTGAAGGATTAATTGACACTGAAGCCTGGAGTAATGGCTAATGAAAATTCAGCTTTGACATCATAGGAATAAATTACATTTTAAAATATATTTAAATAGAATTTTGAATTGTAATATTATTTCACAACATTACTGTTATTTCAATAAGTTTATGTACTAAAATGTATTAATTTGTTAATCATTTAAATTATTATTTTTAGTTAAACATATTATATTAAAACATTATTAATATTATTATTATCCAGAAAGCTGTTCGTGTTACCACCATGATGAAGAGACTCAGGGCTCCAGATCAGAGTGACTCTGGAGCCTCTAGTCCTGCAATGGGAGCCTCAGGAGGACCTGTTACCCCCAGCAGTACCCCTGTTCCCCTGGCTGCCACACCAGTGCCCGCCTGCACCACCCTGGTTGGCCAGGATCATCCAATGCGGTGTAATGGAGAGATGTTGACATCCCAGCAGCGTAGTGGAGACTAGGGAGAATTAGAATGGCTGATTACATTCAGACAAATATAGTGGCAAACAGAGCAGCACCTACACACTACATATAAATTCAGTTCAGTTGTTCAATTAAAGTTCAATTGTGCTTAAAAGCTTGATCACCATTTTACATTTTCATTTGTGCAATCTAGGAATACTTTAAAATTTAAATCCCAGTCCCATAGTAGTCTATCTGTATTTTCTTAAATAGCTTTATCAAAGAAATATTGTTTGTTACTTCTGAAATAATAATCTGTGATTTAATTTCCATTGTTAATTCAAACCAATTCAAAAATTCATCTTCAAACCTTTGCTACCATCTTTTTAAGGGTATTATACAAAATAAGATCCAGAACCTGCATGGTTGGAACCTGCAACCTTATTTAGTTCTTAGATTTACTTTACAAAAATGTAATTAAAAGTTTATGCGGTTCAATTATTTTCAGTTGTATTTATTACATGCCTGAAATTTGCAAGTGGAAAACTGATATTTTCTAGACATTTGTTTTTTCCACATTGCAGAGAGCAAATTACCATAAAAAAACAAAAAACAAATACAGCCTGAAAAGATGAATTTTAGAGCCATTAAAGAGGATAATTCACTTAAACACAAACAAAATTAAAGCAGCAGAATATTGTGTCTGCATAAAAAGAACGGTTGGACTTTGATGTCAAATTTCATATAGACCTTTATCCAAATGTCTGTTTGATCCAGAAGAGCCCAGCTGCTGAATTACAATTCATATCAATATTTTAGGTCATAATATTAGCTAACCAGCAACTAAACCCGCTGCTGTATTTCATTCATGTACATGCCATTATGTTTTTGTCAATACTATCATCATATCAATATAATATTACTTGGTGTTTCTTGGTGTACTGCTGAATCATGTTTCTTTTTCTTTTGCTGTACAATCTTTACAGAAATGATGTAGCTCTTTTGATTCAATCTGCCCTTATATCCGTATTCTATAGAGTACTACATTTTATATAGAATACAACTGGTTTCATTGAGTCTGATACATTGAGGCCTACAGGTTTCCAGAACGTTCTGTAAATGTGCAGTACAAACAAAGCAATATGAATATTGCTGTAATACTGTGAAACTGATGAAAAGATATTCCTGCCATATTTCATACAGGTAGCCAAGCAATTTGCTCTTGATGGTCGTTTGTGTACTCAATCTTATAGCTGTATATTATGTTCAGTTATTGTATTCTGCCAAAAATCCAGACCTTATTTTTACTGTCCATGTGGAGAGAGATGAATCAAAATGTCTTTAAACTGCAAATCCTGCTGTAGCTCATGTCCAATATGGCATATTTATTTGTTTATTGTTGTTTTAATTGTCTTTAGCATGATCTCATGTTTATTTTTAAGCATTAGCTAAATATACTCCCCATTGTAGCTTCACTGAGTTTTATCTGTTAGTACTATCTAAGTAATGTAAAAGGAACAGACGTACATTTTGTTTGACCTCTATGTGCATTAGTTTGACCTCAACTGAAAACCAGAATTTTCTCCTGTTTATGTTTTCCTCTTTAGGATGCACTGACTCTAGGCTCTGTAAACACTGAAATATATTTTCTGAGAAAAGTTTTAATAGAAGACAGAGCAGAAAAATAGGTGATCGTGTCAGTTCAGAGTACAATGTGTGATTCATCATTTTCATGTATCAGCTCAGCCTTATGTGTTTGTCACTGTTTGTGGCTTCTGTATTTTGTTACTCGATATGCAGAATAAATGTTTTTGGACAGTGTAAGTTTCCACGGGGGTTCTTATTTCCGGTCTAGTACTAAATTTAAATAGTACATTTTGCATAAAGTCCTCACCTATGTCCCCTGATTCACTGCAATTGCTAATTGAGTAGGCTATAGTGAATGTGTAATGGCTTAAAAGAATTATGGCTGCAGTAAAAATCCAGTTACATGTATAATACTTTTATTTATAATGTAGTTACAATACTTTTTTGACAGACAGATTGTAGTTACATTTGGTATGTAATCCGTTCATATGGTAACATATTTTTGTTTACTGAATCTTAAAACGTCAACTCCCATAAGCCCTCATTCACCGGAAACGGAGTATGTACTTTTCCGCCTCTGTCGGGAAACCCAGAAAAAAACCTGCGAAAAGATCTCTACAAGCTAGGTGAGACGTCTTAAAATGGCTTTACATACATTAAGGTGAAGAAATAAGCCACTGTTTGTAGCTTTTTGTAAAATAAAAATGAACGAGAAAACGTTTTCTTCGTCCATTGATATTAGGAAAATGTCTTGATTGAAAGCTAAAATTAGCACGTTAGCCTTCTTTTATGAGGGCAGGTTTATGAGATGAATAAAGCAATACCTTGCCTTCTTGTTAATATATATTTGAGTACATGTTTATCACTCTCACACAACGGTGTATTTGACATCTAATTTTATTTCATCGCAGTTAGTTACTCACATTAGCCAGAAGTATTGTGTTAGCATGAGGCTTTAACAACGTAACGTTAACGTTACTTGCTTTTCAATCTGAAACTGTCAGTTCCAATCTTGTGATATTATATTAAACGATTTTATAAGCCCTCGTCGTGTTATGCAAATATGAAATAACAGTTAATTTGATTGCATTTCACCTCTAGAGCGTGTAATGGTTTCGATAAAAAAAAAAAAAAAACCGTTATTTTCGAATTATTTGTTCGATTGAGGCTTTAAAGCCAGCACGTTTAGCGAAGTTACAATAGAATAAATAAATTAACTGATGTTTAATGATAAGGTATTTATTGATTTCCCAAGTGAAACGACGCTCTGCACTCGAAACTCGTGCTAAGGGAGAGTTTCGAGGAGAGGAGGAACACAATGTGGAACGGTTCAAGACCTGGACCACAAGGAGGAATGCCCTTTCGGTAAGAGTTCTTAGATGAAGTACAGTTCTAAGACTATATACTTTATCAAACACACAAAATATGTAACCAACATACTATGTTCCTAAGGTTTTCTTACTGTGGGACATGCAACCTAAAACTTCAGTCAAAACTAAATGGCAAATCTAAAATGGCTCAGATTTATCGCATCTGCAATTAATTGTCTGTCAGTGTGCATTTCACATTTAAAAATATCCAAAGTGCCACATGACATAAGAAATCATCTATGAAATTTGTCTTAGTAAAATCATGGCCAAAGTGTTGGTGTGTGTTCCAGGATGTAATAAGAAAGAATCTACAAAGAAGTGCAAAATTTATACAGTACAGTATTATATTTTATGTAGATTGGTTTTATTTTAAAACTTGCAATGAATCTTGGGATAGGCTGGGCCACAAAGGATGCATTTGTTTTATCTTTCATGGCCCAGAAAACAAAGGACACATTGCGAGGCCGCATTTGATGGAGCAGTCACCTTCATCGCACTGCTGTGACGCATTCTTGGAATGCAGTCTTTGAAGGATGCAGCCTCTGAATTGGGACATAGCTTGTATGTTTTGTGAAAATGTAAATAGATTGCTCATTTGCAGCAATGCTTCTGATTTTATTGCAGTGGCGAACCTCGTGGAGGCATGTTTGAAGGCAGAGATGGCCCAAGACCTGACTTCAGAGGTCGGGATGGCATGAACATGGATAGGTCACCTATGGACATGAGATGGTTCGACTGCCCACCTGATATGAGAGGACGAGACATGGGTCTTCATGACCGAGGAAGAGAGCCTTCCCGAGACTTTTTCAGACCTGGAGATGAAATGGAAATGAATTTTCGAAGTCGCTTTGAAATGGATCAGAGAAACAACCTTCAGAATCCTCCAGGTTTTATGGGTCAATCCAGGCCACCGGTGGATATTGGTGGCAGAGACATGCGAGGTGGTAATATGAGGGGTCCAGAGGACGGATTCTTGAATATGAGGGAGAGAGAGAGATTCCAGATGGATATGCCTGGGCTTCCCCCCATGGACATCAGGAGGAGACTTGCTATGGCGGCTATGGGTGGAAATGGAGATCATGGGGACATGAGAGACAGGGAGAGGCCACGGATGGGTGGCATTGATGGGTTCAACATGGACATGCCTCCCAGAGACAGACCGATGATGGATTTTGACAGGCGAGGTGCCACCCCTCCACTTAATCCAAGAGGAAGGTTTGAATCTGATATGGATCTGAGAAACCGCATGGGATCCTCCAATGATTTCAGAGAGCAGCCTCCTCGGATGTTTCGAGACAATGATGGCGTTCCAATGGATATCAGAGGAAGACCTGATATTCCTTTGGGTCGTGGTGGCCCAAAACCCATGATCAGAGGCGATGAGATGACCCTCAGAGACAGAGAATTCCCAGAGCCGATGGACAATCCCATGGGCTTCAGAGAGAGAGAAAGTGAATCGCTCTCAGACGAGTGGCGCAAGCATGGCATGAGAGACCGTGACCCTCTTCCGCCGATGATGGGCAGAACGGCACCACTTTTCCCGAGAGAGATGCAAGACAAGTTCTTCTCTAACCGTGGAAAAGATGTAGACTTTGGAGAACATTCCCAGTTCAAAGACAGAGACCAAGACAGGCAGTCTGGGTTTCTGGGAAAAGACGGCACAGGCTTTAATCGATCAGAAAGAGACTCCAAACACCAAAACTGGGAGAAGAATATTCCTAGTGATTTCCCAGTCAGAGATCCAACTCAGAAGCCCTCCCTTCTTCCACCGGATCCCCCTCTAAATGCCCAAAGTAGAGATGGAGATAAACCCTGGCCAGGTGACCGAGATGAAAAACCTGACCGAACTGCACCAGCGGGAAGTAGACCTCCATTTTTCCAAGACAAGAACAAGCCAAATCAAGAGCATCGTTTTGCAAGTGATCGAGTGCCCTTTAAGGATTCCAGTGACATGGCTTTAGATCAGGGACCACAGAAAGAGAGCTTGATGTCCGGGCCAAAGGAACCCCAGGCTAATAGAAGCGAGGGACAGGATCAGGATTATCGAGACATTGATTACCGCACCAGCTCAGGGCGCAAATACGACTACAATCTTGAGGATCTTCAAGGACCTGAGAAAGACGTGAATGAATCCAAACTTGGTCCAACTCAACGACTAGACGACTCTGGTTCTCAGGTTAGATTTTGTCTTTTGTTTTTCTTTAATGGAAAGCAAGAAAAGCTTCTATTCAACTACAAAATTATTCCAATTAGCAGTATGTATATACATTTATTATGTAAATAGGATAAATTAATTCTCTTTTGCTTTTTCATCAGCTTAATATTTTTTTATCCCCAATTGGGGAAAAAAAAACAACACAAACTTTTTTCAGATGGGATGGTAATTCATGTAAAAGTTAATATAACATTTCTTTTCACAGCTCATATAATTGCTTATGTGAATTCAAATGCGCTAGTACAGATTGACTTGTAAAATATCTGAATGTTTAAACTCTATTGTGAATTTTGAAATAAAGGACCAGGATTACAGGAGTGCAAGTGTCCAGGATCAAGTCTCAAAAACAATTGCCATCTCTGGAATTCCTAAAACTGCCACAATGCAACAGGTAAGCATGATGTAATTATTCAGACTTTGATTGTTTACATACTTTTAGTTCTTTCTTGGTGTTCTAAAAACAACACCATCAGTTACCTGAATGATTGTCAAAGTAAGTTTGACATCAGTTATTTTTTTCTTTCATAGATTCTGGATGCTTTTGCAGTCCGAGATGGTGTGCCAATGCAGGGCATGAAAATAAGGGATGTTGTGCCAGGTGAGATTTTGTTCGCTATAAACATTGATGACCGATTCGCAACCACATCGCTTTTCGCTCTCTGAATCTTACGCTCACTGTCTCTTTTACATCGATTGTACTTACTGCATCTTACTGTACTTGCTGAGTCGCTTTTGTTTTCTAAAGAAAATGATCATCAGTATTTCGAACATGCTACAGGATCTCTTGTTGTCCCTTTTCCCAATGTTCTTGTGTGGGAGGTTGAATTTTCCCTGAGCAGCTTCCATCTTCAAGGTGGCATGCGCTTAGAGGGAATTTTGGAATTTCTTAAACGTGGTTCCCTTCATAAACAAGCCATTAACTGTCGAAACACAAATACCAACTGCCACTACTTTGTGATGATGCGAAGTGTTGCTGCAAAATATTCCTCTCGGGGTTCAGCTGATAAAGGTTTCAGTGTTTTTGTTCTTTTTTATATGCCAGAATAGTTTCCTTTCTTCACAAAAGACGGTATCGGTTAAGCTAATATGCTGTTTATTGTTCCCTGGAAAACCTGAAAATATCAGGAAATGTAAAAGGTTTTTAAACATTTTTGATAAATATTATAAATATAATAAAATCATTCTTTGCCAATGACTCCACAAGTCATGGAAGTAGACATTTTGAAATTTCTGTATTTAATTAGTGTTATCTTCATCTATAAATTTGCAGTGAAGAGAGCAACCTTTTCAGATTTAGTTTTTTTGTTCCAATTAATCAAGTTAATCCAATTAATAACTTCTTTGCTTTATTATTCTTTAACTATATTTTATATTGTTCAAATTGTTGCAAGTTTGTTGGAAAATAAATGTGGGTCTTCTATAATGTGTTTTAGATGTTAGATCTAAACTCAGTTACTGTAGTGTTATTTTAAGCTCTCTATTACACTCTGGTTTTCTTTCTACTATTATTATTTTTATTTATTAATTTTTATAAATGTATGTCTTGACCTCAGAATTGTCTCTGAGTTGAGGCTACTCTGATTCTTCGTGATTGACTTCAAACAATTAAAAGTTGTTAATGAAATAAAATGTGCCAGAACAAGCAAAAGACATCATGTATGTTCGCTTTGTGATATGTCTCGTGAAACGAACCACTGCTAAATTCTCTTGAAAATTCTCCTATTTACCTGCAATAACTAACACAAACCCATCTGTATTTCAAATGCTGTTCCCAGGTTACAGCTACGATACGGCCTATGTGGAGTTTTTAAACCTCGAGGATGCTGTCCACTTCATGGAGTCCAACCAGGTGGCCCATCCTCGTCCTTCTACAACGACTCTGTCTGCTAACAGGAAGAAGGCTTGGGCCTGGGGAGGGGGAGGTGGCTGGGCTTTGGGTGGGAATGGGGTAGATGGGACATGAGACCTTCAAGGGAACATTTTTCCCACTTATTAATCATGACCAATTAAACCACTTAGCCACTTAGTTTGCAGCATTAGCTTTCAGATGTAGCAAGTGAGTGTAGTGATAAGGAATCCGCTATTCTTTGATGATTGCCATAGGTGTGTTAGCTGATTGTGCACAACCTTTACAATTCACTGTTTGTGACATCTTATACAAAAGAATGGATAGTTTTAGGAATAGATACATGGCATACTGAGTTTGGAAATGGATTTGCATTTGTGCAACAAGTTGTGCAACCTTTTTCTTCAACTCTTAGGTGGTAGTACACCAGACCATTGAGATTTAATGCTTTGTTTTCAACAGTATAATATTTTATTTCCCTTATTTGACCATCTCGAGGTTATGATCTTACGATCACTTTTTAGTAGCTCCCACTGGCATATTCTAAAGTGGTACTGAAGCAAAACTAAACATTCTTCTTTGACTTCCTTTATTTTCTCACATTATAGTGATTCAGCGTTGGATTTGCAAGATTGCAAATGCTCCATGTAGCTTGGTTCTATGATTGTAGGTAAAGCTTTATGCTGTTATGCATACATCACCAGCAACAACCAGTATTATACTTGTACTGTGTCAACACTTATCCCTCATCCTTCATCCTTATGGAATTACTGAGTTCCTGAACTCTGCTCTTTGGTTCTGCTTGCAGCCTGAAGTTTTTTTATTCTTCTTTCCATGGATTGTGGTTTAATCATCTTGAGTTGGGGTGTTTTATCTCCTCCAGCACAGCAAGCTCGTTCTTCCATTCCTGCTTACTCCATCTTGACCGACGTCATGGTTGTTGTATATCTGGATGTATAGAGAGATCCATACTGATGTTTATTAGGAAAATCCAGACTTGGAAAATCGGGACTTGTTTGTACTAGTAGTATTTTGAGATTTCTAATGAAACTTGCACTATAAATGTAAGGCGAGTACAGCAACTAGAGGTTTGCTTGGGTTTGTGTTGAGCCATTGGCTGTTGTGCTGAAACTTGAATACCCTGTGGGTTGCACTGGTTGTATCAGCATATATTTCCACCCCGTTTTTGTTAAATGTCTGGCAAAGTACCTTTCAGAAAATAATTTTGCTCAGGGTTCTTGTTTAATCTGAAACTAGTTTCTCTGCTGGCCAACTATCAGGATAACTTATCTTGTTTTTTTGTACTTTGTGAGACACTTAAAAACAAATTTCTACAAGTAACTGCGACAGTGATGGTGGGTAAGATGTCATAAAATGCTGATCACATTACACTATTAGGTCATTTACCTAGAATGTCCTTTCAACGTAAAAGCTGAAGATCTCTTACCACAGTTGTCCAAAAACAGTATTTTTCTTTGATCGGGCATGAACTGGTGACAGTAGGGAGCACCGGGATTTTTCACAGTTGGCCAGTCAACTTATGGACTGTCTTTTGACACCATTTTTTATAAACAACGTAAATATATGTGAAGTAAAAAGAGAAAAGCTTGGATGTCCTAGCATAGATAGAATGTCACTGCTGTTTTGACCGTCCACCCCATCGTTAAAAATGAATTGTGATCTAGCGGTTAACTTTTTCCAAGCTGCTCTCCTGTTATCTGTCTGCATAGTCTTCTCACTTGGAAGAAGCCAGACTTTATTGTCTTTATTCATCCTGTTACAGATGAATGTGTATTTATTAGGGATGCACCGATAGGATTCTTTGGGGCCGATACGATACCGATTTTAACAAACACTTATTGGCCGATTCCGATACCGATATTTGTCACTTCCTCTCTTATTTGAAATTTTGGCATCAAAATAGATAGTATTTTGATCATGTTTTAAATCAGCAAAGTTCAAAAACACCTGCATTAAATTATACTAGCAGTTTTATTGCTGCATCATCAAATAATTTCTAATGAACATGGATTGGATCCATTTAACATTCAGCAGGCCTACATAAATACAACAGAACAAAGATACATATTAAATAAACAGTGCTTTTTAGGTAGGTTTAACAGTTTTCAGGTACAGAAATAAAGTAAACAAATGTAAAATAACACTTCACTGTATAAATTAAATACATATTAATCCTTCTTTATTGTAACAGACGTTGTTATGATTAATCTTCTAATTTGTTTTTGTATACATTTTAATATTTTTTGTAAGTTTAAATATGTATGAGATCTCCTTTACTAAGGCAGGACTCTTATTTTGATGGGTTTTCTAGTCTACGGAGCTTAGTGTTGCCAAGTCCGCGGTTTTCCTGCAGAATTGGGCTACTTTAACACTGTCGCCGTGGGTTGTTTTTCATGTCCGCGGGTTTAAGCGACCCCAATAATGTGATATTTAGCCCCTAAAATGCTCATTTTACCAGGGGAACCCCACCAAAAACGTCTATTTTACCCCACCGGAATGCGATTTTTACAGGGGCATCCCCCTCAAACATGATTGGGCTAGTTTTGGGCTAGTAGCAATTGGGGCAGGTTTTGTTGTGAAAACCTGGCAACCCTGACGGAGCTATATGGGTAATGAAAGCACGCAGTTCTTTGGATTTAAAGTTTGTCAGTTTATTAAGCACCCCCCGAAAAGGCATGAAATCTGTATATATTTGTTTACTGTTAGTTGTAATAAGTGGTTTGTGTAATTCGCTGTATGTTGATGATAATGCAACTTGAGAGAGTTTAATGTGCACTTCTTGTGCTGTGTTTTGTTTAGCTCTTATGGTGATTTTTTTTTTGGAGTGAAAAAGGACGCAATAAACTTAATAAAACATCAGTAAAGTTTTGGTCATCATTCAGATGAGGTCCGTTACACTTATGAAAGTTACAAAAGTTATTTAGTCAAGAATAGTGTGCGATCTTTTGTCTTTTGTTATTTGATTAGCATTAAAGTGCAGACAACAGCTCAGTGCCTTCACGCAGTTAATTAATAAACCATCGGTTTGTTATATTGGCCTTTTTCCTTATATAGCAGATATGCTGATGGTTGTAAATTGAGGAAAAATCGGCCGATAAATATCGGCGGCCGATACATCGGTGCAACCCTAGTATTTATTTGTGCTGTGAATATGCTTCTACTGTGTACTTTGACATTACTAGTTATATTTTTTTTTTATTTTTACTACACTTGCAAGATTTTTCTTTTATTTTCACACAGTAGTGTGTGTATTAAAAAGGCAGATGAAAAAAAAAAAGCAAACTTAATCCAAACCTGGGCATAAGTAAAGCCCAGGGGTCCGTTCTTCGTACCTCGCTTAATACATCTGAGATGATTTGACAGATGCTAGATCTTTTAATCGTGATAACTGATCTCTGGCTAGTTTGGTTCTTCAAACAAGTTAGCGGATTAGATTAAAATATCTGGATTAAGTTATCTGAGATTACTCCATGTTGTTATGTTCATTGGAAAGGGCAGATATATGATACTCAGCCATGATCAGCAATGCAGTGATTGGCTGGCAGCAAAACAGCAATGTAATGACATCATATAATTAAGATCAAGGAAACAGCCAAGTGAGCAAAATGACATAAAAGTAATTTACGCGCTGTGTAATATCATTGCGCCTGCTGCACCCATAGTACGGCAGCAAAGTTCCTTGATTATTACACCGGAATGAGAGAATAGTTCCCAGCCATATCGGCCTAGAAAATCGCAACTTTTCATTTTCCGTCGGTCTTAGTACACGATGTAACTACAGAAGAGTCAAGTTTTAAATAGGAAAAATATAGAAACTCTTTGGTCATTTTGAGCGAGATGCTAACGGTCTAATCAGATTCAATGATCTATGCTAAGCTACAGCTAAAAGTGCTACCGCCAGACCCGGAGATCGGCTGAATGGATTCGAAAACGGTAAAACTCAACTGTTTAACTCTAGGGGAGTTGGAAAATGAGCCTATTTTCAAAAATAGTGGAGTGTTTCTTTAAAACGATACAAACTAGGCCTGTTTATGTGAAATAAGCCTGCTCCCAAGCAGGTTTGAGCTAATGGACTTGTTGCTATGACAGCAACTCCAGGATGAGCTTCGAAGAACCTAACAATCCTGGATCACGTCAGATCGTCAACAATAAAATCCAGCGTATGAAGAACGGACCCCAGATCAGATCTGCCTGTGTTTATGCCCTCAGATGGGCAAATGGGAATTACCTTTTCTTTATTGTTGTTGGGTTGGGTTGGTTTTTTGGGGAAGCTATCAGTTACTTAGCATTGAGAGACTTTCTTCCTGTTTTCTAGGGATCTGTTAAGGTTGGTGACAAGACTGCTCTGCTCAAATATATCCAGCCTGACAAAAATGTGAAAGAACAGGTGAGTTTCCTCTTTGGTAGAGCTTGATATGTATTGATCTTAATCATGATGCAACTCATCTATTAGTGTGATTGACATCCTTAAATGTATTTTGGATTGTAGCATCATGATCCACCAGCTAACGCTGCTCCAGCCAGCGATGACGGTTTGTTATCAAATCCAGTCCTGAATATAAAGGAGGAAACCGATTCCAAGCTTCTGCAGGATCCTGCCTCTCAAGGTGCGTGGCAGAGAAGCTCCAACTTGACTCCTGAAGCATGGCAACAGCAAGTGGACCAACAGCTACAACAGCAGGAGGTGGAGCAACAGGCAGAGGAATGGACCAATCAGAAAGCATCTCGCCAAAACCTGCAGCACTCCGATCCAGTCTTCAAGGAGAGCAAGAGTAAGTGATGTCAACTGTGAATTACATTTTCTAAAGGAAAACAAGTAAACAAAAGTAGGTGGAAGATTGTTCTTAAGTTTCATGTTTATTTTCAGCAATGATTATCAAGAACATTTTGCCTACCACCACCGTGGAGACCATCCTGCAAGCCCTCGATCCGTTTGCATACCTGGATGAGCGCAATGTTCGTCTGGTCAAAGGGAAGTCACCTGGATCCAAATGCTTCTGCTTTGTCGATATGGATTCACATGAGGTATTGTACAGATACCTCATTCTAACTACAATATAATGTCTCAAAATGGTCCACTGTGTTCCTTGATGCATTCTTAATGATACTACTCACTTCTGTATACAGCATGTGACACGATTGGTGGAGCTGCTCACCAAACCCCGCCCTATCATGATTGATGGAGTGAGAGTTTATGCTGAGGTTGCCAAGCCTTTGAAAAACCAAAAGTAAGTCTCATCTTTGTCGGGATATATGGTAGTAATGAAAGAATATTTTATAAATATTCTAGTTTCAGTCCTTAAAGTCACCATGAAATCAAAATTGAAAATTCTTATTTTTTTGTACATTACCCCTAAACATTGAAAAGATATTAGGATATTACGACAACATTACTCTTAGGACATCGCAAACAAATATTTTTCATGAATATGTCTTAACCTGATGGAGGATGCGCTCAGTCATTCAGGCAGTCTCTCTCTCTCGCTCTCTTTCTTTCCGCGTGCGCTGTTTAGGCATATTTTGAGCCGTTGATCATCGTCGTCATCCTTAAAGGGGTCATATGATGCTTTTTTAAAGATCATTATTTTGTGTATTTGGTGTAACAGAATATGTTG
>NW_015537929.1:146095-195482 GCF_001515605.1 Sinocyclocheilus anshuiensis | reverse complement strand
GTCCCGCCCTCTCATTTCAGATGCCGTTTCACTCGGATATACGTCACAGTAGAGAAGAAAAGACAATTGCAACTTTCATTTCACGCCTACTTTAAAGGCAACATTTCATAAATCCTAAGAGAAGAAATTTCAGAATGTACTGTGTAGTGCTGTGTTCAAAATATCGATACGAATATATTAGAATGAGTACATTACAATATAAATTGATTAGAACAAGTACATTATTATTTATGGGCTTAAAAACAAGATGCAAACAATCAGAATATTGTACGTGGTGGGGAGTGCACAATGTAAACATGAAACATATGCAATTACCTATATTGTACTGTGGTACAGTTATGGAGGCCCTTTATAATGCAGAGGTCAACTGCCTGCTCTGCCAATAGTTAGAAATGGCACTATAGTAAGCAGTGTTTAATAAACAGCTGTTTTACTAAATTCTGCTGAGGTGAAATTCAGTGCAGTCATGTACCGTGATATGTATCGTATCGTGATATGTATCGTATCGTGACTTTGCTGGTGATACACAGCCCTAGTACTGTGGTTATTTGAGCTTTGAATGTAATTCTTCTTGTCCCTGCAGCTATAGGAGGGAAAATGATAAGTCAAACACTTCTCTCCTGGGTTTCCCTCCGGATGTTATGATGGTAGGTAATTTCAATGCATAACATAAGTTGTTACCAAAACAGCTAGACACTGTTTTAAAGGTACATTTTATAAGGTTGAGGTTCTCTTTATCTTGAAACAGCATTTTAAAAATGTAGAGCCCATTGCGTGAATTGCTGAAAAACGACAAAATATGTCAATATGGTTGAAGTTCACTCCGTCTAGTATATTTTTACATATTTAAAAATTTGCCCAGGTGAACGCAAGAACATGTTTTATGTGAACGGTCCTTCTTGTCATCGGGTATCTTATATTAAAATTTTTATATCTAATTTTTCTTTTTCTAGCAACAACAACATCAATATCAGCAGCCACATCAACAATTTTATCCTCAGCATTCTCATACAACTATGGGTGTTGCACCTACCATGCAAGGTATATGGTTTTTAATTATATGATTATTGTATTGAAATTGATTGTAGCATAATATATTCATGTATGTGTTCTGTGGGACTTCCTGCAGGTGACCCAATGGGAGCGGATGCCACCTTGTCATCAGCTGCAATGCCGACTTCAAGCTTAACACAGGTGATTGTCTTTTTTTATACTAGCACAAAGGCACGTTTTTGAGACAAGGTGGACAATTTTAGCCAGGAGAGATATTGGTTTTGGACTGTAATAGACTATCTGGCTGTGTGCAGGGTGTGATGTATTCTGAGACAACGGCAATGGCGCAGTCAGTCCAGACAGCTGAGCACCAGACTGCAGCTTTATCTGACACTGCTCTTCCTCGAGCTGAGGAGTCCATTGACGGCTACAGCTACGGTATGCCACTGTTCAGTTAAAGATTAACTTTTTTTTATTGTATATTTATTTATATTCACAGTATTCAACAGCCCTAGTTGAGGATAGTAACTGGTCTGATAATCGTACTCTTGTTACAGCAGGATCTGAGGCTCCAGATTTGTCAGCCTTCCTTTACGATGCTACATCAGGCTTCTACTATGACCCTCAGACTACCCTGTACTATGATCCCAACTCAAGGGTATGTATAGAAATAGCCCTTTGATTCTCCTGAATGTGTAATATGGATGAAATACAGTATACAATGTCTTAATGTTTATTTGTGCTTGTGTAGTATTTCTACGACGCTCAGAATCAGCAGTACCTGTACTGGGACAGTGGCTCAAAAACCTACATCCCAGTCCAGAACTCTTCTATTGAAGGTCAGGAGCTGGCCCCTGAAGCTGCTGTTCCCGTGGCAACTGCTGCTGAGGTTATAGCTATGCCCATCACAGAGGAGGAAGTGACGGCAGTTCCAGAGACCGTGCCGGAGGTGCAGGTGGAAGAGGAGCCTGCCCCACGTGCAGAAAAGAAAGAGAAGGAAAAAGAGGAAAAACCCAGAAGTTTAGCAGCTTTTAAGGTTTTAACATCATAATTGAAATCATCAACATCATGACATAATTTGCATCACGTTCAGTTTTTTATTAACAACAGCAAGCACTGTGTTAGATCTGTGTGGTAATTTTGGATCTGATCATCAGATAATGAAAGACATGGAGCGATGGGCGAAAATCCAGAACAGGCAGAAAGAAATTGTCCGTTCTCCTTCACCTCTTCTCAGGTCTGGAGGAGATGACCAAAGACCCTCAAAAGCTGCTGATGCAGGCTTTGCAGTCTTTGAAAGGAAGGTCAGATTTTTTTTTTCTATCCCTTTCAAAAAAATTGAGCAACATACTTATTACTATTGCTTATAATTAGAATTAGGAATTTAAACAAACCCCAAACCTTACATATGAAGTAATTTTAGCGCACACTCTTTCGACATGAACACTGCAAATCAGGCAGCTCATTGAAGAGAGGTGTGTTATTACTTTAAGCAATCAGATTTTTACTCTGTAGATGCTAAAACAGAAAAAAAATCTATACGAATCCAGAATACCCTAGCAACCACATAGCAACATGTTACAAACCTCTCGGAACACCTTCGTAACCCCCTGGCAACCTCTCACAACACCCTAAGATTGTGGCAACAAGTTTTGTTTGTACGGTTTCTTCAGAAAATATCAAAATCTAGTGTTTATCATTATACTTCCCAGAGATAATAATCATTACCCGTCAAATAGACAGATTGGGTTGCATGTGTCATGCTCTATTTTTAATCCATCAGCAAAATATTGTAATGCTCGGTATTTTTAGTCATATGGAGTGTTGTGAGTTGCAATGTCCCATAAATTATTAAGTTGGACTACATTTGAAATCTCTAATTTCTCTCTCCAATCCTTACTCACGTCTCTCCCCTCATATATTTTCACTGGCACACATTAAACTTGATATCTATATATATATTTTTTCACTTCTAACCTCTTATTAGCATCCTTGGCTTTGGAATTGTTTGTAAAGTAAGGGAAATGCAACAGGCCGGATACATTGTGTTTTTAAAATTCAGTACGTTTAACACAGAGTCTGATCCTACCCATCAGTCATCTATAACAGCCTACTAGACCTTAGCTATGATCATTCTTTTAAACATTTTAATGTCTGTTCTTATTCCATATGGTTCCCTTATTCATATAGGTCACCGGTGCAGATGAATTATTCAAGAAGCCTCTTGCTCCTCCAAAGCAAAAAGAGGAAAAATCATCAAAGGTGAGAGTTTACAGTCTTGCTATCAACAGCACACACGTTAACATGCACACAAACACACTTCAGGGATTCAGTCTCACTTTTCCCAGACAGCTGAAAGGGCACACACATCACCTTGACCCTGATTGATGTAAGTTATATGATAACCCACACTAAAGCAGATTTACAGTGAGTGTCATTGTAGATCAAAGCAAAACTCCCTTCTCTCCCTCTTTTGTGTTGGCAGCGGCCCATGGGCTCTCTTGGAATGCTGGCGGCCGACTACGGGGCAGGCAGCGACGAGGAGGAGGAAGAGAAACACGAGAAGCAGGAAGCTGCACAACCCGCAAAGAGCCAGCCACAGGCAGACGAGAAGGAAGACAGGTTGACAGATTGGAAGAAGATGGCATGTCTTCTGTGCAGGAGGCAGTTCCCTAATAAAGACGCTCTGATTCGCCACCAGCAGCTCTCAGACCTGCATAAGGTACCAAATCTCTAAATTAAGCTCAGTGGGTGACATGGGCAATGGGCAAAAAAAAAAAACGGAATGCGCGATCGGGTTTTTACCACTCATTTGCAAGGCACATCAATATCATGTCACCGTGTGACGCATAGGCAGAGGGTGAACCAACTCCAGAAGACTGAAAGTAGCCTAATATTTAGACTAATAGCTATGCACACCACAAACCCGTCTTTTTAGGCAAGTGCCAGATATGGGTGTTATGTCATAAAATATTTTTAATACTACCGAATTTGTATTTAACGTGATCACAATTTAATAAAACATTGTAAGTTAAGCTTTAATTTCCACTGTTATTCACACAGCGAATAAATTACATAGAGAAAGCGAACAAAGAACATTTACATTATCAAAGACCATTATGAATGACTTTTAAACTCTCAAAAAACTCCTGTTAAAATCATTGAAGCTGTCTACATTGTGAAATGAATCTCTTACTTACATTGTACGTATATCTGCACTTTGTTGTTTATGATGAGAGAATTTGCGAGAGTGCAGAATTCAGTCTGCGAGCACACTGAGCAAATCTCGGCCTCGTCTGAACGGCTCTGATTGGCCATTGCATTCATCAACTCAACGGAAGTGTGTGTGATTGTTTATAATGCAGACCGCTGTAAAAAAATAAATACAAAATAAAATAAAATTTTGCAAAAAGAAATATTTGACCCTGGACCACAAAACCAGTCATAAGGGTCAATTTTTTTTAAATTGAGATTTATACATATGAAAGCTGAATAAATAAGCTTTCCATTGATGTATGGTTTGTTAGGATAGGACAATATTTGGCCAAGATACAACTATTTGAAAATCTGGAATCTGAAGGTGCAAAAAAATCAGAAAATTGCCTTTAAATTTGTCCAAATGAAGTTCTTAGCAATGCATATTACTAATCAAAAATTAAGTTTTTATATGTTTACGGTAGGAAATTTACAAAATATCTTCATGGAACATGATCTTTACTTAATATCCTAATGATTTTTGGCATAAAAGAAAAATCAATAATTTTGACCCATACAATGTTTTTTTGGCTATTGCTACAAATATACCCAAGCGACGTAAGACTGCTTTTGTGCTCCAGGGTCACATATGATGCAGCAACAGCTGATAATCAACCGTTTTTATTTCAGTTTCACATTATTCACTTTATTACGCTTAAAGGGATAGTTCACCCAAAAATGAAAATTCTGTCATTAATTACTTCACCCTCATCAATGGAAGTCTTATACAGTATTACAGTTAGTCGATCTGAAATGGTGATTGTGCATTAACAGCTGTCGACCATGTCAGTACGCAAATGAGCGGTCTAAACTTATTTACCCAGCCTTTTTTTTTTTTTTGGTTGCACATGCACACCTGTGCACCACTTATACTATATATATATATATATATATATATATATATATATATATATATATATATATATATATATATATATATATATATATATATATATATATATATATATATATATATATATATATATATATATATATATATATATATATATATATATATATATATATATATATATATATATATATATATATATATATATACACACACACACTTACACACACACACACACTGGGTATATGTACTGTATGTGCATTTGTGTGTAATTGTACCATTGTATAAATATATTTGAATCAGTTATATTTGTTGTATAAGTATATGAATGATATAATTGACTGAACTGGATTATTTAAAAATTTGTGGGTCAGGTTTTGACCTTCTCTTTATTGTTTTTGTCTTTTTATTTTAGCAAAATATGGAGATTCACCTAAAAATCAAAAGGTCAAAAAGAGAACTTGAAGCTCTAGAACACCAAGAAAAAGAGGTATAATTTTTTTTTCTTTCATCAATTATGTACAGTCCTCAGCATAAATAAGTAGACCCTCTCCAAAAAAAATACATATGATTTTATTTCTTAATGATCCCTAATACAATTCGTGAAAAGATTAAATATTTAAAAGATTAAATGTATAAAGCGTATAGATAGAAAATGTCATTAATGTCTGTAAAATAAGTAAATTAGCCAATTTTGTTTAAATGAAGGGTTGCAGAAATTAGTACGTCCTTCAAATAAATATTATTCTTGATTTCAAGCATATTCTCCATTGTTTTCTCACAATAGTTCAAAATGAAATGATTCACTCTCATTTTGAACCCCTGTCCTTAGATGAAAATTAAACCGCCGAATGGTTCACCTGAAGCAAAAAGAAGAAAGTCACAAAACACATGGGCCGGCAGCTCAAAGTTTGTGATTTTCTGAATCCTAATACATTTCATTTAAATTTGGCATTGATATAGAACCCCCATATCTTAAATGTGGCATGTTGTGTTGATGTTGCAGGGACAGTCATAAAGGCAGCGAAAGACCAGGTTTGGGTTTAGAGACTGCTGAGGTGAGTCTTTTGAGCCACAGGATGTTTTTGAGCTGCAGCAGTTGAGGGTCACAGGGTTTCCGCGGAGCACTGACTTTTAAAGCACTAAAAGTCATTAAATTTTATTCCTACAGGCATTAAACAGTTTTTTAGATGGTTTTGAAGAAAAATAATCTTACCAGTTTATTTGGAATATAGCCTTCATAATTCATAACTTTTCAATTTGCTGTCACAAAATATGTACATTGGTGTGATATACACACTGAACCAGTTTGGTAATTGCCGCCGGCCGGTGTGAAAATACCATATCGTCGGATGTTAGGACCGCAAACATTTCCGTAAAGTTGGAAAGAAATGGGGAAGTGCTATTAAGCAATTTCCACGAGAATGATTCAGATTTTTTTTCACTTGCTTCATTCTTGATTGAATCAGTCATCTGAATGAATCTGTTGAACTAATGACTCAAATGCTCACTCATTAACACAGTCACTTACCGCCACCTACTGGCGGTTTACTCACCTATTTAAAAGAATCTTTGCATTTTTTCCCCAAACTTTCATATTTGTATATTACAAATTATTTAAAACACTAAGCTTTTTCAGCTTTTATGTCTAGCATTCAACATCTGTTGGTACTTTAAATCAGTTTTGAAATATCTGCAAATGTATTTTGACATTAAGATGTCTGCTGATCCATTTCAAATTCAGTTCAGAGTGATAACAGTTTATTTAAATTATGTAGATTTTCTCAAATATGCAAGATTATCATCATTGCATCGTTAGACTGGTTAGTATGATTAATATAAAACATAAATGGTCAAAAGTATGGGATCGTTAAGATTTTTTTGTTTTTGAAAGAAGTCTCTTATGCTTACCAAGGCTGCATTTATTTTATCAAAAATACAATAAAAACAGTAATATTGTGAAATATTATTTCAATGTATAATATTTTTTTTTTTATGTGAATGTATTTTAAATTATAATTTATTCCTGTGATTGAAAGCTGAATTTTCAGCATCATTACTCCAGTCATCATATTTTTTTGTGGAAACCATAATGTATTACCATTCAAAAGTACTATTTAAAAAAACCCAAATACTTTTATTCAACAAGGACAAATTTAATTGATCAAATTGTGGCAGTAAAGACATTTATAATGTTACAAAAGATTTTATTTCAAATAAATGCTGTTATTTTTAACTTTCTATTCATCAAAGAACTCTGAAAAATAAAATCTCACAAATTTAAAATAAAAATTCAATATTGATAATAAAAATAACCATTATTAATAATTTAGTACCAATAATAATTTATTACAGAGCAGCAAATAAGCATATTAACTTTCTATTAATCAAAGAACTCTTAAAAATAAAAGGTCTCACGATTTTCACAAAAATGTGAAGCAGAAAAAAATTAAATATTGATAATAAAAAGAACCATTATTAATAATTTAGTACTAATAATAATTTATTACAGAGCAGCAAATAAGCATATTAAAATGATTTCTGAAGGATCATGTGACACTGAAGACTGAAGTAATGATGCTGAAAATTCAGCTTTGATCACAGCAATTAGTAACATTTTATCATGTATTCACATAGAAAGCAGTTATTTTAAATTGAAATAATATTTCTCAATATTACTATCACTGCAGCCTTGGTGAGCAGAAGAGACTCGTTTCAAAAACAATAAAAACCTTTGACCTTACATTTATATTTATATATATATATATATATATATGGGTTGTGTATGGCATTAAATTTTTTTTAAAATGGCATTAAATAAAATTTGATGATACCTCCAGAAACCCTGGGGTCATTCTTATCTTTCTCTTGTTTCTTACCAAAGCGGAAGAAGGAGGAACCCGTCGTATGGAATCATGCCACGTACAAACAGGCGGTTCGGAAGGCCATGTTTGCACGTTTCAATGAGTTGGACTGAAAATGAAATGAATGAACAAAAAGGGAATTTGTGAATATACATGCATACACACACACACACACACACGGTATTGTGTGGTCTGTTGGCAGCTCATTCCAGGCTTTAATCTGTGAACTGATACAAAATTCCTGGAGAAGCTTATTATGCCTAACCCCTCATTTTGTGGATATGGTGATGTGTGACTGTATAAAAATAATTCATTCTTTCCTAACAGCCAAATGTACTCTTTTGTTTAATCATTCTTTTTGTAGCTCTATTCTTCAGGGCTTTTTAAATATTTCTTCAGTTGATAATGTTCTATCATGTTTTTTCTCTTTTTTTATGTAGTAAAATTAATGTAATATTTCATTTGTAAAATTAAATATTTGAGTTAAGATGATTGTACGTTGTAGTTTGTCCTTGGGTCAATAAACTGCCTCAATGTGACTGTAAACATACAATTTGTCTTGTATTTATAGAAAAAGTTTTTTTTTTTTAATTAGTTAAAAAAAATGACATGATAAACTGATGTATCTTATTTTTACTGCTTGTGGCTGTCTTAAAAGTGTCACTAAAAGTGCCCCTCCCAGGAGCGCCTTAAGATACCAGAGGCCCCTGGGCTACAGCATTACGGTAGGCCTAAGTACATACATATATATATATATATTGTAGCTTCCTGACAATTATTTGTCAAATTTCGAATTTTTCTTGTTGACATGCCAGTTAACATTTAAAACACTGATCTGCTTGAAATAAGAGAATATGCTAATTCACTCTTTGCCAGAAGGTGGCGCTTGTGGAGAAGCAGAATTATAGCCTTTACATAAAGTAAACACTACGTTAACACAGGCATTATACAGAGATAATATGAAAAGAAAATGCCATCAAAACTTTCCTGGCCGAAATGTGAGTTTACAGGTATGATAAATTACACAAAATATTCATTATTCATCATTAGTACATCGAAACTATCACTTGGCATAAATGTGGGCTATTTGGTGGTTGCCAACTGTGTTTTCTATTTTGAAACATGCCGTGCTTGCGTTTAATTAATTAAATCATAGCATAAAGACATGTACACAGAATAGCTCTCACGCTAGGCTTCTTTACTAGCGCATCGTGCATTCCGCTCACAGTATATCAACTATACAACTGTGTGGGGGAAACCTTAACTGAAACATTCACAACATATACTACAAGCTGAAAATGAGTGTTGAGTTTGTTTACAGAATGCTGTTGTCACTGCTGCAAACTCCCATATATACAAATAATCATTTAAAAAATATAATTTACCTGCAGCCAGTAGACCCCTCCCAAGTGTAGGCCCCCGTGCGTTAATGCGCCCCTGCCTCCTCCAGGTGGCAGAATATAGCTTGCTATTTCAATTTCACATTTAGCCGCACCTCAGAGATGTCTAATGCTGAAAGAATGAATCTACTCATGCAGTCATGAATTTCGTTGATACTTCATTAAGCTTTCTCCCTTGGCTTTGTTTTCCATTTTCTTGTGGTTCTTTTATAGCAGAGTGAGTTAAACTCGAAAGTGATGCATTGACAGTACACAGTGCTTTACTTCACTGCATGCGCAGGCAGAGATTATATTTCACTCTATCTAAAAGTTCTGCTGCCTTCATGTCGTTTGTTAGAGACAGTAAGCTTTGTGCATGTTTAATGCACCTAACTCATTGCCTTACATATTTACAACATTTAAATACTTTTATGTGCACAACTTGAACTTTTGACGTGTTTGTTTGGATGAGGTTCTACAGAAGTCAACAGCAGGTAATAATAATACATCAGCAGAACCGGAAATAAAGATCCCTCAGCCTGACATTCAATGAGTGTTTGATCCTTTTCTTGGTGGACAAATAGTCTCTGTCCATTGAGTTTGAGCCTGTTGAAAGAGAGGAATGTGGGCTCTCACACTGTTTGTTTTGGTCAATCATGCTTGAATGATTGATCAGGCGTAGAACCATAAAGACAGAAAAAGAAGAATGCACCCCAAAAATGGTTTCGCCAACACTCCCTAAATAGCAGATAAAAGCTGATAATACTTGTGTTAGGATAATATATGGACACAGCAGAGCTCTGAGACTAGCTCTCCACAGAGCAAATTTTAGGACTTTTATCAGGCTCTTCTTTGAGGTGTAAATGGCTGTTGCCTGTAGTCATGGTATAATGTAGAGCGTGTCAAAGGTCGGCATGCTTTCCTTCCTCCTCATGGTTGTTGTCATCTGTAATTGCTTTTTAATTAGTCATTCTTTAAAAGAAAGCTTGCAAATGTCCGTTTCAGCCAGCTTCTTTTGAAGGGGAGGACTTTTGTCATATTGGATCTTCTCAGAGTTCCCATGCATACTTCTTGGCCTGCTTCTGTGTCTATGATTTAAAGAAGTCCAGAAACCTTGTCCCAGGGTGAGACTTTTAAGATTATCCTTTAGTTGGCAGTGTGAAATTATAAAGTAAAAAAAAAGATTTAAATCTGCAATCAATGTGCCCAAACATTTAGCAGTTCACAGGTAGACTAGTTGTCCTGAGTTTAAACTCTTTCTTAATTTCTTCTTATTTTGAATAAATAATTGTAATATAAGTTATGTTTAATAGTATTTTAATCATTGATGGACATGCTAATAAGCTTTTCAAAATTGGTGGTAACAGCAAAATAAATAAAACACCAATGATCAATAAATAGTTAAATGTATTAAGTATCATAAACTTATTCTGGCAAGTTGTTAATTTAACTTATATTGATTTAGTGTTAGTATGATGTAGATATTATGATCCGCAATATTTTAATTTTGCATTAAATTTAAAAATATTTAACTTCTTTTTAATATTACTCTAATAGGGGATAGAAAAATATATGCTATCTGTTAAAAACTTAAGTGAATATTTTCCTTATAATATTTTAATGATTACAGAAAGAAATGTGGCCTTTGTGATATGACTTATTTTTTTACACAATATAAAATCGTCTGTATAGATACAAAAATATATATATAGCTGCCTTTAGGACTATTTGGTTTATAATAAACATTTTAAATTACAAAAAGTAATTTCCAAGTGCTTGTTTCTAATTTTCCACCTTGAATGCTTTCTTTTTTTCTCTGTCTTGACACATGGACCCTGCCGACTGTCAAACAAATGTGTTCCAAATGTTTGGATGACCATCTGTCAGCAAAGTCGAACAACAATGCATAGTGTTGACTTCGTGGTTTGACCTTCCTTCCTCTTTATTTGCAGAAGGTCTTCGATGGCTTAAGGGAATTCCAGTCCTACCAGACTTTCTGCTCGTACAAGAATAGATGCTCCTCTTTATCTGAGGCTTTGCTGTCCTCACTATTTTTGTAATCCATCATTGTATTCTTGCACCTTAGTGGGCCAGATGTCAGCATCACCACGCTTATTACTGCAGAGCACATCAAATTACCTTTGACCTTCAGATGAGTCCAGACCATTAGTGGAGATACAGAGGGGCTAGTGAGGATGAATGTGGGGGTCTGAGGTTTTGTACCCACTGCACGTGCGGCTCGAGTCCTCAGAGGCAGCAAGACTGAGTGTGGAAACCATGCGGGGGGCCTCATTATCTCCAGCCAAAGCTTCTTCTTGCACATAGAGCAGGAGCTGCATGGGGTCTCTGACCAGCTTTGAGATGACCCTCAAAAAATACACTACACAGTCAGTCTGCAGGGACGAACCAATGATAAAAAGAAGCAGCAATTATTTTAGCTGTAATTCATTGTTTAGGATTAGGATTTCATTTCTACAATAGCCTATGGTTGTTTTGGGATGTATGTGCTTTGTGTATGTTTGTGTTTTTCACTACGGCACATTTTTATTTTACATTCTCAGACTGTCTGGATTTGTAAATTATTCTGTTTATTAATTCTAATTTTTTATATATAATTATAAAAGTATGTCATCGGCTGGGCGCCAGATTCATTTGATGATTTCCTTCGTTCCCCAAACGTCAGCTCAAACATGGAATGTAACCCACAAAGAAAACCCACAAAAATTTAATTTAATAAGTAGCCTGTGCAAATGTTTACATTCGCTTGTGATTTCCAGGAGACCGCAAGTTTATTTAGCTGAAAATGATCCCACCACAGTGTGTAATTATAATTATATCAGCACGATCTAACTACATTAACCACAAGGACTCTTAATGTTGAAACTGCTTCTTGCAGTAATTTCCATAGGAAGAAAGTGTAAAATTACCAAAAACAAACCCTAGTCTGTTATATACATACACGGTAAAAAATATCAGAACCACATCCGAATTTCTGTGTTTTTATGGTGTGTACTAGATTTGAATTTGAACTTTTCTTTACGTTACGTGTGAATGTGTTTAGTATACATTCTCAGCATACTACATCCGCCATGTTGGCATTGACGCGAATATCTCATTTAACATAGATTGTACTAATAACAACTGCAAAAATCATCTACTCTTAAATAATGTACAAGTATAAAATTTAGCCACCATGAACAACTTTACGAACATAGCGTCTCCAACTCCAGCTTAGCAAAGTGTTCACTTCAGTATGTAAGGTATTGTTCACCTTTAAATACTGTTTTTGGATATAATTTTATGTTCTGCTTTTTGCATAATTTGTCGCAGGGAAGTAGGCTAAAGGCACATTTGATTTTTTTTTGGTTGGTTTAAGCATATTTTTTTTTTGTTTAGCTGTAATGAGGTATTACATATTCACATTATCAAATTAACATTATTAGCTGCCAGAGAAAGAAAAAAAATAAAAAAGGAAGAAAATTACATAAAGTTCAATGCTTTCAGAGCATTACATGTTTTCAATGCTTTTTTGTTTTTTGTTTGTTCTAAGAGATTTACATATAATTTAAAGTCATTTATAAAATGTGCAAAATGTGGTTTACATTGAGCCCACTTCTTCTTATGTATATGGAATTTTCCTAACAGAATAAACAAATGTATAATATGTTGTTCTTTACAAAAAGTACATCAAATATACAAATTTCTATCATACACTCTATTTTTCTGTTAATATAGAATTCCAAATCCTTCCAAAATAATCTCGAGTAAATACAATGAAAAAAAAGATGCAAAATAGTTTCTTTTTCTTGACCACAAAATTCACAGGTATACGAAATATTTGGACGCTTAAATCGTTCCAAAACATGCTTAGCAGGATAAATTCGATGAAGTATTTTGTAAGACACTTCCTTCATTTTGTTATTGATACAAAACTTATTTGGCAGTTTCCATGCTTTAACCCAAGAGATATTACCAAATAAAGAAGACCAAAAAAATCTTGCTGCAGGTAGGGACACAGAACAAAGAGCATTCCTTATAATCTTATTGCTACACTGTTGTTTTAAAACATCAACATTTTCAATGAAAATGTTACCACAAGGATTAACCATGCTGATT
This sequence comes from Sinocyclocheilus anshuiensis, assembly GCF_001515605.1. Taxonomy (NCBI): domain Eukaryota; kingdom Metazoa; phylum Chordata; class Actinopteri; order Cypriniformes; family Cyprinidae; genus Sinocyclocheilus; species Sinocyclocheilus anshuiensis. The sequence goes on along the minus strand of NW_015537929.1, from coordinate 182,025 downwards.
TCTTCTGAGATACAGTTTTTTAAAAGTAACATCACACTCTTTGGAATTGCGTCAAAAACAATAGCAAATTCTCTTGGTTTAACTGGTAACTGGAATCTCTGAAGAAATTCAGTATACGACAACAAGTACCCATGAGAATCAACTAACTGCCTTACTAAAAGAATACCTTCCTTGAACCAAGTATGATAGAATAAAGATTTGTTTTTGTTTAAGCATATTCTGCCCAAGCCCAAGTCGTCAAACTGACGTCATCAGAAAAGGAATGCCATTCCAGAGCGGAAGTAAATGTTCAGATTTTGATTAAAGATTACGAAGACACATTTTTTTTTCAGCGGATTAACTTGCACGGATTAATTGTTTACATCAAGACTAGCAATGTGCGCTAGTAAAGTAAATGAAGTCAATTTTGATTTCATGCGGATTTATGTAGCAGTTAAGAAAAATATAGATTTGTCCAATGTTATTAAGTCAACAGTTTTTCAATAACTGAAAAATATGTGAAGGTATATTTGAGCTGATGGGCCTAAAAAGGCACAGTAATTGATCTGATAATAATTGTACTTTTCTAATGATTGGCATAGTATTTATTCAAATGGTCAATATTATTTATTATGAGATATACTCATCATATAATATCATATTATATCATATTTTATGTGAGTGAGTGACATGACGTGTGGCCAAGTATGGTGTCTCATACTCGGAATTTGTGCTCTGCATTTAACCCATCCAAGTGCACACACACACAGTCTGGTTCACTATTCTTGTGGGGACTCCCCATAGGCGTAATGGTTTTTATACTGTACAAATTGTATTTTCTATCGCCCTACACCAACCCTACACCTAAACCTACCCCTCACAGAAAACTTTGTGCATTTTTACAATCTCAAAAAATTAATTCTGTATGATTTATAAGCTTCTATACCTATGGGGACCTCAATTTAGGTCCCCACGGTGACACAAGTCCCCATGAGTTGGTGTGTATTCAGGTTTAAGTCCCCACCAGTATAGAAAAACGTACACACCTACTCACACCTGGAGCAGTGGGCAACCATTTTTTCTGCAGCACCGGGGAGCAGTTGGGGGTTCGGTGACTTGCTCAAGGGTCTCACCTCAGTCGTGGTATTGAGTGTGGAAGAGAGCGCTGGTCATTCACTCCCCCCACCTACAATCCTGAGTCAAACCCGCAACTTTTGGTTTACAAGTCCAACTCTCTAACCATTAGGCCACGACTATCATGTTGTATCGTATTACAACTTTAGCTAAAGTATTTGTATTAATACTGGTGGCCTTTTGCCCCATGCTGGTGAGCCTTTACACCTGCGTGTGGGTAAAAGTCCCCCCTCGCCACCTCATGCCATTACATGATTTTTAAACAAAAAATGTTCAATCAAAATTAATTTTTTTTACACTACACTATGGAAGTAGTGAAAAGCTGATTTTGCTTTAACCCCGGGTACCTATAGCACATTGTACTCTTTGAATATTCGGATGTAAGGTGGGTTTCAGGGAGGTTTCATATTCACCTAATTTATCTATGCATGAGAATCGGTAAATCAAATATTATATAAAATAGGATCAAACATCACACCATGGCTTATCGTTTGGTTGTATTTCAGTGCTCATATCTGTAAAATTTCACTTTTTTCTGACATTTAATTTAAAGACGGCCTGTAATTCAAATCCTTTCCCAAAATCCATTTGCTTGTACAGTTGGAAAGGCATCAAAAACTGTGGACTGTGATTAAGAAATTAATCAAGTCTTTGGCCAATTGGTAAGCAGCGTTCTGCTCTGCTACATAACTTATTTCTTTTCCAACATATTTATTGTCTTTTTACAGTTGTTATCAGCTGGTTTTATTGCAGCCATCATGAGGACTTGTAATAGTTTCTGACTCCCTCATAAATCAGAATATTTGCAGTTATTGCCCCAGCATTGTTCTCGCGGTCCATTTTCCACAACTGTCAGCTTCATTTAGGCATAAATACAGCAGTTTGCATTTGCTATGCAACGTAGGACCGCTTATTTGGAATATGCTGATAGATTTTTGCCTCAGATGTATGTACGTCTCATTTCTGAGTTTATTCATGAAACGCTTTGACTCCATACGTCACTGTCAGACAAGTTGCAAACGATAGGCAGTGATGGTTCAGTAACTTGTTTGTTAAACGATGCTATGACGAGCAAATCATTTTTACTTTTGACACGTCTGTCCTTTTCCCAACCGCATGCTGACTTTATTTCCACATTTATTCTCAGGTTCTTTGTCATAAAGACAGCCAGTGTCAGAATTCACATTTGTCTCATCAGGCTAGTATAGTGTCATCCCACAGTTCAAGACTGATAAATGCTAACAAACCTAAGTAACTTTCTTCATGCATCCTGGCTGTTAACACCGGCCTTTCAGCAAGTGAAGCATGTCTTTAACCTTGTTTAGCCTTTTGGAATCAAGTGTAATCTTCTCTGACAGGAGATTAATGGCACCATCTCTCTAGTTTTTACTAGCACCGTCAGGGAGGAGCGAGAGACAAAAATGAAGGGGAGGAAAGGAGAGAATGAAGGTCTGCAGTCTGTCATCATGCCATACTGGAATGAGTTTGGGTGAAAGGGCTCCGCAAAAACATTATGAGAGATGTATGGATTTTGCACTCTTCTGTTCTCCCCCCTCTATCTGTTTGCTCTCAGTAATCTGTCATTCTGTCATTTACTGGGGGTAGAGATGTCTGTCTCGCTGGGAAATTAAAGGTTGTTCACTCTGTTGGACATTCAATTCTTGTTTTATCCAGTTGCCCCATTTTTCTCAATTTCTTCCCACTTAACTCTCTCATTTCAATTGTTTATTTATTTTATTTTATTTTATTTATTCATTCCCCACACCATCAGCATAGACAAAAACAAGGAAATCTCTATTTAATAGACAAATGTTTATGAGCAGCCACAAGTTTCTTTTGTTGAAAATGATCCTATACCAAGTTACCAACTCATAAAACATTTAAACCAGTTTAAGCTGGTTTGCTGGTCTCCCAGTCTAGTCTTTTGGCTGGTTTTGAGAGGTGAGACCATATTAAAGCAACTAAGACCAGCAAACCACCTTAGGCTGGTTTAAGTTTTTCTTTTAGCAGGGAATGCATGCAGTCCTAATTATATCAGCAATATCTTATATCTACTCAGTGGTGTTCAGTTTTTTACAGACCAAGGTTTTACAGTAGTGACGCAAGAGATTACCACTTTTTTTATTGTTCAAAAGTAACAAAAATATTCAAAATAGAACTCGACATAGGCTGGAATATTGATGTTTTCATTTTATATTGTCTGTCTTTATAGTTTTAGTGGTTTTCTAAAGGTGCAGTCACATTTACCGTTGTTTGGCAAATTCTTGTGGGTGAAATCCAGTCATTTCAATAGGAATCCATGCGATTGGGAGTTTCATGTGAGGGTGAAAGATTTCCCAATGCAGATTTCGCAACAGGTTCAAGTTGGTCGTGTGGATTTACTGCATTGACCAACAAAAAGCTGCTTGGTTTGAAAGTGACTTCTGTGTGAGCTGTACATATATTTCTATGCTACTGACAAGTGACAATGGACCTTTTTTTGCCCACAAAATGTCACTGAAATTTCACTAATGTGACCGCACCTTAAATGTTTCTGGAATTTCAATGTTTTTTTCATGGCATAAAACACAGCACAAACTATTTTTTTTCATTGTTGCAAATGAGACTGCTTGTAATGTTTTCTGCGTACATACCTTCTTTTAATGTTGCATGGTTCTTGGTTTTTGAGGATGAGGGCATGTCCATGTTGGCATTGACCTAAGTCAACATCTATTAAGCAATTGCGCAGCACAACCCTGGCATCACAATGGCGAGTTGTGCAAGCACCACTCATACTTGTTCAGTAATGTAAAAACATCTAGAAAGCTGTTACATGGAAACCACCCCATGCATGTTAACTTATATGTATAGGTTTGTATATATTCTGGATTCTGTAGGAGGAAAGAGGTGGTAATGCCCTGGAGGTTAAACCCAGATGGTAGCATTTCTTCCACAGCCCCAAACAGCTGCTCAATCGTTTTGCAATTCTGCGGTGTGATGACTGACTAATGGCAAAGCCCCTTCAGTGTGTGCGCATACGTGAGAGTGTGTATGTGAGACTGAATGATGGCTGGGGCCTAAGGGGGCCCCACTGTTTCATTTGAAGTAATACCTAACCACACCAGGCCCCTAAATGTGCAGCGAATCAAGGTAGTGTCCGTCGTCAAGTCTTTATGTTTTTGACTGCGCCAGAGCGTACTTTAGAAGTTTCGTTCCGAGTTATTCAAGGAGATAACTCGTACATGATTTACGCAAGCACTGAAAATTTAAAGTGTTTTGAATGTGGTGACCTAGGGCACAAACGTTTCACGTGCCCACATAAAGATGATCAGCGGCTGTCTACATCGCACGGAGATGTTAATAATGCCAACCAACCCCAAAAGCATACAGAAGAACAGAGAACTGAGACGCAGGAGAAAGCAGCCTCAGAGGAGGTGAGTGATATTAATTTAAATGCTGGGAGTATTGAGCAGCCGGTCTGCGTTTCTGAGACTGTAACTGATGTGATTGATGAGACTGATACGAGTGAAGCTCAGAGAGGTGATGGAGGAATGTGTGAATTCAGTAACATCATTTTATAGATCACTTCTAAAAGCATGGACACTTTTCAAGTTTTCCAGAGAGTTAAACAATGCCCAAAGTTTGTGGCAGAGAGAAGAACCATTGCTTTTTAACTCTGCACTGAATCTGGATATTTTTAAAGATATATCACTCAGGAAAAGTCTATGGGCTGCAAAAATCACAAAAATAGGACACTTGATACCTGAAGGTGTATGGCTATCAGCTGAAGTTTTTGCTGAAAAACTGGGAATAAGATCAATTCGTGTGGCAAAGAAAATATTGACTCAGATAGCTGAGTTTTTGCCACAGAGTTATAGACTTTCCTTAGAAACCTATAATGGAGAGATGGACGCATTCGACTTTCCAGAATTGGAAATTACAGCTGAGACTGAAAGCTGGGAAGAAACTGATGGTGGACTATTATCTTTTAAGACACCTCAGTTGGGAGTCTTCAGCAATACAGGAAAAAAATCACTGTATACATTGTGTATCAAGATACTGCATCTTCATGCTCTCACAAACGTAAAGTAGTCTAAATGGCAAGAGGTGTTTGGATTAGGTGCTACCCCCAAGGGCAGCTGGAGGACCTTGTACAAACCTCCTATTGAAAAAACACCTGTTCCTGATGGAGATAAACAAGTTGGATCTTGCAGGACTAACATCATTTTATAGATCACTTCTAAAAGCATGGACACTTTTCAAGTTTTCCAGAGAGTTAAACAATGCCCAAAGTTTGTGGCAGAGAGAAGAACCATTGCTTTTTAACTCTGCACTGAATCTGGATATTTTTAAAGATATATCACTCAGGAAAAGTCTATGGGCTGCAAAAATCACAAAAATAGGACACTTGATACCTGAAGGTGTATGGCTATCAGCTGAAGTTTTTGCTGAAAAACTGGGAATAAGATCAATTCGTGTGGCAAAGAAAATATTGACTCAGATAGCTGAGTTTTTGCCACAGAGTTATAGACTTTCCTTAGAAACCTATAATGGAGAGATGGACGCATTCGACTTTCCAGAATTGGAAATTACAGCTGAGACTGAAAGCTGGGAAGAAACTGATGGTGGACTATTATCTTTTAAGACACCTCAGTTGGGAGTCTTCAGCAATACAGGAAAAAAATCACTGTATACATTGTGTGTCAAGATACTGCATCTTCATGCTCTCACAAACGTAAAGGAGTCTAAATGGCAAGAGGTGTTTGGATTAGGTGCTTCCCCCAAGGGCAGCTGGAGGACCTTGTACAAACCTCCTATTGAAAAAAGAACTGGAGATCTTCAGTGGAGGTTAGTGCATGGTATAATAGCTACTAACAGACACAGAGCACGTCTTGATCCGCAGGTGAGGGAGGGATGCCCTTTCTGTGGTATACAAGAAACTGTTTTTCATTTATTTTTAAATTGTGCTAGATTACAACTGTTGTTTCCAACAATAGATGGGTGGTGTCAGGACCTGGGAGAAGTTTTCTCACCTATGTGTTTTATATATGGGCCTGAATATAAAAAAAGTAAAAAGGAGTCTCATGTCTTATTGAACTTTTTATTTGGGCAAGTTAAAATGGCCATTTGGTTGTCACGGAAAGAAAAATTGTCCGGTAATGAGTCTTGTGAAGTTGATTCAGTCCTCAGGGGTTTAATAAGATCACGATTAAAAATTGAATACACATATTACAAATTGGTTAATGACCTTGAAACTTTTAAATATAAATGGGGTGTAAATCAATGTGTTTGTGATGTTGACTGTAATGGAAATTTGAAATATTTACTTTTTTTTTTTTTTTCTTCTTTTCTCCCCCCCACATTTATTTATTTGATAATATGATGAAATGTGATGCTTAATTACACACCAAATACACAAAATAATGATCTTTAAAAAAGCATCATATGACCCCTTTAAAAAAGCAAAACTCAAGGTAATGGTAAGCCAGCACTTACATTGGAAGTTATTGCACCAATTCTTGTGTGTATTATTTGAGGTGTCATGTTTTTATAATTTTTACAGCCATTTTAGGGTATTAGCCATTACATTATATACAGGAAAGGTAATATTTTGATAACAATTTTGCTTTTATTGTACAAGTTTTTGTTTTGACTTTATGTGAACTTTTATATTTAATGCATTATTTTAGAATTTTAGACAAATTCTAAATGTTTATACTTATTGCTTGAAATCCATGCATATTAAATAATATATTGGTTTAATAAGCTTGTGGTGTGTATGTAAAAAAGTGACAACACAATTACTGCGTTGTCAGTATTTTCAAAATATTATTTTAATAAATATATTTAAAAGTAAATATTTTTATTACAAATTAAAGTTCTCAGTAAACTCTGTTAAATAATAATTCATAATTGTTTACAGTTATTTTAGGTTTTTAGCCATTACACAGAAAAGTTTGTTTTGAAACGATGAGTATTTTAACATTTACGGATTGGCCCCATTAATTTTCATTGCCTCACTGTAACCCAGATTTTTTTGTTTGTTTATATCTTTATTTTAAAAAGTACACAAATTGAACAAATTAAGTAAATTTTATTTTATTTTTGTAATCAACACTGTCACAAGTGCTGTTGATTGAACTTCTTGAGACCGGAATATTCCTTTAATGTGTTTTGTGTATTTTAGGGGGCTGTGTGAGAGCAGAAATGGAATCTATTGTACTGGTGAAAGTGGTTTCATCAAGTTTAGTTTTAGTTTCCCTAAGACTTAAAAATTTTTCAACATTAAAAAAACATGTAGGGTTTGATAATGATATTTTTCTCTGTGTGTTCATTTTCTCATTTATTTTGGCAGAGGAGAAAGAGAACCATTTTAGCTTCAATATTATGATCATACTGTTTTATTACTTCACCGCAATGAATATTTTTCTGCTGGTGTGAACATGATATAGTTATTCTAACCTTTTATTCAGAATGCCTCAAGCTGGATCATTCTCTTCCTTTCTCTCCATCCTCATACTACTTTGTTGAGAAAACCTTCCTTTTTCTAGCAATGTATAATAGGTTTGCCTTCAAAACGGTTCTTTGGCACGAAGAAAAACATGAGGTCTCGCCTGATTTGAGAGATAACAATTTTGTTTTATTGTACAATATTATTTTATTGACTTTATGTGGAGTTGTATATTTAATGTGTTATTTTAGATTTTTAGGTAAATTATAAACATATAGACTTAAAGTGTGTTAAACCCATGCACATTATTAAATAATATAGTAGCTTGTGGTATATGCATATAAAAAAAGCAATAACACAATTACTGATGTTTTCTGTGTCTTCAAAATTCCTTCCCATGATTTTTAATTTTAAAAGTTCAGTATTTTAATAAATATCTGAAAAGTAAATATTTTTATTATAAGTATTTTCAATGTATATGTAAAAAATAATATTATAGTTTTAGATCCAGTAATGGCCTAAACAAAACAAAATATAACATTTTGTGCTATATGCACAAAAACTGCTAAAGTTTTCATTGATCCCTAAGCTGTATTCTTCCAAGAGGTTAAAAGTTCAGAGGTTTTTCATTACATGTTAACATTAGCGAAATATCACTTCAACCTCCCAGACTTTTCCGTTTTAGTTTCATGTTTGTACGAATACATTAGTGTTTCTTAAATGTCTTTGAAGATGCTATGAATTTCAGTCCTGGACGAAAGTTGGCATTATTCCTTGGGATTAAGGGTTCAAAGTTCAACTTTTTTTTTAATGTGCTCTGACATCTAATGACTTCAGTACAGCCTCCCGGTCCCTTAAGTTTTGTTTTGTGGAAGGAAAAGTGCATTAGATAGCTGACACGAATGTATTAAATATCTTGGAAGGTTTGCTGAAATATTGTAGGGTTCAGGTTTGGCATATCACAGTGTTTCAAATTCTGTAAGGCAAACAAAATTAGAGGTTGACATGTTATGCAAGGTGTTTGTGATGTCATGCATAAATAAATTAATAAACTGCCAATTGTGACATACTGATGTGAGATCTACAGTTAAAGCCTGTTTACTTTCTTAAAGTACATGCATGTTCTCATCTCATATTTCTTTTTTTTTAATTGTTGTCATAGTGAGAAGCCGTTAAAAGCCTATTATAGCATCTCAGCTTCTCTCCTGAGGTTGAAAGGCCAGCATGCAATTTTAGCATGAGAATGCAGACCCTTATGCATGCCATTAGAGTGGTGTACAGTAACCATTACCCTCCATTTTAGATGACAGCAGTGAAAGACCCCTATAGAGAGGATTCAAAGACCACCATGTTTACCGTCATTAGGTTTCATAACCGCACTTGTTTATATATTTATAAAACACTAAACAGCCTGAGGGCTAAATATGTGAACTATTCTAGAACGGAGTTCCCCATGTAAGAGATCTAGACATACAAGGACACTTTGATTAGAAGCTTTTCTTGGTAGGAGATAATCTGTTGTTTTGGTCATCTTATATCTTAATAGCACTCGGTTCCTTTCCTTTACAGTGCTTGAGTTCTCCCTTATCCCTGCAGGATCTGTTTGTACTTTTTCTTAATGGACTCCACTCTCAAATGCATTTAACATGCAGGCAGTCGATTGTTTATGTAAAGTTCGGTGTCAGGTTGCACTTTGCTTTTCAAAGAGAAAGCATATGCTCTACGTCCTCCTTGGTTTAGACAAAAAACATGGTAAAACACTGAGATGGCTTGCTAATTTTGGGGGAGCATGTCTTCACTGCCATAGAAAGGAATGCAATGGTTGCCACCCATGCATTAGGTCAGTGTCCCAGAGTTCAAAGGAGGTCAGTGGGTTCTCTGGGCCATGAGAGAAGACTGAAGAGACTGTGAAGTGTCTTTTTTGGAAACGTGCATTTTTTAGATATCTAACATGTGTAATCGTTAATTTTCTGGGATGGAACGGTAGCTGGTTTCTTTATAGTTTATAAAAGACATTTGATCTTTCTTCAGCACTTATAGACCATAGTGTTGTATCAAGACCACCTAATCCGAGACCAAGACCAATGTCTGTTGTGACCAAGACAAGACCAAGACTTTGAGGGGTTGAGACCAAGACAAGACCAAGGCAGGGCAAGACCGAGTCAAGACCAAGACCAGACCAGCACTACTCAAATTCGTCTAAAAGATCCACATTTACTGCCTGAGAAATGTCTTATTTTAATCATTAAATATAATTAGAATAATTAGACACTATATAGAGCTGTTACCAATCAAATTAAATCACTAACAACAAAATTCATCTTTGCACTGCAGTGGTGGCACAGAAACTGCATCTGAATTGGTACAATTACAAATGCATAAATAATATTGAGAATTGCTCATGCTCTTTTGATATTGCTTAATTATATCATATGTTATAATATAAAATACAGATACAGATCTCATACAAGTACTTTTTTTGCAACAGTATCTTGAATTTTGTGGGTATTTGTATTAATTTTGGTGATTTTTTTTTTAATGCAAACAGATATACTATTTACAGGTAACAAATCAAATACAAAATAACCAAGGCCAACAAAACATACATAACAGCCAACATGATTTGTGTGTGTGCTTGTGTGTGCTTGTGTGTGCTTGTGTGTGTGTGTATGTGTGTGTGTGTGTAAGTGTAACTGGATGTGGGGGTGGAAGTATATAAACAAAGGAACATATATACAGTAAAACAGACATAACAGTAGTAAAAAATAAATAAATTTGATGACAGTAATAATAATGAGGGTGATAGTAATAATAACAAAAATTGGGGGATGGTGGATGAGGATGGTGACAAATAATAATAGTAATAGTAGTAGCAATAATAATAATAATAATAATGAACTCAATTCATCAGAAATGAGGGGAAAGTTGGAGGGTGAGGAACATGACAGATAGTAATAATAATAATAGAATTAGTAATCGTAGTAATAATAACAATATTAACGATACATTTTGGTGACATTTTTGACGCAACCCCTCATTATTTTCTGACCTGGCCTCAACAGACTTTCAAGGGGGCCTCAAGATGACTTAAAATTATTTAAAATTAGACAAAACAAGCATTAAAAACAACTAAAAATTCAGGATATTTCTTAGTATTTTGTTATTTTTTATAATGAATATATATCTTTCTAGTCATGCTAAACTCAAAATATTGGAGGGAGCCTTTAAATATTGTTGTGGACAATAGGGGGCCTTGTAGTCAAACATTTTGAGATCCACTGGTATAAATCAAATTATTTATTATTGTTTAGTTATTTAATTAGTTATTGATTGCATTTAAAGCAGGAAGTTTTACATCCAGTCACATTAATGATGTTAACAAATAAATCAGACAATGCACTGGTAATTTAGTGATATTATGTTGTAACCCGCTGTCGGTGAGTCTAGTCTGTTATGCCTCGTCAAGTCAAGTCAAGTCTGTGTCTCTAGTCTTCGTCTGTTTGGATTATTGTTTGGATGTTTGGATCACCTGTAAATAAACTGCACTTGGGTTCTTCACTACGCTCGCCTTCAGTGGACTGAATTCGTTACAGAATACACGACCACAGCAAAATGAACCCAGCAGTTTCACGTCTCCTCTGCCTGCGTCAGGGCGGCCGGGCTATAGAGGAGTATGTGGCCGATTTTTGTGAGGTATGTCACTTTGTGGATTTTAATGACATGACCCTCATGACAGGGTGGATGAAGTTTTACATCCAGTCACATTAATGATGTTAACAAATAAATCAGACAATGCACTGGTAATTTAGTGATATCCCCACAGTTGTGGTCTTGATCGGTCTTGAAACAAAACCCAAGTCCTTTTAGTCTGAGACCAAGACAAGACCAAGTACAAATGTGGTCGAGACTGAGACAAGACCCAGACCTTCAAAAAAATGGTCTTAAGACAGGTCTCAAGACCAAGACCAGTCTTGAACAACACTAATAGACCGTCTATTTTAATAAAAAGAAGCCATGTTTTTTGATTATCATCATGTTCCTCTTTCATGTGCCGTATCTTTAATGTCATCCATCTGTAATTTACTGCTGTCAGCCTTTACTATGCGAAAAAAATGCTGACGGTTGTTTAGAAAATCACGCTATTAATCATTGTAAATGGGGCATGATAACAGCAATTAAAGCCACACGAAACAACGCACTTGCTAAGACTCTTTTTAAGCTTGGTGGACACTTTTTGTAATCTGTGCCAACTTTACAAAGCCTTACTGAAAGGACATATTGTAAACCACAAGATAGACATGAGACCATAAGACTGTGTTTTGTAGGGAATTATTTCACCTGAAAGGAATTGTGCAGGATGACTGTTGGAATAACAGCCTCTGGGCTTTCAGGAAGAAGAGAAAATAGGCCTCTTTACAACTGGAAACTGATGTTGCCATTCTTTTAAGCTCTTTTGCAAAGAATGAAAGGAATGGTGAATTGTTTTCTGTATATTTCCAGTGTACTGTTGCTATAGTCACATAGCAGCAATAGTAAGCCAAAAAAGATGGATGCATTTGTCCCTTCACTTTTTGAAAGAGGATAGATAGATAGATAGATAGACAGATAGATAGATAGATAGATAGATATAAATTTGTGTATGTAAAGGTGAGGTCTAAAAATATATTTTAATATAGAATAGTGTAAGCTTCCTGCAGTAACATTCATAATTCATTCATGAGTCTCGCTCTATAACTGCCATCTCATCTCATTAGGCAAACACAACTAAATGAATGACACTTCTCACATTATGACCTGTTTGAGTTTTGTGTAATGACAGGCAGCCTTGACGAACAGTAAATATCTCATTTCCTCTTTCCTAATTATGTTTGATGAGTGTTTGTACCCGAAAGGTCAAACAGCTAAAATAGAAGCAAGTCTTAATTATTTGTAATTTATTAGAGAGTCATATAATTGATGTTGGAGATTAGTTTGTTCTCAGTTTGAAATTGTAAAAGTGACTCATAGATGTAAACAGAGACTTCCGTTGAGCTTGTGCATAAAAAATGTCATTTGTCTCTTTTCTTATTTTCTTCTAGAGGTTCTTATGAGGGCATGAGATGTTTGAGTGTAACGAAAGTTGCCAAGCTGCAAATATTTATAATAATTAGACTTAACTTTTTTAGGTTGTTCATCATTTTGCTATCATTATTTTTCTGTGAATTTTATCCTATCATTAAATTTTACATTTTTGAATATCTTGTTAAATGCAGTTGATGACAACAATGAAAAAAATCATTAAATGTTTTTTTGCCCAGTTTTTCACAAAAAAATATCTGAACATCCTTAAAATAAGGTTTATTTTAGATTGTTTCATGCTCCATTTGTACATTTTGTTAAGGTTAATTATAAATAAAAGGATTTGTTAGTGTTCTCGTAGAAGTTTCATTTTCAGCAATTTCAGCATTCAGCAATCTTGTCAATTTATTTTGTTTTAATGTAAAAACAAAACAAAAATACATTTTTTTTTCTTTAATGAGATGCCTTTTGTTCTTTGCGTACTGGATACATTTACAGAAATTAAAATTATATTATTAATTTCGTACTGCATACATTTACAGAAATTCAAACATTATACATCTCTAAAAAGCAAATATTTGAGATATTTTGATTAACCAGCTAATATATAGCAATTTTACCTGAGTCAACTCAACCGATGAACTGAAGTGTTACCTCCCCCTTGTGTCAGTTCCCAAATCTGCTGACACACTTACGAAACGATAACAATTCATTTTAATTTTCAAATCTGATCTTTAATAAATTGAGAAAATCTTTTATAAAATTAGTTTCATTTTAGCAGTTTTGTGCACATCTCATTTGCTGCCATTAAATTATTATGTACATTTCAGCAGTATTTCCGTTAGTCACTCTGCACTACTTGCTGGTGAAAAACATTCTCTTCAGGTGGGCTTCTCTGTTAAAATCAACCCAGCATTCAGAATGTCTCAAAGACACTTTCACAGTGTTTGAATGCCGCTGAAAGGGTGGTTTGTCTGATTGAATCGGAAGTGGTGCTGGCCACACCTGGACTCATGCAAATAATGCCCAGGACAATAAATCAGATGAGGTCAAGCGCTCTCCATTCACGTTTATGTGTGTGTTCTGGACTGTGGGAATGGGAGTGTGTGTGTCATGAGCGTGATGGATCAGGCAAGGGAGGTGTCGTTGGGGTCAAAAGAGGGTAATGACCCCACTTTTCCTGCTTGGGCTCTGACCTCCCAGCGAGTGCTGGAAACCTGAACTGGGCATTGTCGTCAAACAGTGAGAGTAAGTGGCCTCTGGAGGCCACCCTGACTGACTGCCACACGTTTGACTTTCACACTGGAGATCTGTTCCCAGTGTCAAGTATGGTGGCGGTGGTCCGATATGTAATTGATGCTGTGGTATTAAAAGTGGCTTTAGGGTTAAACTTCGCACCATATTGCATGTCAGCATCACTAACTACTTGCATTGACCTTTTGATCAAGTCAGTCTCATGCAGTGTCCTGACCTATGTGTCACATTCAGTTCAATTCACATGCCAGATTTATTACACTGATATTTTTATAATGTGAATGTCACATATCAAAGGTTTGTAATAGGAATTATACAGCTACTGTATTAGTTCAGCACTTTACATCCATATGTCAATAGGTGGCAATGATTGACTTTGTTAGGCATAATTGAATCATTTAGTCAGCTGATTTGTTCATTTGAGTGAGTCATTGAATCATTCACTTGAAATAGTTTGAAAACAGATTCAGGAAGTTCAGGAAGGAAACAATAAATGATTGTCTTATGAGTGAATCATTTAATCAATCAATCACTCAACCAATTTGTTTAGAAACACTGATTGATTCAGTATGTCACTTTGTGGATTTTAATGACATGACCCTCAAAGACATTTTTGGTTTTGGTATCGATGAACCCCTTCGTTCAAGTTTGCCAGGGGGAACTATTTGTTGGTCACTGGAACGTTATATTGACTTTGTTCTGTTGTTGGCTGGATCACCATTCACTGTGGGAACTGTGGATGATGGTACCAAAGCCTGCTAACGTCACGCCTGCTACTCCAGGACCTGCTCACATCATGCCAGTTAAGTCAAAGTTTACTCATGTCATATCTACCAAGTCAAAGCCTGATCACATCATATCTACCAAGTCAAAGCCTGATCACATCATGTCCGCCAAGCCAGAGTCTGCTAACGTCATGTCTGCTACCCCAGGGCACTCACTGTCTGCCCTGTCATGACTATGGAGGCCGTTCATGAACTCACAGACTGTCTTGTTACGGCCATGGAGGCCATTCTTGAACTCACTGTCTGCCCTGTCACGGCCATGGAGGCCGTCCATTAATCCTTTCACGGCCAAGGAGGCCGTTCAAGAACTCTCTGCTTGCTCCGTCACAGTCAAGTGGTCTGTCCATGTCTCTGCTCCGCCATGGCTTCCTGCTCTGCCGTTATCACCAGGCCGCCCTGCTCTACCTGCACCGCCATGGCTGCCTGCTGTAAATAAACTGCACTTGGGTTCTTCACTACGCTCGCCTTCAGTCGACTGAATTCGTTACAGCGGACCAAAAATAGACAAAGATATTGTTAATATTATGTCCAAAATGTAAGTTATTATTAACTTTGTGTTTATTTAACTGTTTTATAAAAGCAATATGTGTGGCGGAGCTAAAATAAACAAAAACAGCTAGCCATATTGTGTCTAAAATATCAGTTACTATTAACGTCTTGTTTATGGAACTGTTGTAATTACAGGATAAAGAAATAATTGCTCGCCTTGTATCCCGTCCTTCTCACTACTATATATTGACTTTTGCTTGACATTTGGGAATTAGCTGCTAGTGCTATGACAACGAAAACCAAATAAACTGTCAGCTATTTGCAGAAAACAGAAGCTCAGCTTATGATGATGGGGATGGAAGTAGCCCGTATCAGGTTTGCTGTGGATTGTTAGCGGATCGGATAAACCTTCCCTAATGTCGACCCACTTGTGTTCATGGATAATTATCCGCAGTTCTCTGAGCTTGATGGATTGATTTGGTTGTTCGGATTTTGTTACACAACCGTTTCTCACCTACTGTTTTTCTGAGCACAGGTTGTGAGACTGCCCAGCTGCCCCAGTATAAATCTCCCACAGAAATCTGATCTGGCATTAGCATGGGCAGCACAAAGCTGTAGGCCTGTGCATAGGCATCTTCATAATTTCTAGACATCGTAGACAACATCATCATGTAATCAATGCTTTTCATACTATTTTATAATATAAAATATTACATTATAATGCTTATTTTATAATGTGATAAAAGTGTAGTTGTCTTTGTATATATTTGGGGTGATTATAATAACAACAATAACAATAATAGGCTAATATAAAATATTATTAAAATGATTATATTATAATACTTATAATATTATATTGTAATTATTACTATATATTTCTTTGTGTTGCTGTAATAATAAAATAAAAATTATATATATATATATATATATATATATATATGTAATTACTTGCAGAGGTTTTGTCATGATGCCATATTTTTCACGTCTAAAAAAAGTCGTATTAATGCCCCCACTTTTGAATATGAATCTTATCAGCTGTAATCTGCATGAATAACTGTGTTCTGACATGGGCGCCACAAATTGCTCTGCACTTCACAGCAATTTATGTGTCAACTGTCATTGTTTCACATGAACGCCGTTGAGGGTACTAATTACCATTATCATCCTTCCTGATGGTGAAATTCATTTGAATTCCACTCTTTTTGTTTCTGAAATGAGTGATGTAGGTCACAGGCAGGGTCTATACTGTCATCAGGATACTTGATAGCCAACTCGAATATGTCAATGTAAATATTATACTGTAAAGAAATCCTTGAGACAGCTCCTTTAATACTATTGTCAGTGAGACTTTAAAATTACCTGCCGTCAGTTAGCAAGCATATTGCTGTTTTTGTTGAAGACATCTTGAACAGAACATATTGCACCAAATTCTTTTAAGCTTATGTGCAGAAATACGACAGCAGAGGAGAATGTACACAGTATAGGATTTCTTTGTATGTGGAATCTCGCCAAGCACAACATTAATCCAGACCATCACGAGGTGAGACATTAAATATACACACATTCATGCACCTCTGTTTTTGTTCTGTTCTTTGTTCATTCAGGGTGTGCATGAGTGTGGCAGGTACTTCAAAGGGTAATTATAAATTTACTGTTTCATTTGTTCCAAATAAGAGCATAAATTAAGTTAACATAGTCAGATGAAGCCAGTTTTATTTGTGTAGTACTTTTCACAATACACACTGTTCCAAAGCAACTTTAAAGCTGGAGCCTACCAGTGACCAGATGTCAGGGAGGAGGCACATATTTAAATAAATGTCCACAAGTCAAATATTTAGGGGGCCAAGCACTTTCAATTTCTGGTTCATCAAATGGTTTTCAGATGTACACCAATGAAATTTTAGGGCATGGCCCGGCTTTGGTGACTAATTGGTCTGTATCTGTTGAACACCTTTCAGTCAGTATGAAAGTTAGTACTGTAAGCTTCAGCAACAGGACATGCTTTAATGCAACTGTTTGATTGGAGACATTGGCATCTCTGGTGTCTTCTTTGGTAAACATTAGTATATATCCTTAAAATATCATTTAGATAAATCAGCAAAATGGCCAGCAACATCCAATCCAATAAATTCAGTTACATTTTTCTTTGCGTTTTTTGTTTTTTTCAAGGTCATTCCTCTGATTTGACACTCCTGACTAAAACTATTTGGATACATTAAGTTTTGTGGTAGATATAATCAGTACCATTTTGTTGTCAAAAAATAACTACTATGCAATTTTTTTATCTGCACTCTTAAAAATAAAGGTTCCAAAAGGGTGTGTTCACAGTGATGCCATAAAATAACCTTTCAGTGGACAGTCATTAAAAGAACCGATTTTTTTCTTAGTGTGAAGAACATTTTAATAATCTAAATAACCTTTTTTTTTCGCAACAAAAAACCATTTATGCAGTGGAATTGTTCCATGGATGTTAAAGGTTCTTCATGGAACTATAGATATAGAGTGCGTAGTCCCTGGACAGAATGTTACAGAATCACCCTAAAACAAGTACAAAATATAAAATCAAAATGACAAAAAAATAAATTGTTTTAAACAAACCAAAAAAAAGTTATAAACATAACAAGAAAACATACAAAGCAATGTAGGAGCACAAACATAAAAGCATCCAGTCTTTATGAAAGCAGAACAATATGAGTGAAATTATAGAATAGACAGGTAGTCCCACATTGTCTGGTGCATATCTGTCATATTTGTGTCCAAGGATGCTAATATTCAAAATGTACATTATGGGCAGATTCTGTTAAGACAATCCTTTGCCAGACAGACAGTGCAGCTCAATAGATATCAACAGCCTCCTCTTCTGTAAGAACAGTAGAGCCTGCTGTCATCCCTGCCAGACAGTTTCTTCTTTTTTTCTGACAGACAGTTGGAAGTGATTGCATTTTGCGTTAATGCCTCATTACTCACAGGTGTGTATATGTACGATGTGTGTGTGTGTGTACGTGCTCTGTCTGTCTGTCTGTCCATCTGTTGGCGGCTCATTAGTGTTCGTGTTGACAGATGCGATAGGGCTTTTAATATATTCCACCCACTCTGTCACCACCCAAGGTCAACTACTGGGCAGTATAAGACACTGAGACTTGACAGAAGGCTGTAACAGACAAACACACAGAAAACCTGCTCGCAGTGTCTGTGTGTGGAGCCTCAGCAGCTTAGTTTCCTTTGAAAAACATCTAAATAACAAGGAATGTTCACAGGCTTTTGTAAAGCAATTGTGCTGAATTGATTTGAATGAATTTCTAATATGTATTTGAGCTAAAATGAATGTTGATGCTGATGCTCTGTTTACTCCTGTGGCCTCTTGATCTGCTTCTTGTTAGGCCACCATAATCCAGGAGATAGTAAGGAAGCATAAATCAGAAATTATTTCTTCTTTAAGAAACTCTTGTTTGTGAGGATTTTGAGGACATAATTATAATTAACACAATTAATTTAAGTATAATTGTTCCATGGGGGTTTACTGTCTGCAAGAACTGTGGTCATTATTAGATAATTAACTTTAGATAATTATTAGGTAGGTCATTATTAGATAATTAAGAAAGTCCAGACTCTAGAGTCAAACAGGCAGAATTCCTTGGCTGTTAAATCAGTTTTCATGGACCGTATCAATGACAGATCACTCTTGTTTTTTAAGATAATATTAGATGTACAGCACAGGGATAGCATACTGTACAGTCAGCCGGTCATTATCTCTAAATAAAACCCTGAAGTTTATTTTCAGATAAAAACTGGCTGACTGAATATTATCCTGCTTATTGCACAACTATTTAAAATCAGATAAATGTACATTAAATATTTTTGAGTTATATTACATTACATTACATTGCATTATATTATATTATATTGTAGCCATGCGGAAAAAGCTCTTAATGTTCATTTTACTGTACTGTGTAATGTACTGATAATCATCTGTATAAATATAAATAAGCACTTAGCATAATGTACGTATTCTGTGCATTTAGGCCAAACTGTAATCACAAGGATTACATTAAAGGATTGTTTGTAGATACAGTTTAAACTATTTTCTAATGCAATATCAAAATGGTTACTGCTTCTGTGATGTAGCATGTCAAGGCATGGGAACATGACTATCAGAACTATCCATGACAGCTTTCCTTTAGCTGAGGTTGGTCCTGGTCATTACCTCCAAAAAAAGAAAGAATAAAAAAGACCTGTTCAAAGTGCATGTGGAATACAGATGTCTTTGTGTAAAACGCTGTCACGATGTGCAATTTGTAGCCTGAGGCAGAATACTCCACAAAGTCATTCCTGGTTTTCCTGCTGTGTGAAGGCACGCAGTCTGTGAAGAATGTTCGCTGAAATTAGGTCTGATGCTGAGGGACCCATCTGAGTGAGATGTTCATTAATGCGGTATATTGTTTGCCAACTTTAGATATTAGCTTTTGTGTTGGATAAAGAGGCTGACCTAAAGATGCCTATTTCAGTCGGGTGCCCTCATTAGACTGAACTTCCCACCTTAGTTTCAAGCCTTGTGATGTGATTGCATTCTTCCATTTTTAGAGGCTTTTATTGGGAGACAAAAATTGTGTACAGTAACTGAACATGCTGAGTCTGAGGAAATTCTGTTGCTCATGAGGAGAGTTAATGGAGATCTTATGTTTCATTTACGTATCAACTTTGTTTCAGATGAAAAAAAATGAGACATTTGTTGACATACGGTAGGCATTTAGTTTTATCATTAATGTGGATGTGATAGTTCAAGTGATCTGGTTTAGGAGTTTAATGAGAATACTTGAGGACATGTTGATACCTCTTTTCATTGCACACTTGGAAAATCTCTTGGAAGAGAGCCTCTTGGAAAATCTGCTCATTTTGAGTCATTGTTGAGATCTATGTAACAGCTATTTAAAATTAAATAAATGGACATGAAATATTATTTGAGTTTAAATGTATATAATATAATATAATATAATATAATATAATATAATACTTCCATCTATTTTACAAACCACTTGTCCTATGTATGTGGTTGCTATTTATAAATAAATTGATATATTATATTATATTACATTACATTATATTATATTATTTTATATTACCATTTTTGGGGGGAGAGATTAAAATGCTTCAGTGCATATTGATCGTACACATTGGCATCTTGGAAAATCAGTTAATTTTGAGCTATTGTTGAGATGTCTTCTGAAATTGTAGAGGAGATGTTTTTGAGACATTTGAGACACTCAGGAAATTTCAGTAAGACTTAATCTTGTTGTCTAGGCGATACAGTAGATATATGATTATGTTATTATTGCTTTATTTATTATTAAGTTTTCAGTACTGAGCAGTGCATGCAAAAGCAGAGGAGAATCGTTTTCAATTGGATGCTTATTGAGACTGAATGATTGAATGATTAAATACACTCACATTTACTGGCTGATTTGCTTTCCCATTAAAGAGTCAATTATGTGCTATAGTGAGTCTACTAGGGGAGAGATATCAGAATGTAATGCAGCTGATTCTTAATCAAACTATTCAAATAATAGCCACGTCTCCACTGGATTGTTCTAGCCTCATTGTCATATAAAATTAGCTCAGATGGTTGATTTGGTTGGATTGCTAAAAAAACCTAGTCTGATTGTGTCTCAGCAGTAGTATCAGAAACATTCAAAAACAATTTTTCAGAATAAATTTAGTTATAAAGCTAAGTTACACTGACAGCACTGCGCAGTACATATATCGACTTGACTTTCCAAGAAATCAGTCTTAAAAAACTGGGCTGAACGGTTTCCCATACGTGATTGAAGATTAGTCCAGGAATAAAATAGAATTTATTCGCCAAGTTTATACTCGGGAGAAATTGAAAAGTGTATTGCTCCAAAGGTAACAATGAACAACACACAAATAAACAGACAAGGTTTACTTTGTGGTGGGACAGAAAAGGGAGAAAATGTAATTGATTATTGTTTGTCTGTGCTGCTTTTCTCGGTGAACCTTTTTTTGGTCATATATTTTGTGCAAAAACTTTTTCTGAGAAACCAGCATTTTCTTATTCAACCAAATGTGCAAACTGTTTCTGAGAACCAGCCTTATAGATCTTATAGATCGTTCTAAAGCCAGGTTAAGATTTTTTTTTAGCAAGTAATGATATATGCTTTGGTCTGTTTGTCACACACAGCTAGCATGGTTTCAGAAGATAAATATAGTGTTGTATAGTTTGCTTTTATAATGTTCTTATGGTGCTTTCGTACCCTTTTTTGAAGCTTTCCAGCCCCAATTCTCATTCTGTTTCATTATATTGAAAAAAGTAGCCATTCTTTAATGGATAAACTATTACTTTACAAAGATTTAAAGATCCTTTTATTTTTTTGCTAAACAGAATCTGCTTTGCTGCTGTAACCCTTGTGCTGAATGATTTGGATAATCTGATCTGGATAATATTATATCAATCTCCAGCCAGCCTCATACCAGATAGTCCATGAAAGTGAGGAGTCGGGACATGAAGACAAGCCTAGAGGTCGTAAATGAAGGTAAAGGTCTGACCTTGACACAAGCTCTACCTTCCTCCACCTCTCATGTTTTTGTAGAAGAATCCATATGGTTCTGTGGGCAGGGACTTCTCTGAAGGGCATGCCAGGAGTAATGTGTTGCTGTGTAAGGTGAATGCTAGCTAGCACTGACAAATATTCACTGAGGGGGTTCGCAAAGTCAGTCGTAACAGCTTGCAGCCATTGTGAGGTGCACAATGCCCATTGTATTGAAAAAAGGTGTCTGTTGTCTGTGAAACTCTGTGAGTCAGTCCAGATCATGTTCCTTTGGTTTGTGGCTGGTGTGCTCAGATTCCACAGCTTCTTTAGATTTAGTAAGTCACGAATATGGAAATATCTCAAATTACAATCTGGTTCAAGATTTTGTTCAAGACTTTTATGAACCTAAATATTAACTTGGAGCATTAAAGATGTCTAAGATATAGATGTTGATAAGACTGGAGGTGTCCAAATGTAATAGTTTAACAATCTATTCAAATATTCACTACTACCATTGGGTTCAGTAATATTTTTTTGAGAAACAAATTTGATAGTTTTATTCATCAAGTAAATTGATTGATTAAATTGTGTCAGTTAGATATTTATTAAACAGGTTTCTTGAGTACCAAAATAGCATATCAGAATGATCATGTGACACTGAACACTGGAGTGATGGCCGCTGAAAATTGAGCTTTGCCACTACAGATTTTTTATTTTTTATTTATTTAATTTTTTATTACAATATATTACAATAGTAAACAGTTATTTTAATTTGTTATAAAATTTCACAATATTACCATTTTTGACTGTAGTTTTGGTCAAATAAAAGCAACCTGACCATAAGACTCTTTAAAAAAAATAAAAATAAATAAATAAAATCGATGATCCCAAAATTTCAACAGTAGTATTTTCCATTACAGTATATAACAGTTTGCTGTAGATATACTATTGATATTTATTTTATCATGTTTGTATTATTCTGTAAATATGTTGTTTTTCTATAATTTTGTGTCTAGCTGTTGTATATCTGTGAGTACTAAAAGCTTTGTTACCAAGCCAAATTTCAGTCAGCCATTCTGGATATCAGGAGATTTGGCCAAAGAAAATGATGGACATGCATTTGCAAATTATTTACAAAACACAAGATAAGCCAAATACAAAACAAGGCTTGGATTAATTCTCTTAGTTTTTAAAGAAGAATGGGAAAGTAATTTTGACAGACAAAACATCTGGCTTCTCTTTTCGTTCTCTTCCCAGTCCCTTGTGAATATTTCTATCAGTGTTGCAAAATATTACAACATCCCAAAAGCATCCACCATCACCTCTGCCCTGTCACATTAAAGAGAATTGTAAGGTAAAATGGAGAATGCATTCCCCATGGAGTGTCATTTAAGTAGTTTCTCTCGCTTGCCCTTCTTCCATCCTCCTTGACTTGTTCTCTGGGTCTCCAGCTGTGGTGGCTCTTAACAGTTCAGCTACTTTGTTCTGCTGTTAAAAAAAATCCCTGGAGCTTCAGGAAGTCACATGCTTGTGCATTGTTTTTGCAACATGCTAGAGGGCAGCTGTGAGGCTGTTGTTACCCATTGCTGTTGACCTGTAGGGTACAAAGGTTTTCATTTCAGCATATATACACCAGTGATTCCCAACTAGGGATATGTGTATCCCAGAAAGTGCTTTAGCAGGTTTTTGTTACATGGAAGTCATTAATTACTTAATTAACTTTTATAAAATGTCCCATCTGAATATCATTTATAAAGAAATTTACTATTAGACATTAGATCCTTAAAACCTATTTTACTTATTGCCAAATATATTGGTGCCATATCGATTGTCAGCCGATATGATTGTTAATATGTCTATTATTATACTATATACTATTATTTTATATCTATATCTACAACGATCACAAACACTCAGCAGAGATCATTATAGAGTTATCGTGTGGTTTCATCAAGTGTTGGCCTATTTAAAAAAACATATATATATATATATATATATATATATATATATATATATTATCATATTATCAAATTTAGGACATTACTGTATAATTAATTGTGATCTTTTCCGCCCCTGTTTTTACATTTTATATTACCTTTGCCGGTATCTAATAATAATAATAATA
Source organism: Sinocyclocheilus anshuiensis (assembly GCF_001515605.1). Classification (NCBI taxonomy): domain Eukaryota; kingdom Metazoa; phylum Chordata; class Actinopteri; order Cypriniformes; family Cyprinidae; genus Sinocyclocheilus; species Sinocyclocheilus anshuiensis. Next base: position 158,226 of record NW_015537929.1, on the reverse strand, counting down.
ATAATAATAAGTTAAATTTATATAGCGCCTTTCCCAAGCTCAAGGACGCTTCACAATGACAAAAGCAAATAAACAATCATGTCATACATAGATGGATTTTTGTCAAGTCCAGAACGTGCGATTGCAGTTGCATACCACAGTAATAATACAGAATCATAATCACAATCACACTGCCAGGATCATGGACTGTCTGTGTCATGTTTTGCCCCGTTTCTGATCCCTTATTTGGTTATGTTCCTGTCCTCGTTTTGTTAATTAGTTTGATTAGTCATCCCATACACCTGTGTTTCCCCAATCATCCCTGTATTTAAGTCCTAGTCTGTGCAGTCTGTCTCTGTCGGTTCTACTTGTTATGTTCATGTGTTTCTTGGATTAAAGACTGTTTCGTTTATTCCTCTTCTCCATCATTCCTCGCCATCACAGATTGTGACACACACACACACACACACACACACACACACAAAAAAACATTATAACCGGTAATATTGGTTGAACATATAGGTTTTGAGTTTAGACTTAAATTTGTGTGGTTATTGTCCAAAGAGCCAGGGGCAATGTGTTCCAAAGTTTAGGAGCCATAACAGAGAGAGATCTACCTCCCTTGAAGTTATAACACTGTTAAATTTAACAATGAATATCTATTTTTATACTGTGTATTATGTATAGTGGTGGAAATTCACTTGTACCATTTAAAACAATTTATTTATTCATTTTTATTATTATTTTGAATTTGTTTAGGCCAAGAATATATAGTAGAATAGTGTATAATTTTAATATCAGCTGTTTTATCGGTTATTGTCTCTAACATGAATTATTGGCTTATCATCATAATTCATCCATATGTAGTCATGTATCTCCAATGTATACCCAGCTGCAATTGGAGTGCTTCTATGGGGGTAGAGGGTGCTAAACACCCTCAAACGAAAGCAAAAGCAATTGAAGATCTGGCAAACTATCCAGTGCATATTTGCATTTGCTCAGAACAGTGTCAAAAGTTACTATTAACAACATTTTTTTGCAGCGTTGAGCTGTGTAGCCAATCACAGAAATATCTGTTGATTTTTTTAACGCAAATGCCAATCAGAAACGTTTTAGTTCTTCAGAATTCACTCACTGCTGAGTTTTTATTACGTGCAGTTTTGCACGCTCGTGAATCATCTCATAACTAACTGCAGACATAATGCAAAAAAACGACAAGGAAAACTTCAGTGAACATCAGAAAAGCAGCGTGCACATTTCTGGTTAAAAATGAAAGGCTATCAACTGACACTTAAAACGGGAAGCATCGCCATTCAAATTCGCAGCAAGAGTCAAAGCTAGTCTCAACAATTAAATGTCGCTCATGCTTATCAGTATCAGCTAAATTGGTGCATCACTAGTATTATTGTGTTATTTAAGGGCTACTTGGTGAGTCTGTTTTCTCTCAAAGTATTGATTGTTTTTATTCTAATAATGCACTTTCAGTTGGGTTTGGAGCATCATGAGTGTGACTAACCAATGACAATTTTTTCATGTTTGCGTGATCTGTTCCTTTAAATGTGCCATTTTATGTATTCTCAAGGCTTATTTTCTTTATCCACTAATGACAGAACAGTGGGCTATTGTCTGTTTTTCCCTCCCTTAGCCATGAAGTGTCAACAGACTACTTCCAAGCAGCCATTAAAAGGCATTGACGCCTTTATAAATAATTCAACCACTTGACTGGATGCTAAATGAATGGAGATGATACGGACAGAAGGTTTTGGTTTCCAGGGAGTCCTTGAGGAGGAGGGAGTGTTTGGAGGGTTAAAATCACCTCCTCAAAACAACACCCACCCCAACACGGACAAAGAGAGAGGCTTAACACCAACCAAGCTGATCTTCTCTCCTCTTTCGCTTCCTCTGACTCGGTGAGAAATCGCAGAGGTTTTCCTGCTCTTTTCTCTCCTGAAACAAAAAGAGGCATTTCTGTGAATCAAAGCCACTCCTCAGGAGTCTGTCTTAGGTCCACCCCGGAATGCCACCATGGAGCTTGAGGGCTTGCGGGGGCCCAGAGTGGACAGCAGGTGGAACAGTTCCAGGTTTTGTTCTCATTTGTCAATAGCCTTGGAGTGAAGTTCTGTTCAGTAGGGAAATTAAGAGAAATTACTTGTTGCCAACCGGAAAAAGTATTGTCAACAGGACAGAGAATAGATGGATGAAGTAAGAGACAAGGGAGGCACAATGTAGCAGCATCTGCTGAAAGAAACTGTCATAGATATGCTAGACATAGATGGATTTTAGTGAATAAATGAAGCAGATACAGAACAATCATATCAATTCATTGGTTGCTACTCAAGAGAAGTTGACTCCATTCAAGTGTGTGAGAATGTTACCCCCTATGGCTCTGAACATTGGATGGGAAAAGGCCAAGTATGAGAGATAATGTGATTTTTGGAATGAAATAATTATTTTAAGGATTATATGAATGTCAGATGCCAGCATAAATGCTAACTTTAGCATCCACTAAACATCTACTGTATACTCTGGGTCAGAATTACCTGAGGAACCTAGATGATAGTAAATAGCATCATTAACCTTTTCATTTTGGAAATGTTTTCCCTTGATTAGCAACCACTGAAAAGGTTGTTGTTGCAGAGTGATAAATGGATGTAAACATCCTCTTGAGGTACTTGTCCTATTGTGATGAACTAGTGAATAGTAATGTTCCAGGCATCCAAGTGTCCCAAGTTTAGACCGTACAAGCAGGGGAAAAATGCACACTCTGAGATTCATTATTTTATTTTGTTTATGCTAATGGATCTTGCTTTTGTGTTTGAGGGTTATGGGCCATTCAAAATTAAACAGAGAATGATTTTAAATTCCAAATCAATCACAAATTAAAATGAACAGGTTGCTGAATTGGACTTTGAATTTCAATGCAAGAAAGTACAATTAAAATGTTAAATTACTATATTTAATGGCGGTCATTTATTATAAGACTATTTATTTGAAAGTTTAAAAAAAGTTTAAAAAGTCTTGGAAGTTTGAAGGTTAATAGATAGACAGACAGACAGACAGACAGTGGCTGAGAAGAACACCTAGTTTCCCAGAATGCATTGCACGTGTTGAATTTCTTTGAATTGCAAATCAGTAAATAAGTCTTCTAATTCAGTAATTTTAATTTAACTTCCCGTGCGTTGTGGCCAGTTCAATTAATTCCTGCTCATAAATTGTTAGTCTGAGAATTTTTCAATTCTTACATTTCTATTAATGCCAGAATGTTTCTTCCTTTTTAAAATGAATTTTGGCATGGGCTTAGGAATGATCCGAAAATCTTACCAGTGTGACTCATGAACATTAATTCGGTGAAGTATTTGCCTAGGAGTCAAAACTGCTTTGCTGAAAAGTAGGTAAATGGGTGCCACCAATAATACTGTTGGTGCGTTGATATGTTAGATTGGCTGCTGGTTCAACTGGTTGGCACAGCCTTCTGCTTGACCTCAAAACCATTTTACGTCACCAACAAAAATATTTCCTTTGCTTTGCGGCTAAGCGAAATTAAGCTCTTGAAATATAATTATTACTGTGAATTTAGATATTTCTATTATGGTTGCTACTCCCATAGATTTTGAAATTCCAGCCCTGTTTACAAGCAACAGAAAAACAGCTTGGAAGCTACGAAGTGAATTAGTCTGCTTTCTTTGTCAGTAAACCTGGTAAACTGAGAGCTTTTACATAAATATTGCCCCTGCTGGACTAATGAAACCCTGAAGCAAATGGATACGTGGTTGAATGGGCCATAGTGAGGTTGTCTCAAGAGTGTGTGTGTGTGTGTGCAACACCCAGCTGTTGTTATTTCTGTATCATTTCAATTGCAGCAGCTGTCAGGGGAACTTAGGGCTGTCTAAATGAGTACAGGAGCCAAGAGCTCTCCGCCTGACTGACGGGTCGCAGACCTGGGAAAGGGAGAGAGGAAGAGTGCGCTGGAGGGAACATTTTGTTTGGATGAAGAGAATAGAGCAAAGGAAGTGTATGTGTGGTGCTGACTTAGAAAGGGTGAATTAACTGCATGTCTACAAATAATTTCAGCTATGTTGTCCTCTAGTACCTGTTAGCAGTTTTTTTTTACCTTTTGCTTTTAAAAAAAGGAAACTAATCTTTATTTCCTTAAAGCCTCTGAAAGAAGACATTTCACACACTTTAATCTCCTATTACAATAGCGAGGAAGATGTTTTAATTTTCTTCTGTTAAACTGTCTGACGGGGTTTCAGCATATTGTTAGCTGGCTGCTAAGATGTTCTAGGTTGTTGCTAGGTGGTTGCTTGTCAAATTAGACCATTATATGTGTTTATACTGTATTCTGGCTCCCTGCACTTCCTTTTTAACCTTTGGGTACTGTTGTTGCATAAAGCCGAATACTACATATAAACACCTACATTATTTAGTAAATCAAAATAGCAACGAGCTGAAAAGGTTGTGGTCTGTCTTATCGCCGTGGTGACGCTCTACCAGAGCAGCACCTCATTTATCCATTTGCTTGGTCGGTTCATTACTGGGGGAAGTCGGTCACCTGGGTGAAGGGCCAGGTGGGGGCCATCGATTTTTCCATCATCTTCTTCTCTCCTTCTGCCTCAGTTGGCAGGCTTCAATGTGAACCCTGCATTAGTCTCATCTTCTCCGTTCAATGTGCAATCGATTGCTCTACGGCTTTGTGATGATAAATTCATAGCATGCTGCAGGACTTACTTTCTCTAACTCACTACTCGACAGTGGAGGTTGTTGCTGTTATACGAAGAAGAAAAAATTGATTCTTGTGGGTCTCCTTGAATTCTGTAAACTTTAAATAATTGATGTGGGTTTTTTTATGTTTGAATGAACATAATGCTGATGAAAGTGAGGACGGATGTTGTGCAGCGCTTGATGTGTTCACACATATCCAACCTTGTGCAAGCATAACATATAGTGTACATTTTTTGCTACTCTGTACACTTAAATTTGCTTTATTCTATTATGTTATTTAAGTTTTGTATAATTTTTTGCATAATTGCATTTGAATAAATTAAATTAAATTAAATATATTTAATTGTAGATCAAATGTCTGAGAGTATCATTGAAATAACTTGATTTTGGTAATTGTCTCTGACTTACCAACTGCTTTTACTGAAATCGCGCCCTTGTTTGTCAGAGGTCATCATCAGTGTGTTATTTTAGAATTATTTACATATTATTAGAGTGTTTATTTATGTTTTGAATAGGCTTATATTTGTGTATTTTCAGTTTTCATTTAAGCAATTTTGATATGTGCTTTTGTCATTTACTAGTTTCTTTTAAATATTATATTTATCTTTTATTTCAATTTAAATAGTATTAGTACTTCAACTTATTTTCAGTTAGCTAACAAGGCAAAAAAATAAAAAATAAATGTAATATTTATATTTTATATATTTTAATTAACAAAAAGGATTTGTAATTGTTTATTTTGTAGTTAAAAACAACACTCATCATCGACAGACAAAAAACTGTCTTTACCTTTTTTCTCAGATTCCTTGTCATATGTTGCAATGGCCAATTTTTTCAGCAAATTAGTATGAAAGAACTTGCAGTATGTGGGACCAATAACTCACTCACTGGTAGCCAATCCATATGTCTCCTTCTCTCTGTCTGTCCAGGAAGATGGGCAGCAGGTTCTTCTGGTTGTCTCATTAGCACTGCAATGTCAGGTTGTTGGTTAGAGCAGTGACTTTTGTTTGCATAATGGTGGATGGAGGCCACCTTCAAGGGGGAAGAAAGCGGTGAGTCTGTTCCTCTTAGGCCCATGAAGGGAGGGGTGCTGGGTGTCAAGATCCTCACCGGGGTCAGCGGTCCTTTGGACAAGGATAGAGTGTCCACACAGCATGCCAGAGTTTATTTAGTACCAGGCAACAAGTTGTGATGAAACCTGAGCCTCTTGCAGATGGTGAGCCGACTTCCCTATCCCTTTTCAAAGCCGATCTGTCAGATAAGGACTGACTCTAGCATCCCAATACAGCTACAGGATGTGTTCCACAATGCCTAAATGAACTTCCTCAATGTTAAGGCAGTTGCTGAACATTTAGCTGCTAAATGAGGACCGTGTGCCATTTCCGCTTGGGATCAATGGCGTCAGATTGATGAAGAACACTTGTAATGTGCAGCTCTCTCTTTGTAATGACCATCATTTGGGTTAGTGACCCAGAATTTTAATAAACCCATTTTTTTTAAAGGTGCTTTCCACTTGCATTTCCCACAATATTCAGTTCCTATTCCTTCCTGACAGTTTCAAAGAGGGACTCTCTTCTTTTCTCCTCCACTCTTATACCCCTCGACCCAGCCTATACGCTGAAGATCAAGTTTCTCCAGCCTTGCAGCTAAGTCCAGCTGACGACAGGCCCGTTGGCAGTCTTGTTTGATGCTGAAAGCGGATCCCAGTACCACCCTATGAGCTCTGCATAGCAGGAATGTGCAGGAGAAAGGGATGAGCATGTTGTGGTGTCTCTCTGATGCCCTTCATGAGTAACTTGAGAAGGCATATGTGTTCGAAACGTCCAGTGGGCTGCCATCGCGCTCTCATACACTCCTTTTTTCTCAAAGAGATCTGCGATACCTGAAGAAAGCTATCCATTAGCATTCCCATTCATCTCAATGGCAGTTGCTTGGAAGTACATGATTTGAAATCTGCCATCTTTGCTCGAGACCACAGAACTTTTTGAACCAATCTCCTGAGCTGTTAAGTCATGTGATGTCATTTTGTAAAATGTATGTACAATACATTCTCAGAAAAAAAAAAGGTACACAAACTGTTACTGGGGTGGTACCATTATAAAAAGTACACTTTTATACCTCATTTACCCCTATATGGTGCATATTAGTACCTTAAAGGTACATATTACCTAAAGTGCACCTATTAGTACCTAATTGGTACATATTAGTACCTTCTGAAAGCATTCCGCCCCAGTGACAGCTTTTTTACCTTTTTTTTTCCCTGAGAGTAGTAAAATATTAACAATAAATGTTACTTGCAAACAGTTTTATTCTGTCAGAACTTATTTTGATTGGCTGTCAGTGGAGAAAGATGCTGTTTAAAACCAGATGGTGAACTTATGGCATCTACCAACAGGATAACAGGGCTATGCGAGCCAGACAAACCTTTGAACCTTTTCTCTCCCTCATCAGTATTCTAAGTTCTGATTTGTGCTGCTAATTTAGATGACCGTCTGAGATTGTAACTTGTTTTGGTCTCATTAGTTATCATCGCTCTTGATGAGAACAAGAGAGATCCACTTGACTTTTAATCTTTTGTTGCGATAGCATCTCAGCAGTGATACTTCAGGTTATATGCACAGCCTGCATTTAAGTGGAGAAATCTTTCCTCATTTTAATGATGGAGAAACTTGCTCTCCAATGGTTTGCAGACTGTGTTTACGAGGCATTTCAAAGAGACAATTGAAAGGCAGTGCACTTAAGGGAAAATCACAAAACCCAGAGCGTATCACTCTCTTATTTTCTTGACTTAACCTTGGCACTAAATTCACTAGACAAGAGAAAAACGGGTATTAGAAGTCCACCCCCCCACCCCCCCAAAAAAAGGAAAAAGTTTTTCTTCCTAGCAGTAATTAACCAGAGCCTCCTGTCAGCACTGATTGAAAATGACCTGCCTTCATTCTACAACATTTTGAGTGTTTATGCGAATATCATCTTATTTTTGATTGGTTTACAGACATGAGCCAGAGACATTAGGGCATCTCTTTGAATGTTTCATTGTTCAAACAGACTTTGTTTCACTAGGGTATTGTCAAAAGTTTCCACAAAACCTGATGATATTGTTGTTCAGCAGTGTTCCAAAAGAACATCTTGTGAGCTTGAGTGGAATCAAGGAAATCTGAAATGTAATTCTTCATTTTACATAAGTATAAATATGTAAAAGCACAGAAAAGTGAAATGTATAAAACAATTGGCACAATAAACAAAAACTATTTCTCCAGATTTTCCACAATCAAAAATCTCCCAAAGTACAGCTAGATGTAAAAAACTCTATGAGCACAGATAACATGATGCTATCGAATCTCGGCGAGTGAGCCAATCACGCTTAGGCAAGATGAGAGGATAACCTATAGCGTGACTCTTTTCTGACTGCTCTCTTCGCAAAAATATCAGCCTCATGTAATCAAAACATAGTTATCCTCTGCTGCCTGTTGACTGCTTTGAAAAAGCAACACTAACAGACATCCACTCACGCAATGCAGGACGGCACTCACAAAACGGGAAAGATATTGATCCCTTCTGGTAATTCCACCGTATTGTTTTCATTTTAGGGTAAATCATGTGTCCTGCTCACTTTGATGTTTGTATTTCTCTTGTGTTGATGTAATAAATAGTGCACAGATCTCTACAGATCCTCTACAGTTTGATGTGCTGATTTAAGTATTTTGCACATTGACATATCCAAGTTTGAGTGCATCATCCAGAATGTTCTTACAGGTTTTTTTTTATGTGTTTCAGGCATTGTCGGTATTCATGAACATGACTCCGGTAAACATAGCTACTGTAGATGTTATGCTAAACATTGTGTACATGTCATTGCTATGTAGATTTGAGTCTATGCGTGCCAGCAAAAAATGCTAAGTCAAATACCCCCATCACTCTTGAGGAACAAAGGCGTCCCTAGCCGATTATCTCTATGGCGTGCAGCAGTATTGAGAGTGGCTCTTAGACATTGAGACCCTCCTTCCTTTCTCTTTGTTTTAGACAAAGTGTCTGCATTTGTTTGAGTCAGAAAGATTAAGAAGATGGCTGAAGAAGATGCAGGTGAAAGTATGAGTAAGCACAACATGCAGTGATTTGCTTCCATTTAGAGACAAAAGCAGTGATGTTAGGCGATGTGTCCTGGCTCAGAGTCTACATTTCATTTCATCTCATTTGTGTTCAATTCTGCACAGTCAAGAGTCCACACATCTTGGTAAACCATTTTTTATGGACCTCGCTTTGTGCACATTGTTATGATGGAACAAAACTTTTTCCACAAAATTGGAAGCACTCAATTGTCTAGAATGTCATTGTGTGTGGGTACATTAAGATTTTTGTTCTCTGGAATTAAGGGGCCAAGCCAAACCTATTAATTTTGAAAGGGATGTCCACATATTTTTGGCCATGTAGTGTATATTGGTGTGGTGTTATTATGGACAGTTGAGTTCTGGAGTTCATCCTGAAAAAATCGTAATGAAAAACTGTGATTTTGAGATTTTGTTTTAGTGGTCTTGTCTGTTTATATTTACTACACCCTAAATTCTCACAATGATGATAATAAAAGTTACAAAATATTGCCATATTTATTTCACATGTAAAAATACAACAATGGATTAAAATGTACACTTTCTGAAGAAACTGTTAGCGGTTCTTGCCCATGCAAAAACTTCAATGCTACTTTTTGAATTCATGAGTTCGCCTGCCCATTTGGTGGGCAGTTGCTAGGTGATCCCTAAGGTGTTCTAGGTGGTTGCTAGGGTGTTCTGGTTGGATGCTAGCTGCTTGCTTACTGGCCAAATCAAAAGAGCCCACCCTAAGGTCGCTGTAACATCCTGATCTCTAGCTACGTTTTGGGTCTCTTCAAGATTTTTTTTCACCCATGTGCCAAGTGAAAATTTTTAAAGCAGCATACTAAGATAAGTATAACCATCGATTTCATCAACAAAATAACCTATTTGGTGTATCTTTTATGTCTGTAGCACAACTGATAAAGGTATGGGATGAGCTGCACACCAATATTTAGTAAGTTTTAGGGCCTCATCCCGAGTAGTAGTTAAATCTTGCAGGAATGGAAAAAGGAGATGGACAGAGAGAAATTGACAGACTGAGATGGAACTGATGAGCTGCTGATTGGTTTCTTCTCTCAGTGATACCCAATCAGACTCCTCTCCGCGGGGAGACCTTCACCGTGCTGTCTGCTCCCATCCACCACCTACGCTTCACTTGCTTGTTATTTGATGTGTAATGGAATTAAAGCCAGGCCGTATTACCCCCAAACAGTAATTATCACTGAATTTCCCCTGTGGCATCCCTCAGTTCGCACACTTTTATTCTCTTATCAGCACAAGGTGAGAGACATTCTGACAGCCAAGGTCAATACAGACATGCCTTCAGTGACCCAAAGAAGACACTGCATACACTAACGCTGTTTAAACACAAAAGAGAATGAGATACTGAGGCGATGTACATATTTATTTTTCTATGTAGGTATTTGGAACGTGTCAAAACATTTTGGGCTGCTCTGTCAGAATTTTTTAGAAACTGACATGTTCACAGTTTAGGCAAACATTCCACAATCAAATTGAGATGGCGTGTCTTCATTTTGAGTGGAGGAATGCATAGCAGTGCAACGTTTAGTTTTTCTAGGGTACAACACATCCGCTCATTTTCTGCTTGTCATGTTTTTGGATTATTAGCCTACAATCATCCATTATAATATCTTTTTAGGTTATTAACCAATAATTCTCTATTATAATTTCAAAATGTATTTATTTAATGCATTTCAAAACAAACCATGCACACAGTCGTACTTGCTTTGGGGAAATTTGAGGAGGTTTGGTTGGTGGACAGCAGCCAATTTCTGTTTCTTCCTTTAAAACTTAATTCACGTACACAATCCAGGCATTTGTACTGCAGCAAAAAACATAGATGATTTTCAATACATCTTTCCTGAAACAGGACATTATTGTTGAAGTCAGATTTACCGCCTGTCGTGTATAAGGCCGTGATTTGATTAAAAAGTAATATCCGAATCTTAACTCGTGGGGCTGAAAGCAAGAGTATTATCTTGTCATTGACAGGATTAGTTTTGATGGAGAATGGCTGTACATGCAATAACGGGCAGATCTATCATCTACAGTATCCCTCTGCTTGTGTTTATCTGTGTGGGGGAAGATGATTGGGGTTACAAATAACTTGTGTATTTGTTATAGTAACATTTGTCTTCCACTTGCTCTGTCATTGGCTGTTCTGATTTCTTATGTTTTTTTATGAACTGAGCTTTACATTCTTAACATATTACAATTTTAGCATGCACCATACAGAAAAAATGGGTCATATTTTGCCTCAAAATCAAAAAGAAATAAAAAGAAATTAATCTCTATAATTATTCTATAATGCATCTGGACATTTTACTTTTTTATTTTTACTTTGTATAATTCTCATTCTTAATAATGATTCTTGTCGTATTATTTCTGTAGTAGAGTGTTTTTGTACTTTTGAACTTTGAGGAAAAATTACTGTACTAATACGTTTTATTAAAGTCAGCATAAATTTAAGTCAGTACAACAAATAATAACATGATGGATAAGTACTTTATTTTTCTTGTGTTAAAGAAATGTGAAAGTTTTTTTGATAATTGTGGTTGGTATGTGATGTGCTTGAAAATAATAAATGAAAATAATGTCACAATTCAAATTATCCTAATGGCAACGCTTAAATAGTTAAATAGTTTTATTTTTTTATTTAATTTTAATTTTCACATGTTTTGAGAAATTCAACCGTCTGCTGCATACTTTAAGGCAGATATGAAAAATTGATGGGTACAAAAACATCAATAATGGGGCAAAAACATCCTGTGTCTCAATCATGTATTCAGAAGGAAGAGCTTTTAACTTTTAAACATAGGTCATTAGATGCAAGTGAGATTCCTATAGTGATTTGAATGGTGTGCTGCTTTCCTCTCAGGAGTGATGGAGCCTCTCGAAGGATATCAGCTCAGCAGGACGTGCTGTGGAAGAGATGCTTGCGATTAATCACTTCCCTTTGGATGTGCTGTTTTGCTGAAACCCATTTCCTCTGGCCCTAAAAATCAGTGTGAGGAGCCAGTTTAAAGCCCACTGGGGAGGAAGGACAAACTTTGAGCTGTTGCCTTTGGCCCCTTAGTAAAAATGTACTAAGAAAGTGGCACCAGAAGGTGGTTTTGGATTACTTCAACACAGATTAACCAAAAACTTAAATGTAAAAGTCTAAGGCCTGGTTTCACAGACAGGGCTTAGACTAAGCCAGGACTAGGCAATAGTTCAATTAGGACATTTAAGTAATTTTTATTGACCTGACTTAGGAAAAACATTACTGGTGTGCATTTTGAGACAAAACAGAGGCATTGATATATTTTAAGATCAGTCAAT
>NW_015537929.1:125094-141431 GCF_001515605.1 Sinocyclocheilus anshuiensis | reverse complement strand
GACAAAACAGAGGCACTGATATATTTTAAGATCAGTCAGTGCAAGTTTCTTTCAGTTAAAACAGCTCAGACTTACACTTTAGTCTGGGACTAGGCTTAAGCCTTGTCTGTGAAACCAGGGGTAAATGTAGAATGTACATAACTCTTCAGTTTTTATGAAAGTGGTGTTGTTGAAAACAGCTGCTAGTCTCTGGATAGGGAAACCGGCACTACAACTAAAGTTCATCAAATTTAGTCAACATATATCTAGTTTGTTTACATGATCCATCAGTACTGTGAATGTGTCTAAGGGGTCTAACTCATGACCCTCACATTGCCCTCTTGGGTTTAAAATCGGTCTGGACGTTTGTTTAAGAATTCCATTTAACCTTGCAGCAAACAATCTTGTTCCTCTGTGAAAGGTGATGTCAGTTGTGATCAGTGGATGTCCACCCTGTCCTCCCCAGAGAGCAACAAATCCATTCTATCTGCAAACTTCTCTTATTGTTTCTCTCGCCCCTCTTGGTAGGTACAGCTAGAATCCAAACCTGAGACCTTACGCAAACAAGCGACAGAGGCCAATGCAATCACAACCGAAGGCAGTGCAGTGTCAAAGATCAGCAGAAACATGTGAGACCCATTTGGTGGAAAATAAGATTTTAGATGGAGAGGCGTGAAGATTGTACTGATTATCAGCACAAAGAGACTGAGGTACTGATTTTGAGATTGGTGTGAGGTATATGGTGGAGTGAATGTTTGAATGCACATCATTTGAAACTTTTAAAGACTAAAAGCCAGTTCATACCCAGAGCAATAAATATAATGACACCTCACACCAACACACAATAACCTTGTTTATTATAAGCACGCGCTGCAGTTAATATGTTGTTTGCCACTTTACATGCTTGAGCTCTAAACAAGGTGGATTCTGATTGGCTGTCAGTGTTTTTAATGTCATCAGCTGGAAAAATTCACTCTGAAAGTTATTCAGTTGTGGTGTGGACTCTGCTATTATTTTAAATTTAAAACATTTTTTTAAACTATATCTATATATTATAGTTATTGTCCTTGGTATGAACAGGACTTAATGCATGTGATGCATGTATGTCCTGGTCACATTTCAACCCAAAATCCAAAGAAAAAAAAAACATTTTTGTGTAAAGAAAATCTGAGCTTAATTTTAGAACCATTATATATATGTTATTACATTATATATATTTTATATAAATATATATTTTAGAAAAAAACCCAAAACATTACTGTAATGCAGAAATAAAAATAAGTATTAAAAAATAAAGATATTTTATTATTCATAAAATAAAGATTCATGGTAGCCTTTGTTGATTTTAATAAAACAATAATGTAAAATGTCCCAATGCAAAAAATGCTGATTCATTTTATTTATTTATTTATTGGTAGATATTTAAAATATAATTTGTGCTAACTGAATAGTTCAAATACATGAGATAGTGAAGCCATTTGCTAACAATGAAAAACAGCATTCAGTATTGCCACATCTACTGCCTCCCTTTATAAAGTTGTACTGTGTTATGTCGTTAGCTCACAGGAATTTCAAAGAGTTTAGCTATGGGCATAAACATTGAGCACATCTTTGAGATTCCCATAAACAGATTATTTTTGGCTGTACTTGACTTTTGACTCATCTGCTCTGGATGTGCCTCAAACGGCATAACAAGATAGAGGTTGCGGTCAAGTGCTGTGAAGTTGTTGCTCTTTTGAAGACTGCTGGACATGAACTGTAAGACTGCAGAGGTCAATGAAATCAAATCTTCATGAGCGAGAGACACTAAAGGGACATCAAAGAGAATCGAAACGGTACAGCATATCAAGCTGTCCAGCATGAAAGATATGACTGCTTTTTCGCCATTGGAATGAAGTGTATGGTTTCCATGTGTTAACATGCAAATGAAGATAACAAATAAATAACACTTGATTAGTTTATCATCTTGAATTAAGTTACATGGTCTAGCTTACAAAGAGACAGCATAACTAGAGTCAAGACGAGGTTCTTTGGGAATCACAGATATATGATCTATGTCTCTGGGTGTGTGTGTGTGCATGTCATGAGAAAAGTCAGCTAAGTTGATTGATTCTTACCAAGGTCCCGTTGCGACATGATGTCTTCTACCACACATGTGCTTGGGATTTAAAAGCACTTAAACCCGTGTTTCCCTCCAAGTGTTAGGCAATGAACATATTTCTGTCTCATCTCTCCCGTCTCATCTAATCAGTCTCACTTTGTACTCTTCAACCTTACTTTGCCAACAGGGAACAAACTCCACCAACAAAAGATGCACTTTTAAACAGAAACTGATTCCCTGAAGCTTGAAACCAAACCCTGTTTTCTCATTAATCCTTCTTCCGGGGTCACACATCAACTTGAGCAACCATGGAAACACAAACCAGACAATATGATTGACAGTGCAGGGGCAAAGATCAGAGGGCACATCCTTTGTGGTCAGTGGAAGCCATTGACAGACCTTCGCTCCACTCATATTTGCTAGCCAGTGTAGTTTGGTGAAAGGAAGTTCTCCATATGGTGGAGGAAATGAGTGGACAACCGAGTGACTATGAAAAGGAAGCTCGTTTGCTGCTCGCTTTCAAATCATATGGTGTGTTTAGTCTGAATATAATAACATCCAGTATTTAGAAGCATGAGCACCAGCCTCAAATAGTTTGGCAGATGTGGTCTAATGTTAAGTTTTGTATAGATTTCCTATACAAAAAAAAAAAAAAAGTGTTAGAAATGCTCTAAAACAGGAAAATCAGAAAATGTTCTGCCTTTTAATTCTTTTAAACTCTTATTACAGTACCTCACTTTTATTTGGGTCTTTTTCTGATGTTCTGAAATGTCTGAGGTATTCCTCAATTTAAAGAAACAGTTCACCTTAGAATGAAAGTGAATAGTAATCCAGGATGTCAACCTCACAATTTAAACAAAAAGTGTCATGTATTATGTGTGATGAACAGACACTTAATCAAAAAAAATGTGGTTATTAAAGTATTTTTTGTGGCATTTGGTCCACATTTGTTCAGATACGGTGGCTTTAGATGCATAACCATAGGTCAAAAATGAAAAGTCAATTTTGTGTTATGTGACTGATCCTAACATGAGAAATTTGAATATTTGTAATAAGTAAAACTACAGTAGAGGAGTTGATAAGTTTAAAATTTATTTTTTTTGAACAGGAAGGTCATTAAATCATGACAAATGTTGGGGTGAACTCTACTTTACAACTGTAGTTAGCATCTTTTCATCCTCTCATTTTGTGTTTTTCCAGACATGGTCATTGAAGCCGGTGTTGTAGAGGCCAAAATCCAAAGGAAATCGAGCCCAGTGTGATAAAGGACTTGAGTGCAATAGGAAACCCGTCAAAATAACAAGACTATGAAGTTGGCAGGTGAGAATTTTGTGATGACACAGCCCTGTTGCTCTCAAATTCTCAAATTTCAGTATTATTTGAGACTGACTGTCATGTTCATTATTTCCCTGGCTGTAAATACCTTCACTTTCAACAAGAATGTACTCTGGAGCATTGATGAACACAGGATCTTAGATGACTGAAAGGTTGAAATAACTTGACAGTTTGCCAGCCCTTAAAGTTAGCATGAAGTCATTGCCTGCACAAATTCTCAATCGCTTGAAGCTTAAAGTAAAAGATAATTAAGCCAAGTTGCACAGAACTGTGTGTGCACAGTGTTAGAAGAAAAACATGTGGCCTATAGAGCACACATGATCCTTCGAGGAAGGTGAGGAGACGTTTTGAATAGTTCATGGGCAGATGGATGTTCTTAGGGTCATCTGGACATTTGAGAGTTGATGGACCATGTATCCTCTTGTGCCAAACATTCGGATGTTTCTTCAGCAAGATTGGACCAGTTTTACTTGCTCACATTGTTTTTGTTCAGATTGAGTAAGATCAAGCTCAAAATAATGTCATAGAGATGTATTGTGTAAATTGGCCTAAGACATTATTCCATACATTGTTATTCATGTTGTTTCAGCTGTGGTGTGAAATAGATATAAATATAGCAGACAGATTGCTATGTTCCGACTGTCAAGCATTTTGCTTGAGTTGTATTCCAATCCACCAACATAAATTTCTCCCTTGCTGTCCTACGACTGTGACTGATAGTTATTTAGATGTGGGACATTTCTGCCTAACAAGATGGTCGAAGCCGCAAATGTTTACGCACGTGAGATTTTTAAAAAGAAATTACTTATGTATTAGTAGCAGATACAGAACAATCATCAACTGTCCAAGCAATTTTTGCAATATGATCCGCAAGGTCACTGCTGGCTGACAGTGATTGGACCACGGCCTGAGTGTGAAAGTTTTCTGTGAGTCAGGACTGTGATTATCTTTATTTTTAGGGGTGTTCTGGCATCATATCTGGCCAAGGCTGCTGCACTTACGGTTGGAGACATTTCAGGGCTACACAGGTCCTATTTTAGAGGACATTCTAATTATCTAACTGTCTTTCCAGTGACTTCTGGGAAAGACTCTTTGAATATAGAGATTTTTAACGTCTTATTTAAAATTCTGATGCAATTTTGCCAAGCACATCTTTTAAAGGTACAGTTCACCTCAGATATTAAAGTTCTGTCATTATGTATCCTTTCTTTTTTTAAAAACATCTCCTTTTTTGTTCCACAGAAAAGAGATCACACTGCTCTTTTCTATACAATGAAAAGTACATAGTAACCAGGGGCTGTCAAGCTCCAGAAAGAGAAAAAAAAAATAAGCATAATAAAAGTTTTCCATATTGACTTATTAAATATATTTTAAGTCTTCTGAAGCTGTATGGATCATTGTGTGAGGAATTGATTAAATTTAAGTTATTGACTAAAATAAAATAGAAATACAATACCCTATTACTATTTTAACTCATTACTAAAAGTGTGCTAGAACTATGCTAATAATAAATATAAGACAATAGTAATGCCTAATACATTTTGAGAGCAGGAGTCTTTTGGAACTGAGGTCTTGAATGGGTCCCGTTAATCAGTATTTACTCTTCACCCATCATGCACTATTCATTAAAATGCTCATCCCTCTGTCTCTATGGTAACACAATTCTCTGAGATGCTGCTTAGAGAGTGTGAGATGGAGTGTGTTTGTACATGTGTATTTCTTTGTGTGTGTGTGTTAATTGTACTTGCACTCATTTTCTGAATGTCTGTGACAGATTATCACAGATGGAACATGTTGGACATCACCTTAAGCAAGCCTGAAGCATTTCTTTTACCATAGCACCGTTTCACTGAATAATTCATCACAGACAGGTGAGACTTGCCCTTCTCTTCATCTCTTCAGCCCTTCTTTTTATGAGCTGTGAATACAAGACAGGAAGTTCTTATTGGGGTTTCATGTATTCAGCGAAACCTCAGGTGCTTATATTTAGTGATGATACCCTCTATTAGGCAGTCTATATGAAAAGATGATTGATGGTATCTTTACAATGGAACATGAAAGGTACCTTGCCAACAAGACAGAAAAAATCATGCCCACATTTAAACATTCAGCTATGAATAAAATAATGTTTATCCTTAATGTTCACCGGCCGCATTAGTGGGTAGTAAGCACATTAAAGCACATTAGTAATGGGAGTAATTGAAAGTCTGCAAGCTGTGCTAAGCAATAACAGCTTTTGTATGTGTGTGTGTGTGTGTGTGTGTGTGTGTGTGGTCTGCAGTGTTTGGCAAAGCTCATTTTGTTCAGCGTGACCAGTCTAATAAGCATGGCAGACCTGATGGACTCTACGATCTCATAAATGTGGTCCAGCAGAGGTCAAAACTCAAAGGAATTCACATATTTGAAAGGATCAGGAGTGTCTGTTGAACACAAACAAACAAAAATAGCCACATTTCTGACATAATATTACTTCACATTGTTTATCAAGAGTTATTTGGTTTATGTTGAATTCACAACAGATGTTTATGCATAAAGATTTGTTCATGATTTGTCCAGATTATTCTAAATGAGGGAGCGTATACGATTAGTTATTTGCATAATACACACCCAAACCATCTCTGTATAAAGGCTTTCTCCTGCCATTTATTGCTGCAAACCATATGATCTTAAAACATGTGCTCTCGTTTGTGCGGAAATATCTTTTAATATCTAAAGCCAAGTCAGATGAAACACAATAAACACTTTTTAATATACACGGCTAGACTATACAGGATTGTGTTTCAGACCTGTCATAAGTCAGTTTTTTATGCAGATCTTGTCCCTGATAGTTGATAGTGATATATAATGGACATAATTTTAGTCACTCTTAAATAAGTGAGATTTATTGTAGGGTCACCTACTGTAAACATTTTATATATAAATAAAAGATAATATTTTACATTTATATTAGAGTATAATTCAATAATATTTTGTATAATTTCAAATTATAACAAAATTGAATGATACAAATGCATAAATATCAGCATTAAATGTAATATATTTTATAATAATAATAATAATAATTACAATGTTAATAATAATACTTTTTAAAATTCATTATTTAATTTCGGCTGCTGATAATATTCCTTATTTCTAATGATACCAGAAGACTTTTTTTTTTTTTTTGTTACTTAAAATGTTGGCCGAATTTTAGAAGGAGAATCAGAACACAAAAATACTTTATGTGCATTTGCATAGTTAGTGAACTCAGTAGGTTGGATTGTTTTTTTCCCCCGGGGATGGAAAATTACAAGGATTTCCCATTTTACATCGTCAAACTATCCAAAGTAATTTTCCACATGCTGTTGTAACACTTTACATTCAGAATGAGCTTTGCCTCTGTTGATAAAATCGTGTTAACTGGTCCCAGTTGGGTCACAGGCATTAACACATGCAGGTGCACATATGTTCAATACCAGCCATCGGCACAGACCTGTCAGCTCTCTCTCACTCTCTGTCTCAGGCTGAGGTTGAAACCTTCTGGTGCTGCATTAATATTGAAAGGACCCCCCTTTGCAGTTGGTCACATGTGAAGCTCCTCAGATATGAAGCCAAAGGGTGAGATGACCCACCCCCTAACCAATCCCCTCGCTCTTTCCCCTATAGTGCAGATTAGGGTGCCGAGGCTGATGAGGTGGCCATGGCTTCATCACGACAGCAGGGGGAGGTTGTAGATTTCCTCTGAGGAGCAATCAGCTGTGTACCTCTAGTCAACTGGGATCAAAATGTCAAGTTTGAACATCTCAATTAAAGACTAATCTGAGCTAAAATAAAAACAATTAAACTATAATTGTAATCATTACAATCATTAAATATTCCATAGAATTTTGCTTGATTTTGCTGTACTAATACATAACCAGCAACTTCTGAACTGTGGTTAGATGACATTACTTATCAAACTACCTGAACAGATTAGAGCCTGAATCTCACAGTGGAAATGAACACTACTGATGCATGTTTGAATTACTCACATAACTGGAGTTATTGATAATTGATAGTTTATTGATAATTTCTTATCTTTTTCATGGCTGCACTTTATTTCGACAGTCCACTTTAGACATTCTACTTCTTATTCCAATTCTTTAGACATCTACACAGTAAATAACTGCAACTACATGTCAATTAAAACTCATTCATGTGCAACTACAAGAAAACTAACTTTCATTAGAGTATTTGTAGACTGTTAGGTTAAGATTAGTAGAATAAGTGGACATACTTGCTTATAGTTATATTAGTCATCTGTTTGAGGATCATCAAAATAAAGTGATAGCAGATATTAAGCAGTCTACTAATACTCTAATAACTATCATATACTCTCATATACTATCATACTCTAAGTGGATTCTCAAAGTGTTACCGTTTCTTTTACCGCTTCCATAATGATGCATGGCCATCATATCTTTTTCACTACACTTTATACAGTGTAGGTAACACCAGAAAATTTCCAGAAAGTTTTCTGCAGAATTTGAATGCCCATTCATTCACTTTGACACTTCTTTTTTTGTATTTTAGTTAAATTGATTGAGCTACCAATACGACTGTAGTACTCTCTGCTCCATTTAACACTTTTTTTAGCATGTTTATATTTGTTTTACAGAATTTCACAGATTTTTTCATTTGAGGTCAAAACTGAAAACAAATCTGCATATTCAGTCTGGTTTTGCCTGTGTGTGAAATTAAGCCTTTAATCATATCATATCATTAAGCCTGTAATCTAATCATGAGTGTGTTTACATGTCAAAAATCAGCTCATGATAAAAAAAAAAAAACCTGTCAACATAAGTCAAAATTAATTTTGAAATTGATATGTTTTTCTGATTTTGACATAAAAGCTTAAACACATATGCACACAATATGTGCACATCTTGAATAATTCACCAGAGTCTCTATAAAGGAGAGCGAAATTGGAGTAGTGGGCAATGGATTTAAACTTTATGGCCTTTACCTGATTAAAGAACACAGTTTAACATGTTTACAGGACCTTACATTTTGTCAGGTTATTATGCATAATCATTAACACACTCATTGAAATGTTGGGAGGATGGTCCTGCCACATCTGTGCTTTGTTTCTCAAACGTCGATGCCGCAGATCGTCAGATGGCTGTATTTTTGGCCAAACAAATGTTTCATAACACCTTTTTTAGGCTATGGTATGTATAATGTATATTGCCATGCTGCTAATGGGGCAGAAGTCTGCTATGACGCTAGTGAGGGCTAATGGGAGTTGACAGCAGAGAGCTGCCTGATGTCCTCAGCGGCCAAGAGCAGTCGGCTCACATTTACACTGATGACAGCTGATTAGAGGAGCACCAACCTCTGACTGACAGAAAAACAGAGAGAAAGAGGGAGAGAGATATAGATAGTTATTTGATTTCTTCATGAATTATTTATTTTCATGTTGGAGCATCAGTTTTAATCAACACTGCAATGCTGCATGTTCCTCTTTGCAGTTTGATGTCGGTCAAAAATAACCGAAAGCTAGTGCATGTAGAATGATCACAAATATTTTATATGCATTACTTTTTTTATCCTGCTTTTTAAGCTCAAACTCAGTATTTACACTTAATTATTTCAAGCTGTAAATGAATTAGTGCAAATCATGGTACATTTTACTCCACACTGAATTGTAATTATGGCGCCTTTTACAGATAAAAGCTTGTTTGATGTGGATAAAACAAACCTTAATTTACTTAAAACTCAGCCCATTAGGGTCTCTCTCTATATCACACACACACACACAAATACTTCTGAACACCTGTTATCAGCTTCAGTTCATAAGCAGGTCCTATCAGCGTATCACATTTCCCATAGTGTTGTTTGAGACCTGACAGAATAAAATCCCCCAGGCCTGTTAGCAGAAGTATCAGACATGCACACACAGAGACACACACGCAAATGCACAAAGGGATAGTTAAAGAGGCATATGAAGGCTCGGCACTGCACAAACTAGAGCAATTTAGCTCAGCCTTACGATCATACAGAACAACTACAAAGAAAGAAAATTAGGTATTAAGAAGAATGTGGCATGAATACTTAAGACCTTGTGTGTTTTGTCCCAGTACATGCTCATATAAGCTCTCAGGAGAGTTTGAACTATGTCTGAAAACACATATTCAGGTAATACTTTAAGGATTAGCTATATTGAAAAACCCACATCAGCTGACTAAATATCTGAATACTGATGAGATACGTAACTGTCAAATAGCAAAAACTTGTCTATAGCCTCTTTCAAAAGTCTGTTAGCATAGGATACATTGGCTTAAAAGGCCAATTCACACTGCACTGAAAGACGTTGATAAACTGCAACAGACAAATTTGTCAGGTTTTGTCTGATCAGTTGTGTTACCCCTGTCAGTGCTTGTTTCCACTGACTGAATGTTGAATCGGCGTTTGGTGAGTCTTGGCATGTCTGAGAAGTGATGTACTGTACCATGTCGGTTGTTGGTGTTGGTCTGCGTCTGTCGATAGGGTGTGAATTGGTCTAAAGTAATTTTATTATTTACTGTATGATCATGAGATACTAGGTGGCACATCCTCAAGATTAATTTTAAAACTTGAGGTAATTTATATATTTTTTTGTCATTTTAAAACCCTCATTTGCTGTCATGAACCCAAGGACTATTATTATATAATATTTCTTACATATTTTAATGTTGTTTATTTGGCCATGTGATCATAGCTGGCACATCCTCAAGACTCATTTTGAAACCTGAGGTAATTATTATTTACCTTGGATTTTAAAACCTCTAATTACTGTCATGCACCTATAAAGACTATTAGTGTATAATATTTCTTACATATTTTAATGTTGTTAGTCTGTTTTTGTTTGTTTGTTTTTTTTAACCAAACACAAAAACAGACAACACTTAAATTAAAATACATTTTGATTTAAGACACATAGAGGGGCAATATTTGAGTTTTTAGTTTTTCGTAACAATCTTAAACTAATAAGAAAACATACTTACAGTAGCTGATTCAGAATAAGCGCCAGATTGTCATAGCAAAGTCGGAATTGACCCATTTTTTTTTTTAGAAATAGCTGTTGCACAGCCAGCCTTGTAGGCTACTCTCCTAGGTTCACAAAACTGTCGTCCATAAAATGCGTTGCACAAATTCGAACATCTGGGTTGTGCTGTTCTGTTGTAAATAAATCTTAACCAATGATTCCTCATTGCATCTACTTTCGGAAGGCAAAATAAAGTGCTTTTGCTTTCGTACAGAAACACACAGCGTATCCCTGACATGGCTGCATCAACACTACTGCGGTTCCTGAAACCACGCCTTCTTTCTTTGCATGAACATTTGGGCGGCATTACACAAATATTTCCACATCGTGACGTAGACATGCGGGGGCGTGTTTGAATGAGGCGTTTTAGCCCGGTCTGGATCAGCCTTCTCTTTTAGATAGAATAAATCCTTTTGTGGGAGATTTTGAGCTTTGTAACTCTGCAGATCTTATACATGCACAAATAGATAACACACTAAAAAAAGGAAAAATAGAAATCGCATCATATGACCCCTTTAACAGCTGTAAACTTCAGTTTTGTTGCTACATTATCCAATTCAGATGGAGAAAGCAAGAGAGAGAGAGGGGTGGGGGGGTGAGTGTTTGAAGGTGAGTAGGAAGGTAAGACAAGCATGAACACCGAGAATGTGTGAAGCGACAAATGCACCTCATGCATCAGCTAATGTCAAATTAAAGGTGTAAATTAAATTTATATCCTGAAGAGCTTTGATGGAACCTTTTCAGTTTTACAGCACAGTGCTTGAAGTGAAGTCTTGGTCGAGATTTTGGTGTTCAGATATAAGAGAACCATTTTACGGAGGAAGACAAATTCCATCTTATATGCTTTGACCTGTGAAGGTGGACAGAATATCCAGTTCTTCAAGATGTTAACTTTTGATTGACATCTCGCGGTCTATCAAAGCCTGACCCGCACACCTATTTTAATGAGATCCATACCATGATGGTTATCCAACATTATCACAAATAAAGACCATGTGTGCGTTTAGTCAGTTATACACCGTCTTCTTGCAAAGAAATACTTTTAAAGAGATACTACACCAATGTCATTTTAAAACTTTAAAACAGATTTTCTTTCATTGAGTACATATATATTTTTCAGTTTCAGTTTGTTATGTGCCTAATAAATGACAATACAATTTTTAGTTTAAACAAGTTTTTGACAGATTCCTGAAATATTTGTTTTCTCTCTTTATTATGACAGGTGGAATACATATGCATATATACATATACACCTTGGTGTTTTTATTTTATTTTTTTAAAGAATTTTATATTGTGAAATATTATTGCAGATTGCTGTGACCGCAAAGTTGAATTTTCAGCAGCCATTACTTCGTCTTCAGTGTCACATGATCCTTCAGAAATCATTCTAATATGCTGATTTGGTGCTCAAGAAACATTTGCTACTGTCAGTGTTGAAAACAGTTGTGCTGCTTAACATTTTTATGAAAGTGAAAAGTTGAAGACTTGTGGCCAAGTATGGTGTCCCATACTCGGAATTTGTGCTGTGCATTTAACCCATCCGAGTGCACACACACAGCAGTGAGTAGTGAACACACACCCGGAGCAGTGGGCAGCCATTTTTGCTGTGGCACCTGTGGAGCAGTTGGGGATTCAGTGCCTTGCTCGAGGGCACCTCAGTCGTGGTATTGAGGGTGGAAGAGAGCACTGGTTATTCACTCCCCCCACCTACAATCCCTGCTGAGACTCAAACCCATGACCTTTGGGTTACAGTTCTGACTCTCTAACCATTAGGCCACAACTGCCCCCATGGAAATCCTGCTAAATATTTTTTCGGGGTACTTTGATGAATAGAAAGATCAAAAGAACATTTTTAATCTGAAATATATTTTGTAACATTGTACTGTCACTTTTGATAAATTTAATACCATTCTGCTGAATAAAAGTATTAAAAAATTCTTACTGACCCCAAATTTTTCAGTGTGTATGTATACATAAAACATTGACTATGAATTATGTTAGTGGGCATGATTTATGAACAATGAGTAGTTGCATTTATGTTTATAACATGTCACCTCATCAGTCAAATGCTCATCAGTGTAAAATGCCGTATCTCATTTGTCTGATTGAAAATTAGCATGTTAAGTTGCGAGTGCTTTCTCATTCCCCAGTAGCGTCTTACCTGTGCTTTATGCAAACACTGTCTTGTGACTCTGTGCTAGTCAATGTATTTCATTTAACATGCAGTTAAAATTAGAACTGATCATTATAACTAAATATTCATGATTCAGAGTGGCATTGCTGCCAACCTTCTCCCTACATACCAGTGAGAGTAATGAGCAAGAGGTCACATGAGGTTACAGTGCTTGAACTTTTCAGCTCATGCAGCAGAAATGTTGCTCAGTTATGGAGGTTTTAATTGACTCATTTTGGGAAGAGGCCTCCAGGTTAACCATTCAGATCATTTTGTTTTTGCTTAACTGGCTTTTTTGAAGATCAGATTATAATACGTCTTGTGAAAAGGACACACATACAATATGCATGAGGTCACACGTTTAATTGGAGGGTACGGTCTGGGAAAAGACAAACGTGCCTCATATTTTATTATATTGTTTCCTATCATATTATGTTTGAATAATTTCATTATTTTGCTGCAGGCATCTAAAACGCAAAAGCTGTTTCATATATGAAATGTCAGTAATAAACTTTCTCATAGCTACTTTTGTTGATTGTACAAAAATAATTTACAAATGATTATAACCTATTATATAACAATTGTATTATTGTTATTAAAAAAGGTTTCATTTTACTTTTAACATTTGGGGTAAAATGGCAAAACAGCTTATTATTAAAAATAAACAGGATCGAGGCCGTTCAGCAGATTTAATCTTTATGGGAAAGGACCTGCTGTTATTTGGTTCTTAAATGTGAATAATTGCTGCTATAATCAATGTTTCTTTGACAGACCATGCAGTGAGGTTTATATAGACCCATAGCTGTGGAAATCACTTGGGTTTTGTTACTTAAGGAGGTGTGGAAGAAGATGTGGAGCATGCTGCAGCCAATCACAAACATTCCTCAAGGATTAATAAAAGGGCAGCTGTGACATCACTGTAAAATCAGAGCCACATGTTGTGTTTTTTGGTGTTTAATCCGAACCACAGTGAGCGTGCACATGCACACATGCACCAGACACCTCATACTGCGTGCTGACATCTGGGTAAGAGATAGCGGGTCTCTTGAAAACATACGTCCTGTTGGAAATTCCAGGAGCAGATGTGTGAACATAGTCATGCTGGTTATTACATTAAACAAGACGGACATCCTCCACTGCTGCCATTCTTCTCTCCTAACATTTGTTTTTACATCATCTTACATCATAGAGTTACATAATCTTACTGTGGTGACCCTACTCATTTACGTCACTTTAAATATTGTATGACTGTTGATTTTGAATGTTGCCCTTGTGCTTAAGTTGACATGCTGATGTTACAGATGAAACATCTGTGTCATGCATGATTTTCCTAGCTTCTTTGATATTATGTATTTGCTATAGTCACCCCTGAAAAAATTTTTTCATTTAGTGTATGTTTTTATCCAAAGTACAGTCATGCAAATGAGGAAATCACAAGTACTTTATCACAGGTGAGCAAACAATAGTGGTAATAATACTATAGTATATGAGAATAGTACATAGAAAGAGGTAAAATTGCAGAAGAGAAGAAACATTTTTTTCTCCCCAGAAAACCTCTAAATGGGCCTGCTTTGGTTAAACTTTGATATACTTTGGTTACATTCAAATTTTAAATGCACAAATAGGATCTATTGGTAAAAAAATTGCAGAGGAACCTTCTACTTTATTCTGAGCTTTTATGGCATTTCTGTCATACTCATCCTCATGTCCACCACAGGAAAAAGGATTAACTGTTATTAATTCAGCGGGATTTAAACATGTTCAGACGTGGCTCAGTGATTCAGGGCTTTATGTGCCAGTCGCTCTTGCTGGCCTAAATCAGAGGGCAACTGTGCCAACGTGAGTATGTCAGCATCTCTGACTAGATACTGCACAGATACATTAATTAGCATATTCATCACAAATTCTGAAAAATACACAATATCACAATTTCCACAACCATTTTCTACATTGATAATAAGACATTTTCCACCAGATCAGCATATTAGAATGATTTCTGAAAGATCATGTGACACTGACGATTGAAGTAATGGCTGCTGAAAATTCAGCTTTGCCATCACAGGAATAAATTGCATTTTAAAATATATTTAAAATTGTAAAAATATTTCACAATTTCACTGTTTCATTTTTGATTAAATAAATGCAGCCTTGATGAGGATGACTTAAAAAATGTATCTATACACTCTTAAATATGTTAAACTGAGGCTTAGACAATGTTGCTCCTTTTGTGTTCCATGAGAGAAACAAAGTCAAATGAGTTTGGAATGACATGAAAGTGAACAAAAAGTTGACAGAATTGTAATTTTTGGGTTAACTATCCCTTTGAATGGGAGTCAACAGGAGTTTGTAGCCTAAATAAACAGCTCATACAAAGCATTCAAGTGTAGAAGTATTCTACACTTTTGTATCCAGCAAACTGCAATACTGTATCTCAAATCTGCGGTGACCCACATCAGTAGGTCCTGCATTTCTCATTGTATTCATCTAATCCCAAGTGAATTAGATCTTGTACGTCCAGTTCTTGGATCATTCTTTTCCATCCCCTAAAAAGACCCACACGACCATATTTTTCTTGTTCAGAAACCATCACCTCCACTCCGGTAGAATCCTTCATGTCTTCAGCCCATTTGCTTGGTCACTAGAGCTTTGGATTTTGTATATTCAGTACATAGTTCAGATTTGGAGCATGTCTCCTCAGCGTTCACCGGGCTAGTCGTCCAAATAGGGGCCGTCTGTGGTTTCCAGGGGCGGCGAGTAGGAGTTTGAGGTGGGTTTTATTCAGCCAACTCTGACAGGACGATGGTTACACAACCCTTCTGGGCGCGGGTTGTGAGGAGAGATGCTCTTTCAGACGGGGGCCCATTTGAAAATGAAACCATTGTTGTTATTCATGGGACACCTCAGTTTGTAACAGCCATGATTACATCCATATGTGACCATGCAGGGAAGCTTATACCTTCAGCCCTGGGAAAAAGGAAAATCCAGTAACGCTCAGCCTATTACTGTATTTACTATAAAAAGGATAGTAGGTCACTCACAAAATCAAAAACCAACCATAGACAAAACATTATTAAAACATGACTGCTTTTCTGAGGCGACAAATCGGAAACATGCATAAGCCTTTAGTTAAACTTGCTTTCCCTTTCCCTTAAAACCACAGTGTTGGTTTCTTTAGTTCAGGATCTGGAAAAGATCAAGTACAAGCAGACTCTCATCTTTTAAGCTACTTGTTCCAAAGATTGACAGATTGATCTTTCAGGCACAGCAGTATGTCTTTCCATGACTTAAAACAGATGCGATAATGCTAGCCTGCTAAGAAGACCAGGTTCATGATGGTTAGTGCTGTTAAAAGAATAATTCACTCCAAAATGAATATTTTCAAAAACATTTTACCAACCCTCAGGCCATCCAAGATGTAGATGAGTCTGCTTTTTCATTAAAACCCGATTTGGAAAAATGTAGCATTACATCACTTGCTTACCAATGGATCCTCTGCAGTGAATGGGTGCCGTCAGAATGAGAGTCAAAACAGCTGATTAAAAACATCCCAATATTCCACAAGTAATCCACATGATTCCAGTCCATCAATTAATATTGTAAAGTGAAAATCTGCATGTTTGTAAGAAATAATTTCAGCATTAAGACATTTTTAAGTTTTAACTTCCAACCATTGCAAGTAATGCTACATTCCTCCAAACTCTTCC
>NW_015537929.1:71755-123268 GCF_001515605.1 Sinocyclocheilus anshuiensis | reverse complement strand
ATGGATCCTCTGCAGTGAATGGGTGCCGTCAGAATGAGAGTCAAAACAGCTGATTAAAAACATCCCAATATTCCACAAGTAATCCACATGATTCCAGTCCATCAATTAATATTGTAAAGTGAAAATCTGCATGTTTGTAAGAAATAATTTCAGCATTAAGACATTTTTAAGTTTTAACTTCCAACCATTGCAAGTAATGCTACATTCCTCCAAACTCTTCCGATGAAGAAACATCTTCTCATCTACATCTTAGATGGCCTGGGGGTGAATATATTTTCTGCAATTTTTCATTTTTTGGTGATTAGAACTCAATGAGCTCTTAATATTTTTTGCAATTATTCAAAATTATTTGAAAGTCAAAACTATTTTCTTTGGTAATGCTGTTTATTACCAATAAAATAAGGTTAAGTTTTCAAATAATTTTGAGTAATGTTTGACAGTTTGTAAATGCAACAAAACATGTTTACAGTAATTAAACAATCAGTTAACAAGTGCATGAGCAATTGAATAAGCATTCAAAACTAACTGGTTAGATTGAAAATGTCTAGTACACACGCACTGAGAAGGTAATAAACCATATCTGTTCTCATGAATATGCAGATGTGAATTAAATAGCCAGCCTTGATGTTTAGTGAACTGCTTTTGAAACAGCATTGCTGAACTAATCTAAAACCTCCTCCAAACACAACAGCTAATTTGTTAACAATCCAGCAATCTTTTGTCAGTGGCTGGAGATAAAAGCAGCAGCAGCTCCTATAGTTGTTCTCAGTTGTTTGTGGGGATAAATTCAGTAGAAGCGTAGTCCACTGAAGTCTCTCTGCTCTTTGCTGTAGGCATATGACTTGCAGGCAAACACGGCTATCTCTTTCCCATTTAAATGCTAATGAACAGTAGGCTGGGGTTCTGAGAGTGGTGGCGGAGGCTGTGCATTTTTAATGTCTTTATCTCAAAGGTAAAAGGTAGCAGCTCCTGTGCCGTGACTGAGGGGTGAGTACATGATCAGTCATTACATGCACCAGAGGAG
The DNA here is from genome assembly GCF_001515605.1 of Sinocyclocheilus anshuiensis. Taxonomy (NCBI): domain Eukaryota; kingdom Metazoa; phylum Chordata; class Actinopteri; order Cypriniformes; family Cyprinidae; genus Sinocyclocheilus; species Sinocyclocheilus anshuiensis. The sequence goes on along the minus strand of NW_015537929.1, from coordinate 122,244 downwards.
ATCTGACCTGCGTGTGTTTGTGTGTGTGAGAAAACATGCATATTCATACCAAATACATCCCAACTACACGGAAAAATCTAATCTAGACAACTTTCCCTTGACCTTCGTCTATGAATTAACAAAGGAATTATGTAATTCCCTCCAGTTCCTTTTTCCCTGATTTTAAGTGCTAAGTATCTTTTCATTCTACTTTAATGGCATTGATTGGATCTATTAATTTCCCCAGATGTTTTTAATTATTATCAAAGACAATGTCAGAAGAGGCCATGGATCCCACTAACAGTATTCCATACGGTCATCTCTAAAATCCCAAGACATCTCGTTCTGAATATCATTTTGATTTGATCTAAATTACCCAGCATCTGATTGTACAATCATGGTATTTGATGATAAACATAAACGAGATTATGAAGCGTCACAAAGAACCACAGGAAATCATTCAGATAATTAAAAAGTAGTGGGAACCGTACAGTATGTTAAGTTAACAGGCATGCAGCTATAAATTACATGGAAATATTTGCATATAGACAATGGAAATTTATATGAACTTGAGTGGCCAGTTTTGAATACTGAGCAAATATTCTGGGTTTGGATTGCTCACACTAAATCAAACCTTTATTGAATATATCACACACAAATCACGCTTAATACACTCATCCGGTGTGTATCGCCATCTCCTTTCTATCTTATTAAATAGATTGGAATATACTCACACACACGCAAGCCTGCGCTTTGACTGACTGCTGATGCAGAGATAATGAGATGCTTTACTGTGCTGCGAGTGGTAATTGCCTTGGCTTGGTGTGTGAAAATCAAGGCCACTTTGTGTCTCTGTGTCATTGTCATCCTGGATCACACCTGTTATCTGTCTGCTTGAGCCGACTGCAACCAGACGCTTGCAGTTCGTATTCAATGATATTGTTGTGTGCTACATTTGGTTGTCATTGCTGAGGCTTTTTGAAATCCAGGCACAGTGAGTCATTTTGGCTATCGAGACTTCAGACTTGCTGTCTTTTCCTATAGTGCACAAACACAAACTCACACAGAACGACATGCTTCGCTAGCAGACAGTCAGGTGTTGAAAGGAAGAAATCCCTCCTTTATCTGCTTTATCTTCATCTTTGCTTCTTCAATGGCCTCATCAGACAGAGAGAGAGAGTGTTTGCACACACATTCCAACTTCAAAGAGAAATCTGGCAGAGATTCATCAGCTATCACAGAAAAATTACTGATTTTAACTCCAGCCCATATATTTCTTTGTTTTAAAGAGCAGTTTATTTTTAACATCATAAAAGAGTTATTATCATTTAATTTAAAAAAATGTTTCAGAAAATGTTGCATGTAATGTTACATGTTTAAGCATGTAATCTAATATAGGTAATGAAACATTCATGCTTTTTGTCGTAAAGAAAGAGTTCACCCAAAAAATAAAAATTTGCTGAAAATGTACTCAAACTCAGTCACCCAATATGTAGATGAGTTTGTTTCTTCATCAGATTTAAAGAAATTGTGCATTTCATCACTTGCTCAATAATGAATCCTCTGCAGTGAATGGGTGCCGTCAGAATGAGAGTCCAAACAGCTGATAAAAACATCACAATATTACACACCAAACAGTCTATTAATCAAAATCTTGTGAAGTCAAAAGCTGTTTGTTTGTAAGAAATAAAGCCACCATTAAGACATTTTTAATTGCAAACTCTTGTTTCTGGCTGAAATAGTCCTCTATCCTCTATCCACAATATCAGCTTTGTCCAGACTGAATCAGGAGAGAAATATGCACAGATCAAGCAACATTTAACATTTAGTTCAAAACAGTTCTAAACAAATATGTCAGTGGATTTTGATGTGAGAGGGCAACAAGGGATGGACCTTTTTCACTGGAGGAAGCATTATGTATTATAGACTCATATTTTGGACAGAACTGATGGTTTACAGTTAAAAACATCTTAATGATGGTTTGTTTCTTATAAACGTAGCTTTTCACTTCAATAGACATTAATTGATGGGCTGGAGTGGTGTGGATTACTTGTGGATTATTGTGATGTTTTTATCAGTTTTGACTCTCATTCTGACGGCACCCATTCAACTGCAGAGGATCCATTGGTGAGCAAGTGATGTAATAAATACATTTCTCCAAATCTGTTCTGATGAAGAAACAAACTCATCTATATCTTGGATTGCCTGTTTTTTTTTTTTTTTTGGCCTGAGGTCCATTTTTTGGTAAACTATTCCTTTATTTTGGAGACCGGATCAAGAATAGCAAGAATAAGTGCTGTAAAATGGCATAGTTAGCAAAAAATGTTGCTTAAAAAAAAACATTCAGGTCAAAACACCAATAAAGACAGACTGCATGTATGTAGATTGTTAGATTAGGTCAGAATATTGCAACATTGACTTACCACTCTAAATTACTCTCATTTGCACTTTTTCTTTATCACACACACACACACACATACACACACACACATGCACACACAAAAGCACTAAAACTGTAAAATAAATAAAATGTAATTCACAAATCTGTCAGTGAGCATTCTTAATTAAAGGTTTGTATATTGTGGTTTGGATGTGTGTTGCAATTCATCCATTTATTTGATGAATAGCCCTGACTGGCATTTCTGTGGTTAGGCAATGGCTATTTTGCGGAAACTTGGTCTGACATCAGGTTGTGCTGTTTTGCACAAATACTTGGACACACAAGCATGCATGCAAAATTCATATTGCACTAAGACTCCAGGTTCTGCGTGTGTTCATATGAAAATGCATAGAGGGGCTTGACTGAAAGTGCATAACGCATTAAAATAAACAAATCTACAAATAATCATGCTGCACGCTATGCCATTTTTACAGAAAAGTCACAACAAATCTCACATAATCCTTAAGTGTTCTGCACTAACATGCCATTCTCGCTCTACTCCTGTCTCCTCAGGGCGGATTTCATAATTTCTGAATTTATTCTATAATGGCATGAATTTTTGTTTATTTTATTTTTTTACTGGTTCTCACCAGAGAAATCACTCGTGGATTGAGTCCTTGACTCTTTCACTGTGCTGGATAACAACAAATATATCTGTTTGTCATCATGCACTGTGAAATTTTCTTGATCCATGAGGTTGTTGGCGAAAGTTTAATTTGGAGCTAAGTTGATCTAATCATGTTTATAATACTGCAGATTGTGTTGCTAATGAGAATCCCTGAACTTAAATTTGCTGCAGAAGACTTATGATTTTTAGTTTTGTGAACAATAATAAAATCAACATTTCGTTCAGTAAAAGTTTAAGTGAAAGGAAACCAGACGCACACTTGAGTTTTTTTGACCAATGATATACAGTACCAAAAACTGCTAAAAAGATTTATTTAGCTGTTGTACAATTTAACAAGTGCAAATTAACGATGATGAACAGCTTAACAGCCAGAGTTGCCTGCCTCAGAGTTTTCAGACATTTGTTGTTGTTTTTTCCCCCTTCAGTTTTGTGAATGGCTGACTCCTCCTCAGCTCACATGGCTTCATGGGATAGCAAAATATTCACTTTTTTTCATATAGTAATTTTACATGATTTTTGCATTCTTTATAGGCTAGTAAAGAAGTATATGCAGGGGGCATTTGCTCCATGCTGGAGGTGAAACAAGCTCCTTTTGTAATTTATTTTTATGCAAACTGTGTTTCTCCATCAGTACTTAATAAAAAAAATTATATTTTTGGGTCATCTTGCACTTTAGTATCAGAAAAGGACACGTTTTCCATTATGAAGTGGGTTGTATCTTAATGTTTAATAAAGATAGATATTATTAGCCTATAATTATAGACACATTGCTTCCTTTATTTTCAGAGCAATGCACTGAAAATGTAGTTTTTTATCTTCAAATAACTGTGCTACTGTTGTGGACGGGTGTAGCGCGTGGGCGTCGCCCAGAGTGATTATTATAGAGAGTGAGAGCGCGAGGCGAGCGCACGCGAGAGTCGTTCGCATGTTTGCGTGTGATTTAGTGAAGATAAGCGCTGCACCCCCATTACTAACATGTCTCATGTTTTTGTTTTGATTTCGCCGCATGTATTTGCAATACCTAATTGCGTTCAAAACATAAATGGGTGTTACTTTTAAGGTAAGTCTCCGCCCAGGGGGAGTAACAGCGCTCCATCCACCTGCCAGACTACTTCAGCAGCAGACAGTCAGTGGACCTGAAGCGTGCTGCTGCTGCTGCTGCTGCGTGGACGAAAATACACGAGACGCGTTTAAAAACTCCGGACGAGAGGGGATACGAGCACTTAATTTGAACTGCCGCGGTATCACAGTCACAAAAATTAGTTTATAGGAGCAACTACTTTGTGGACACGTGTATGCTGTTACTTTTGACTGGACGCATTGTTTTGGTTTCTGTACGTTTTCTTTGCGCTGGATTGCAAATGATTTGTACACTGGGACACACAGGATCGTTTGTGACGGACGTTTTGTAGGTGAGTTCTGCGTTCATTTATGAGTAACATGTTTTCATGCTTCATGTCACGTACATCATAAATTCTTTTTTTGTACAGAAGATCAGCAGCACAGTTATTATCCAAATGTTTTTATATACTATTTTTAAGAGGATCAGTCCATTACACGGCACGGAAATCCGATTAAATCTGATATTTTGAACTAATTATTGAGATATTTTTGTTGAAAATGGATATGACGCTGCTATTGATAATAACTGAATTTCATTTGCAAGTCATATGCTGATGAATTTGATTTGAGTGGAATAAAAAAAAAGCATTAGTTGTGACAGAGATCAACCAGTTTATTCACTGGTTATTTTAAGTAATGTAAAAAATAATTATTTTATTTTTATCATTATTATTATTTCTTTTTGATACAATTAACTAAATGGCCATTATACTAAAACAATAAAACAACATGCATTATGAATATTTTAATAATAATAAGTCAATTATGACAAAGTGGAAGGTTTCCACAGAATTTAGAACAGTGTTTTACCATTGGTAGGCAGTATTCAGGAACCAACAACCAATTAAGTAGAAGTGTGTAAATATCTGTGAAGATATCACACAAACTGACTTATCAGTCTATCTCTGTTATCAATTTCCATTTTCTTCCATTCAATAAAAAGATAAGTGAATGGTTATGTGAAATCTCAATCATGAATATATGAGTGGATCCTCACCCCCTCCCTCCCTCCCTTCCCATGCAGGACCAAATACATCTCTTGTGGGTCTTTGGATAAAGTGATCATGCAGGGAGTTGGGACTTTGGTGCTGGGGACCCTTCTGGTCTCTGTGTTCTCAGCTGTCTCGGTCCACAGCAGCCCTTTGTCTTCCCTGCCACCCGCTTCTGCTCCACGAGTCTTCCTGTCCTTCAAAGGTAAGTGGCATTGCTGCTGTACATGCTGTGTCTCACACTGTTGCTCCTGTTAAAATTAATACAGAAATATATAAACAGCTGCAGCTGAGATAGATTGCATGGGAAACATGCATTATTATTTTTGTCCTCAGTGTTTCCAGGAGCCTCATAATATTAACTTTCAGTGCATATGCTTCTGTTGTAGTATTAGGCAATAGGGTGTTTTTTTATCGTCTTTTGCGAATCTCTTCAGTTTAATGCTGAGCAAGCTACTTCTCTTCTTAGGTTACCTGTCTGTTTCACCTTTGTAATTCAAGGAGTTTTCACAGTCTGCTGCCTGAACTAATTTTCCTTTCTGTTGCCTGTTATTGTGTTTCTTTAATTGGTTTTTCAAACACTCTTTGGGATTGAGCATGTCTACCAGCAAAGACCTAAATTCAGAATTTGCGCTACACTCTGTGACTGTGAGTTTAACCCTTGCTGGGGGAATTGGATTTCATGTTGGGTCGGTTGGGGTTCATGCACAGCTCTTGGTTGGCTAAGCAATGCAATTAGTTTTTAGTTCTGAAACAGTATTTCCCTTGGGATTCTCTGAACTTTTTTTTTTTTTCTGAATATCTATGTTCTTGGTAGTAGCCCATTTTCCAGGACTACGCATCCATGATTGCTTATAACAGTGCAGTTTTATTGTAATTTTATTCTTAGGAATCGCAATTGGAAGGCAATTGGAATTTGGTTTTAAGCTTAAACTATATGTTTATACGATATTGGTCTGGTTTGTTTCCCAGGGTGAGTTTAACCCTTGCTGGGGGAATTGGATTTCATGTTGGGTCGGTTGGGGTTCATGCACAGCTCTTGGTTGGCTAAGCAATGCAATTAGTTTTTAGTTCTGAAACAGTATTTCCCTTGGGATTCTCTGAACTTTTTTTTTTTTTCTGAATATCTATGTTCTTGGTAGTAGCCCATTTTCCAGGACTACGCATCCATGATTGCTTATAACAGTGCAGTTTTATTGTAATTTTATTCTTAGGAATCGCAATTGGAATTTGGTTTTAAGCTTAAACTATATGTTTACAGTATTTCCTCCAAAATGGAATACTGATACTGTATACGATATTGGTCTGGTTTGTTTCCCAGGACCTTTATGTCCAGTACTTCTGTCAGTCAATACTGACACTGACCACTCTTTGCTGCCAAGATATACACTGGAGACATACTACATGCATGCGCTGGATGGGATATTCCAGCTTACAATATGACAAAATATGATCAGTGAGTTCCTGGAGATTATCAAAACACTGTAAGGATGAAATAAAAGATCTAGTCTACTTTATGGTGAAAGCCCTTTGGTTGGATTAAAGTTTTTAGTTCTGGATACTTCTGCTCCTCTGTCCAACAGCCTTGATTAAACACTTGAATCATGTTCCTCCCCTGAGAGTGAACGTCTTGTTAAGACGGCTGCATTTGTTTAGGGCTTTAACTAACTAAACATTCTGTTCTCTCCAACAAACAGCTTCAAGCTTAGTGGGATCTTGTTTTGGTGTTGTACTTGGATGTGCCATTAGAAAATCATTATGATGGCTAACCAAAATCCAGGCTTATGTTGTAATTGCTTGCCTCTGTGCCTTTACTCTTTGAGACACACAGGACATCCTGCTTTATATCCCTCTCAGTTACTTAAATGTGACTGTTTGAGCCATGAGGTCATCATCTGTTCACTGTTGTAACAGGGTAATACACTGTTCAGAATTGCACCGAAAATGCCTGGGAAATTTCTTTTTGTTCTTGAAACCAACTAAATAGAATGCACAATTGCAGTTTGAATGTAAGGAAGTAGAAATAAAATGAATTGAAATTTGAGGAATTTTTATAACTAATTTTAACCTTGAAAAGAAAAAAATGTAAAGACAATGTTCAAAAGTTATGAAAAAAGTCTTTTAGGTCTTAAAAGATAAGTTCACTGATTTTCAAGCTTTGTATTCTTACAGTGTCTGTACTATATGTAAATGAACAATGTCTTTCTCTGTGTTGCCTGCACCCAGATATCCCTGTATATTTGTCATCAAATGTCAGCCGGATCGTCAGAGAGGCATTATGAATGTTGACATTTTTGGAAAAATGGAATGTCACATCCCATTTTCTCTGTTTTATGTAGTCATCTAGCACATATTTAAAATAAAAATAGTGTTTGTGCTGCATACACTGCCAAGATTTATTAAAAGCCCATCTTGCCAGTGGGGATTAGATAGATAGAGGATTAGATAGATAGATAGATAGATAGATAGATAGATAGATAGATAGATAGATAGATTGATTGATTTTGAATACAGTCAATTCCTTTTACTATCATTCAATTCAGATTCTAATTCTACGTCCTGTAGATTGTGGACAATTCAGTTTAAATCATGAATTGAAAGGGAATCAATTCTTTAGTTCTGAATTTTAAAACACTGTGCTGTAATATGTTGTTTAAATGTTAACGTGTTTGATATAGTAGTGGTTTTAATTTCAAGCATGGAGTGTAATGATTCAATTTAGTTTGAGGTCCAGTTTAAGAAAAACAGCGTAAAGAAAGAAATTAATACCTTTCAAGTGATCCTCCTGGGGGATTCAGGTATCATTCACTAGTACGTCTCTCATACACGCAAGCTGAACACAAACATAAATGCACAATTTATGTTTGCATAAATGCATAAATGCACGGTGTCGGTGAGTTAAGAGAGCAGATACTCTTGTCTTCTTGTGCCCTTACGCATTACAGACAGTCCAAACCACAAGAACATCCCTGGAAGCCCAATCATCTGTGAAGTTCGAGGTCTAGGGCTCTGCAGACATGACTTAATACAAGTTCAGACTATTTTCTATGGCTCTTCTCTTGTCTTTTCCCTTTTTATGGGAGTAACTATGACATATTACTTTTGCCCTTCTCTCTCACATGCACACACTTCTTTTTAAATCCCCTCTTTCCCATGTATCTCTGCAAGCCTGGGATTTACATGCTAAAAGGTAGCCCAGAGGACTTACGAAGTGTCACATGACAGCCTAAGTTCATTTCTTTGCATATGAGCCCTCACATAACTCCTCATTTTTGGACATGACAGTGGATTTATGGGCATGTTTATGTGTATTATATCACTGGTTAAGAGAACCCAGGGGTGATTCAAGGAGGAATGCTGTGTGTGAATTGGTATTTTGTGTGTGCGTGTGTGTGTGTGTGAAAATGGTGCCACGGGTGTTGTTTGTGCACACTGTTTTAATTTAAATTCCATCAGTAGATTCTCTGAGGGGCAGAGCACTTATTGCTCAATTTATACAAATGTTCTCAGACAAAGAACACTTTAAAGTAAGTATCTCAAGGTGCATCACAACTACAAGGTGGTTCTGATGGCAGTGCATAAATTGTCACAATTAAATAAGGCATTTAAAGCAGCTTGCTATTTTCCTTTACTGTTCATGCTAACGCCTGGGTAGCGTTCTTTAAAAACACTAAACAATGATAGATGATAGTCTGGATGAGAGTAAAAGCTTATTGTCTCATTTGTTTTTAATTATGTGGATATGATGTCACACTCTAGAGGTTATGGTCTAATAATAAATCAGAAATATTAAATAATAGTAATAATAATAATAAATAAATAAAAATTAGTAGAGAATTTAAGCATCACAGCATTATAATGTATGTTATGAAAAATTATTATTCATTTTGAGATCCTTAGGTTACATTTAAAGTTGTAGTTTTTTTTAAATGAACTTTAACTGAAAATTAGATGACTGCTAAGAAAGAAAGAAGGGACTATAACCTTATACTGTAATACTTTTAGTGTACACACAATGTCACACTCAAGGGCTTCTGGTCTAATAATAAATCACAAATATTCAGTAATAATACATTTGAAAAATATTCAAATATAGCTGCATCTGGACAAACTGAATTTCTTACATCTAAGAGTCTCATCAGAGGGGTCAATCTGTGTCATTTAGATCCTTTATTGGTTAAATGTCTTTTTGCTGTAGCAATTTGCAGTTTAGTACTTCAGTACAAAACTAAAGATTGAAACATTCTACACATGCGTATATTTGCATACAAATGAATGGAAGTGAATGGAACACACACAAAAAAAAAAACAGCTGCTTGTGTGACTGCCCTATTACTAAAGAAATTATAAAGAAATTTAGAAATGACAAATTAATGAATTTGTATTTATAGGTTAAGATTTAAGCTTCTTGTTTGAATGTATATCTGTGTATTAGCAGGTTTGCGTTTATCTCACTGAATGTGCTGGCAAGATATATTTATCTTGGATGTACCATCCTGTGAACTCTCTTAGATGCTTGATGTTTTGAAGTGTCATAAAATATAATGGTTCTGTAGGTGATGAATAGTCATAAACCAAACCTAGCCCATCTGCATTTCTTTTATTTGCTTACTAGCAAATAGCTAATACCCAAAAGGTGCTCAAACTACTGTACCTGCTTCTAGCAGCATTTTGTTGAGCATGTTGAAAATTATCTAGACGTTTTAAAAATATACTTTGACCTGGAAACAATATATGTGTGTCTGTGCTGGAGGCTTTTTTGTTTTTTTTTACTTCAAACAAGCCCTAATAACAGCCTATTTGAGGGTGCTAGAGGCTGAGGTTGTGACCCCAAAAAAACAGAAGCAGGTCATTGTCAGGGTGTTCATCCTTGCTGTGTGGGAAAGAGATGCCAACCTCTGCAAGGCGAGATAGTAATATCTTATGACAAACAGTATCAAAAGCTGAGCTGAGGTCAAGTAATAAAAGGATTGATAAACTGCCTGAGTCTCCAGAAAGTAATAGATCATTGACAACCTTTACTAGAGCAGTTTCCGTACTGTGCCGTGAGCGAAAACCAGACTGAAAAATATCAAAGAGATTGTTGCGAGCTAGAAATGACTGCAGCTGAGAGGCAACAGTCTTTTCCATGATTTTAGATACAAATGGCAGGTTAGAGATTGGACGGACAGTAGTTGGATAGATTTACAGGATCCAGATTCGGTAACAGCAGCAGTCTTGAGTGAGATAGGAACAGTGGAAGAAATGAAAGACATGTTGATGAGGTGTGAGATTGAGGCAGAAATAACAGGGATACAGTGTTTCAGGAGAAAAGTAGGTGCAGGGTCTAGTCGGCTTGAAGAGGAATTCGATTTCTGTATTAAATCAGCAATTAGAGATGGATTTGTTAAGGTAAAGGTAGTCAATGATTGGGTAGACTGAGATTGCTCACAATTAGAAATAGTCGGTTCCTCATCAAAAGTCCCACATAAAACATCTAACTTTCCCTGAAAGTGGTGCAAAAAAGTACAACACAAATCTTCAGATTCATGCTGGCTGATACTATGATTTGGTGCCTGGATTAGTTTGTTTACCATGCTAAATAGTGCTTTAGGCCTATTTTTAGCTTTGTTAATGATGCTGGAGATATAAGAAGAGCGGGCTGCATTCAAGGCAGTTTTGTAGTTCTTGATGTAATCAGAATAAACAAGATAATGGACAGTTAAACCCGTTTTCCTAAAAAGACGTTCAAGTTGTCTGCTTTTTGCCTTCACAGCACGTAGCTCTAATCTGCAGCCTCGTCTAAAAGCATTTAACTCCGTTCTGGCTGTTCATTTCATTATTTCTGAGTAACACCTGGATGCGTAATTGGCCGTGCCTGGAAAAGCAGAAAAAAAACTGCTATACAAATATATCCAAACACCCAGTTAGACCATTACACTGCTGAAGTGAGAACATTATCTCACTTACAATTACTGAAATCATTGTCCATTACAGCTTCCACGATCATTTTGTATTTCTAGAATGTGTTGCAATTAACATCTCATCACATTTTTGAATTCACTGGCTTTCTCTTGTTAGTTCAGAATATCCATTGTATTGTGTGTAGTGGCTTTTCTTTAAATGCTATAAAAACATTTTCTCAATTCCCTTTTAACAATTCTCATTTAGTATTTATGTAAATGAAGATAAAGCAAAAAAGGTGAATGAAGTCATTTAGTGAAAAGGAATGAGCTTTCTTTAATTGTAGGACATAGGCAACAAGAAAAAAGAAAATTGCTATGCATTTTTCATGTTATGACTGATTTTAGATAATGGATAAATCTACCTTAAAAAATCAAAAAATTCAATCAGCCATTTTAAATGCTATAGGTTAATTCAGGCATCACAACATTATAATGTACAGTATATTAATTCTGGGATTACATTTAAGTTATTATTTTATAAGGTGAACTTTAACTGAACCTTATACTATAACATTTATTCTACACTCAATACTTTCCATTCATGACATGATTAGGTTTATCCTTCATGTTGTCTTTACCTGGGTTCTAACTGTGTCAATTGCGTCACTAGAGACTTCACTAAGTGCTTCCCTCTGACAATGCACACAAATACAGAGAGAATATGTGTGTGTGTGTGTGTGGTGTGTGTGTGTGTGTGTGTGTGTGTGTGTGTGTGTGTGTGTGTTTGTGTGTGTGTGTGTGAGAGAGAGAGAGAGAGAGAGAGCCCCGGAGCAATCAGTGTCTCTCTGAAAGATGAACCTCCTTCAACCTGCCAAGATATGCCTAGGAGATCTGCTCAGACAGAAGGTGAGACACTGTCTCTTTCAGTCGCACACTAGAGAGGCACTAACTTACAGCTGCATAGAGACTGTAGTGCCATTCAGTCATGATTATTACTTCAGCATCCAGCTCACCTGTGGCGTTGATGGGAAAGTATTTGGAAAGGATTGCGTGCTGTGTTCATCCATTTTTACTTTTGGCCCGACCCTCAGTATTTCTCATCGACGTCTTGAATCAGTTTTCTCCTGATCAACCAAAAAAATGTGTTTGTCTTCAAGTAACACTGAGGTTTTCCAATTTTAGCTGAAACACGCAGGCTCAGGCAAGCTCTCATTTTATAAGTGAAACCGCAGCGACGTATCAGAATGGTATTAAAAACCAAAAGCGATGGGAATCATCAAAAATGCATTATTCTGAGCTGTTCCCATGAGTCTTTCTCTAATGGAGCTCTTGGCAGAGTAATAAACTTAACCTCTTGACCCTACATTGAGTTTCAGCTTCATAAGAATCACTTAGAAAAGGCTGCATGGGACGTAGACAGGCGTGGGCTCGGAAAGGAAGGCCTGTTCTTTGTTCTCTCTTCTTTGATGTGTTTGTTTCTGCCAAAGGTGATATGGTCATGTGCTATATTAACTGAATTATGGCATCTTAGTCTTGCAGATAATAATTTTTCTTCTGAATATTCTGACTGCGCTACATTTTGTTGTCTTATTTAGACCAAACACGTTTGTGTGTGATGCCAGGGTGCAGCAGACGCTGTCTCAGTGCTGTTTGTGTCAAGGTGGTGGTGCATCCCAGCATCCTGTGCTGCGGCGCAGGATCTAAACTGTCACAGCGAGAGGAGAGTGGAGGTGACAGCAGCAGGGCTAAATATAGAGACCCTGCACTCCTACACCCCCACTCTTACTTTCTCTTCTCTGTCTTCCTCTTTTTCTCACTAACAAAAATACTACAAAGTAACCTGGTGTCATGGTTTTTTAGACTTGTACCACGGTATTATTTTAAGTACCATGGCACGTGGTTATTATTCAGAACCATGTTATGTATCAAACTACGGTCATACTCTGTTTAGCATGTTTTTTTTTGTTTTTTTGGACATGTATTATTACTATAGCAATACTATGAATTTTTGGACATGGTACCATGTACCATTCTTTGCCTAATTATTTATATGCTATTATAGTATTTATTAATATTTTGAATGAGCTTTTATTTTATATTTTCAATTTTTATTTTAGTTTAGTTTCATTTTCATTTTCAGTAATTTGACTAAATGTGCTTGTCACAGTTATTTAACTTAAAAATTTTCATTCATTTGTCAAGATTCAGTATGGATCTTATGTTGGTTTATGTATTTACCCTGAAGTGGCCTGAATCTGAATTAAATTTTTTCAGAGGAATCCTCATTTTGTCCAACAACGTTGTTGTTAATTAAGTATTAAGTATTAATACTCATTAATATATCTATAATCAGTGCTGGGTAGTAACTGATTACATGTAATCTGGATTTACGTAATCAGATTCCAAAAACTCAGTACTTGTAATTAGATTAAATTACATTTTAAAATACTCGTAATCAGACTACAGTTACTTTTTTTATTGAATACATGATTACATATTATTCATACAAAAGCAATAAATTATTCATAATTGTTTGATTCTCCCTAATTTCTCTTTCATCTTTTAAATGTTCCTTTCTAAAATAGCCTACCACTTTTATACACTCAGAAAGTCTTCCAGTTTTGTGGACATTCACACAAAGACCAGTCATTAGTCAGGTGACTATAATTACACAGAAAACTGAGAGGCTACACAGCATTTGACCACTGGATTTACAGAAGTCATTTCAATTTTAAGAAGTGTTTAAACATTGCATCAACTACTGATGAGCACATTAATTTTTATTTGAATTATCACTCAGTGGGTTATTTAACCATGTATTACTATGTCTTTAGAATGCGTTTGTCTTATTTACATGCAATGCACGCATTCCTAACCTTTTTTTTTGTCCCCTGAACCTCTTTCACCTAATATTTGAAGTACCCGTGAGATTATTATAAATATTTTAATAATTAAGTATCACATTATGTCACAGTTCTCTTACATTAGTTAATGGTCACATGACATGCTGGTAAATTAATAAAGCCTTTAATTTTTTTAGTAAGTGGTTTATTTTTTGGGATGCACGATATATCGGCCACCATATCGGTATCGGCCGATAAATGCAAATTTTTTCTGTTATCGGTATCGGCCCGATAAGAAAATTTGGCCGATATCTTAAAGCCGATAAATAATGCATTATTTCCTTCAGAGACACTTCAGATGCGCGCTGTTCGTTTGCAGCCTTTTGTGCAATTGTACGTTGTAATATTGTGTTTATTTTATGTATATCTGTTAAACTCACAAACCCCCTGCAGTTCCTTTACGAACCCCAGTTTGGGAAACCTTGATGTAATGTAATGTTTAATACACATCATGTTGTTAATTACAACGGAAGAAATCTATTTTCTAACTCTTTGTATTTTTATATCAATATGGTACAAGATTATCCTATTCAAATCAGTGTGATAACCAAATTTGGTCAAAAGTAATCTAAAAGTAATCAAAAAGTAGTCTGATTATATTACCTAAAATGTGTCATGTAATGGATTACAGTAGTAACTACAATTTTTTGTCATGTAATTTGGAATCATTAACGGACAACAATTTGTAAGCAATTTACCCAGCTCTGTTTATAACATATCTAATATATCTATGTATATATACACATATTGACAGTAGGGCTGTGTATCACCAGCAAAGTCACGATACGATACGTATCACGATACAGAGGCCACAATACGATACACATCACGATACGGGACTGCATTGAATTTCACCTCAGAAGAGTTTAGTAAAACAGCTGTTTATTAACATATGCTCAGTCACTCACACAGATCACGTTGCGGCCGCACTCAGACTCAGAATAAACTTTTTAGCGCTCTGCAAGCTAACCAGTGTTTTCAGAAAGCAAGCACGTTTATCCACAATGGAGAGAGCGCGTGTACACAGGGTTGCCAGGTTGACAAAGATAAGTAGCACGCTTAGCAGATATTTCCGTATTGCGCAAGTGTGAAGCTCTGTTTCGGGGATTACGTCTCTTTATATCAGGCAACCCCGGTTGTGTTCCTCTGCGGCCAGATTAAACCTTGTTGTAGCCTATATATTATGCTCTATTCATTATTTTTTAGAAACCTTGCACTTTTTTACTCCGTTTTGAACGTTGTTCTTGTATTCAAATTAAGCGCGGTCCACTGCTGCACACGTGCCACAATATCGATATTGGGACAGCTGTATCGATACTCGTATCGTCAAATCTCTGTGACGATACATCGTCGTATCGATGTATCGAGCACAGAACTAATTGACAGCCCCTATATCAAAGTAACATGGCATATGAGTTCTACCCTCAATCTACCATGGTACTGCCAGTTTAAATCACCCTGCTTGTCTATCTGTCCATCCTTTTGGATCTCTCTCTCTCTCTTTCTTCTTGTATTTTGTGCTGTTTTCCATCAATTCCCAATTCTCTATTTCATTACTCTCTTGCTTGTCTTCCTTAGCTTCTTTTTTCAGTCCTATATTTTCATCCTCTCTGCTCCCCGGGGAGGTGTCTAACATGTCAGTCCCTGAAGGAGTGTGGAAGTGCTCCCATGAGGCGAGAAAGAGTGCAGACATTCATTTTGAGTGAGGTCTGGGTCACAGCTCCTCACATGAGTCACTCATTGGGTTAGTTGTGGTGTGTATGGGGCTGAGAAACATTCATTTTGAGAAAACCATCATCTATGCAAAGACATAGATGACTTACAAAGACTTAGGGTCATACTTTTAATTTTTACAATATTTCACATTGTTTGTTGGATGTTGGGACCAGTTGTGAGAAAGATGACCACCACAGATGCCATGATTGGTCTTTTTGCGGTTTAATAAGTTTAATAACAAATCACTTACATGGGTTAGTTACCCAAGACCTGACCAAATTAACTTGAGTATTTTAATGATCATCTTTATCTGCATACATGTGATCTCATGGGAAAATGTAACTATTTTACGAGGTGGCGATTTTGTATGTACGATTTTTAGAAAAAAAGCAAGCATGAAGGTTCACCCCTAAACATAACCATCATTGGAGCATAAGGAAAACGTATGAGTGAAATTGTAGCAATTAATTCAGATTAGCCACCGGAATAAAATAGTTACGAATTTGTATGAGAGAGTGTTGCTTGTATATGTTGGTTCTTTACAAGTGTTGCATTTTGTGCTGTATTTTGCACCAGCTTCTGGCTGCATTCCTATTGGAAAGAAAAAAAACACAAATTAAATTTCAATATCTCAGTTGTTTCTCCTAGATATCAATGAGATTAAATGAAATTGACTTTGAATTGGATGTTTCAAGAAACATACAGTACTCCTTTAATTTCACATGTAGAGTTTCAGAAGGTATCTTGAAATGTGTCAAACTACAGTATGCTCAGATTTGCAAGTCTGCAGTCAAAAAAGATTTCAATATGAACTTCCTCAGACCAAATTATCTAAATTATGCTGTCCACATATTTGAGATCTCTGTACTCTTATTGTATGTCAGTAATTCTTTTATTATTTGTCTATTTAATCTCTATTCAAACTATCTTCTTTCTCTGCAGACACAGAGATATTTTGTCTGTCGTCAGTTTTTTTTATCTCTTCTTGTAAAACAGCCATATTCACAGCACTCACATACTCGTCCTGTCATGTAACACTCATCTGCAGCCCAGCCTGTGTGTTTTATCATTACCTTTCACATTGCTAATCAGCATTCACATTCACTCGTTTCTGACACGATCACTCCCCTCATGTTCTATTTTCTGTCTGTCTGCAGCTCCTCATCTCTGATACACCGTTCGCTTCAAAGGCATTTAAAAGCGTCAGGAGTGTAGATGGCTGCCTTGTTATAAAACTGCCTCAGAACCAAAGATTATCCGGTCTGGCTAAATGGTTGCACTGTCAGCCAGTTTGATGTGTTTCTTTCCGGAGTGTAACATAGGGGTTTTTGTAACCTAATGCAGAAACTCATGCAGAGTATCGAAACATTTTTCTATTGCTGTTGGAGAGCAGTTTTGGGAAAAGAGGCAAATCTTCTCACTTGTCACTTTTAGAAACAGGCAGGGTTGGTATTCTGCACTGATGTAAGACAAAAATGTTCTGTTTGTAAGCTGTGTGTGTCTCTTATAGCTCTCCCATGCTGATTGTGTTTTGTGAGGACAGATGGAAACGTGTCAGACAGAATGAAAATATCCCGATATGTTTCTTGACTTTGCTCCATTCAAATTTCCCATAGCTTTTTAGACTGAAAATAGAAAAATCCAAGCGTTCAACTTGCTGAATCTATATATACACTACCGTTCAAAAGTTTGGGATCAGTTAGACTTGTAATGTTTTTTTAAAGAAGTCTCTAATGCTAATCAAGTCTGCATTTATTTGATCAAAAATACAGAAAAAACAGTAATCTTGCAAAATGTTATTACAATATAAAATAATGGTTTCTATTTTAATATCCTTTAAAATATAATTTATTTCTGTGATGCAATGCTGAATTTCCATCAGCCACTACTCCAGTATAAAGTGTCACATGATCCTTAAGAAATCATTCTAATATGCTGATTTATTATTAGAATTATCAATGTTGGCAACAGTTGTGCTGCTTAATATTTTTTTGAAACCTGTGATAATTTTTTTTTCAGGATTCTTTGATGAATAAAAAGTTAAAAAGAACAGCATTTATTCAAAATATAAATCTTTTCTAACAATATAAATCTTTGCTATCACTTCTTATCAATTTAACACATCCTTGCTGAATAAAAGTTTTAATTTCTTTCAAAAAACAAAAGATAGAATAAAAATGTACTGACCCCAAACTTTTGAATGGTAGTGTATATTGTTAGAAAAGATTTCTATTTTAAATAAATGCTCTTCTTTTTAACTTTTTATTCATCAAAGAATCCTGAAAAAAAATGTATCACACAGGTTTAAAAAAAATATTGAGCAGCACAACAGTTTCCAGCAGTGATAATAAAGTACTGTATGTAGCAGTTGGGTTGTTTTGATTAAGTAATAATAACTTAAACAAATACAGGTAATTTACTAAATTAAAGTTCATTGAAAGTATGCTTTTTTTTTTACATATTAAAAGTTTGGTTTATAGCAAAAGCAGATAACTCCAACAGTCGTTTTTTGGCAAAAGCAGCTAACTCCACATTTCATGTTTTAGAGTTTAAAAAAACCCTCGTTTAATCTTTGTAATCTCCTCAGATGACAATGTAGATGCCTGACAAACGTTGTTGTTGTTGTGATCATAAACTGTATGGATGTGATTACACGCAATACACGGAGCTTTTCCCTCACATTGTAACGCACTGCTTTTGCAAGGTTTCGTGAAAACGTTTCAGCTTTTACATTTTGCATGACTTACAAAGAGCTCTCACCAAGACTCATCTGATTTATTATGTATTACTGATTAAAACTGATTAAACTACTGATTAGTTGTTGCAGCCATAAACTGAACTTCAGTGTAATTTTTATAAATGTTACTAATTGTTTAGTGACAGAATAAAACGGAGTGACATGACCATTCTGGTGAGAGAGAGTCTCTGTCCTCTCCCAGACCTTATTTGCTCAGAAAGTATCCATGTTGTCTTGTCCTATTGTGGTCTTTTGCCACAAATGAAGAAAGAGAAAGACTGTGTGGTCCACTGTGAATTGATTCAGTAAGACACACCAGCATTCAGGTCTGTTTATAATGAGAGGTTACAATAGGCTTTGTTACCAGGCAGCTTCACTGAACACCAGACCTGGACCCCCATGACACCTTCTGTGCAGTCAGGGGAGTTACTTAGACGCTGGTTAACAGTGTGAGAGATAGAGACAGAGAAGACACATGCGAAGGCAAATATGGTCAACAGAATCAGATAAAGTAACAGTAATATTGTGAAATATTATTACAATATAAAATAAATCTTTACTATTTGAATATGTTTTAAAGGGGTCATCGGATGGCCATTTTCCACAAGTTGATATGATTCTGTAGGGTCTTAATGAAAAGTCTGTAACATAGTTTGGTTAAAATGTCTCAATGGTAGTGTAAAAAACACCTTTTTACCCTGTCAAAAACAGCTCTTTTCAGAGCAAGCTGGTTGTGTACACACACTGCCAACACACATTTCAGTTCAAACAACTTGTAAAAGTGCATGTAGCATCCGATGACCCCTAAATGTAATTTATTCCTGTTATAGCAAAGCTGAATTTTCAGCAGTCTTTACTCCAGTCTGTGTTTTTGTTCTCAGAATTTCTCAGACTTTGATCTAACCGAATAGAGGAGGTCTTTTTTTATAGTATAGCCATGGAAGTGACAACAGATGCAACCATTTCATTCTGGGCTGTCAACAGTGAGAAGATGAGTTGTTACTTTCCCCAGCACACACGCACGCACACGCACACACACACACACACACACACACACACACACAAACCAAAAGAGAAAGAGAGAGATTCTCTCATTCTCTCTCAAGAGACATGCTTGACCTTAGGGTGGGCGAGGGGTCAAGGGCGCCTCTCCCTTCATGTTGTTTTAGACTGCCACCATTTATTACCATCTGTCAGTCAGGCATGGACTTTAATTCCACGGCAGTACTTAGACTCAGACAATGGCCTGTGCTGACACACCAAAGCATCATGACAGAGGAAACAGAGGGGGAGCTAGCCAATCAGAGTGCAGGGACGCCACTGGATGGAGAGAAAAGAATGTGAATTCACAACAGGGCTGGATCATGAATGATTCGCGCGAACATAGATGCATTTAGGTAGATCGGGGGCGCATTCCCTTCAGAAACAAACGTAATCCACTGCGTCTTCAGCGGCTCAGATGTCGGGAGTAAATGACGACTGCTATGTTCATTATAACATCCAACAACAGAACACCTCAATCGCTTAGGAGTCATTCTTGTCTACATCTGCTCCAGCGGTGAAACAATGGCGGACTGATGACAGCTCACTCAGGGCGGGTCTAAGGTAAGACACCAGTCCAGTCTGTGCTGAAACGCTACTGTCAATCAAACTATCGTGGGAGGGGCCTGTTTTTGTGACGTCACACAGACAGGCATCTGAGATCGGCTCGATTTGAGAAAGGGGGAAAGATTTTAGTAGATTAAAAAAAAACCACTGGGGGGATTTTTATCATTATAGGGTGGTTGTGTACACACACTGCCAACACACATTTCAGTTCAAACAACTTGTAAAAGTGCATGTAGCATCCGATGACCCCTAAATGTAATTTATTCCTGTTATAGCAAAGCTGAATTTTCAGCAGTCTTTACTCCAGTCTGTGTTTTTGTTCTCAGAATTTCTCAGACTTTGATCTAACCGAATAGAGGAGGTCTTTTTTTATAGTATAGCCATGGAAGTGACAACAGATGCAACCATTTCATTCTGGGCTGTCAACAGTGAGAAGATGAGTTGTTACTTTCCCCAGCACACACGCACGCACACGCACACACACACACACACACACACACACACACACAAACCAAAAGAGAAAGAGAGAGATTCTCTCATTCTCTCTCAAGAGACATGCTTGACCTTAGGGTGGGCGAGGGGTCAAGGGCGCCTCTCCCTTCATGTTGTTTTAGACTGCCACCATTTATTACCATCTGTCAGTCAGGCATGGACTTTAATTCCACGGCTGTACTTAGACTCAGACAATGACCTGTGCTGACACACCAAAGCATCATGACAGAGGAAACAGAGGGGGAGCTAGCCAATCAGAGTGCAGGGACGCCACTGGATGGAGAGAAAAGAATGTGAATTCACAACAGGGGTTATTGGGTGGTAAAAGGAAAAATGGGTCCATCATTGACTGGCTGGCATTTGTCCATCATGTTAGAGGACAGAGAAGGACGGAAAAGAAAATGAGACAACAAAAATGTACAGCATTTGTTTATCCTTAAAGGTCACATATTTTACACCTTTCTAGAGTTTTATTTTAAGTCTTGATGTCCTTAAGAATATATATTTGCGGTATAAGTACCAAAAACCATCTCAATATATTTTTACAGCTCCTCTCTCAGGAGCTCTGCAAAGAACAGGTCGATTTTGGCCTGTCTAATTAATATTCATGAGCCTCTCTTCTGATTGGCCTGTTGTTTTCTGAGTGACGCATGGCCAGGCCAACCACAGGTAACTAGGGTCATATATGCTGTAGCCTGCTGTGGATTGGTGATACTCACAAGTAAGGTCAATAGAAACACCGGTAATGATGGTCACTGCTGAGGGAAATGTTGTCCGGCCTTACATGTTTGAGCCGAACTCAGACCCCGAATCGGCGACGACAGGAGACAACCAACCACCTCCTCAAACGCGCTTACAACAGGATGTTTCAGAATGGTAATTCATGTTTTTTTTTTCAAACACCGAATGCAGTAAATACAAACCTGACCAGCCGAGCGTTTGCGATCACGTGAACTTGAAGACACTTGTACAAATGCGGATGGGTGACATGAATGGAAATTATTCCAGATTGGCGATGTAGTATTTGGTTTCTGTATTCTGTACTGTATTTTCAAACCTGCCAATCTAAAGGATCAAACGGCGTGTATGGCGTTTGAGGTAATTTGTGAATTAGCATAGACTTATAGTCTAAATAAAACTATTTGCAACTGTTACTATTATTACACTTGTATACAAAACTTTGTATTATGCTTGTTATACAGTGTGTGACATCACATGCACTACCGCCGGTGGTAATAGACAGGGGTTGTCACGGCGACCGTCACAGCCCTATTGTGATTTGACTGTGGATTGACTGTTTTGAAACTTATATGGTAGTTACATAGCACCTAGACCTCATTTATCGTGAAAAAAGCCAGGAAATGTCAGTTTTGACAGTATGGGACCTTTAAAATAGAAATGTATTGATTAATTTCAGTTTATATAGATGGCTGGATGGACAGTTTAATAAATACGTTTCTTATGTTTAACAAGGCTGCATTTATTTTTATAAAAAATACAGTAAAACAATAACATTGAAATATTGCACGAAACATTTCTTATTATTATCAGTGATGTTTTTGCTGCTAATATTTTTGTGGAAACCGTGATGCACTACAATTCAAATTTTTGAGGTAAGATTACAAAAAATTTAAAGAAATCAATTATATTCAGTAAGAGTGCATTACATTGATTAAAAGTGGTAGATTGTGTACATATTTGTGAGTGTCTGAGATGAGACTGGAATCGTTGTTGTTGTCTGTGGTGGCAGCGAGCTGTCTGCTCTTGTTGTTGTGTGATGAAGTGATCTCATGCTCATTAAAGGCAAAGTTTGTTCAGGAGGTCAATGAGATGATGCTGTTTTCCATTCCTCCTCAGACGTGTGACACGTGTCTCTATTTTTGTACTTTGAAGTAAAGGGCTGTGAATGTAGACACCCCTAAGGTTGCATTGGTTCTTGTAGACTTGGCCGCTGTTTCTGTCTGTCTTTCTGTGTCTCTTCTATTCTTCTTGTCCCCTGCTGTCTCATTCCTCTTTTTTATGACTTCCTTATCTCTCTTAGTATTTGCCTTAAAAGACAAACAATTTTATTGTTTGAATTTTTTTCCTTTTATTTTATTTCCTGGGTGTTTTCTTAAATATGAATATCTGAAGCAGTTTTCACTTCTTGATAATTACTTGAAGACTATGTCCCTTTTTTATTTTATGCTTTTTTGCATATATATTTCTTTATGTAATTTTATAAATAAAAGTGTGTTTTTAATAAAAATATAAATCATATTACATATGTACAATACATTTTGTTTTTTCTGTATAACACTCTATGTAGCTCTATAAATAGAATTGTATTCAACAGCACATTAGTTTTGGTATCACATTTGCTTTTCTAACTAAATTTAAAAGTTTGTTTCGGATACTACAGTGTAGTTCAGTACTGCATTCTGTGAGATACTATGGAGTACCATGTAAATGAAAATGATACCACCACATAGGGCAGCATGATAAATCGTATTTTAATTGTGATCATGATTTCTGCTTCTCTTGATTTATTAAGCATAATCATCTGCGATATTTATCCACTTGCTATTTATCCTGAATAATGTTTCATTTTAATTTGCCATTATCCTGCATTGGTTACAAGCTTCCTCAAGCTTTCATGATTGTGGTTGCCAGATGTCAAGAGTTTAAACCCTCCAATCAGAGCTTTCCTATTAAAGTTCCCCTATTATGCCATTTGGAATATTGCCATTCATGCAGTGTGTAATGTAGCTGTATGTTAATGTAAGTGATCTGCAAAGTTGTAAAGCCAAAAGTGCATGATAAATAAAATTATTGTCTCCCAAAGGAAAGAATCGACTCTGAACAGCTTAACGAGTCGTCAGTAATTCGAGTCCCACTACCGTGATGGCTACATGTCACGGGGTAACACATTTGCATATAATGCCCACCTATGTTCTATGTTGGCTGCCTGGCCACGAACAACTTTACCCACCCACCCTCAAATACTGTAGCTTGTTCATGTCGAGAAGATGCTGTGAAAGTACATTTGTTTTCTTTTCACTTCCAAAAGACCTTGCATGCATGTAAACCCATTGTATTGTAAACCTATTGTAAGAGACTCTCAAAACAATATTAGGAACTTTAAAAATGGCATAATAGGGGCACTTTAAATCAATACGTTTTCTGTTCAGCTTCCCAACCTGGCAACCATGCACACATGCTCTCTCTAGCACATTACAGAAAAGCGCTGATGAGCTGAAGACACTGGCAAACATGTAAGCTGGAGTTTAACGATCTCTACTGAGATATTCTGCTCAAATAAAAGTGTAATTCAGTCTGTTTTCTTTCTTTCTATCTTTCTTTCTTTTTTGAACAAAATAATTGTGATTAACCATTTAACCATTATCATGCAGCCCTGCCACCACAGTACATTTTTGTACAAAATGCTATCATGACCCAATTCAAATGTTCATGATTTCATATAATTCTATTTTCCCCTACAATCTGTGTCGCTTTGAACTTTACACACACCTCACCAATCAGTCACCAGTGAGGTCTTGAGATGAGGTCAGTTTCTGTCCACACACAGGTGTACGCTTACAAAAAAATCCAGATCTAACTCTGACTGACATGCTGATATTGCTATAGTGAAATATTGCTGGCTACAGTTACTCAGGAAATTCACTTTTAATGAAAAAAGATGGTCCCTCTGCTTCTTACATACGATGGGAATACTCTAGACTCTTTTTCAATCCCAGACTTAAGCCCTTATCACATTTGGATATAAATTGATGCTGACAAATGGGTTAAATTGTTTTTAAACAGAAGAGAATAATAGACTGATAAGGAGATATTAGGGTTTAAAACAACACAAAGTGTGAACAGCCAAATAATTCTATTCCGATCCTTGTCATTTAACTATTAAAAAAAAAAACGATTTAAAAAAAACTCAAGGGCCAGCAGCAAATATAAATGTTTTACAATCATTAATTTTA
Source organism: Sinocyclocheilus anshuiensis (assembly GCF_001515605.1). Lineage (NCBI taxonomy): Eukaryota > Metazoa > Chordata > Actinopteri > Cypriniformes > Cyprinidae > Sinocyclocheilus > Sinocyclocheilus anshuiensis. The sequence goes on along the minus strand of NW_015537929.1, from coordinate 97,771 downwards.
TCTATATACAGTTATTTTGCAGATATACAGTGTACAACTTGATGAATAAGTCAATTCAATTTTATGTATGTGAAAAAAATATACATCAGGCTATTGTTTAACAATCTTTTAAGAAAACTCTAAAATAACATTGAAGGTCAGCGCAGACACCGATAATTGATTTGCAGGCTGTTTTTAATGATAAACTATTAACACTTAAGTCTTAAGGGGTCATACTGTACAAACCTGACGCACTTAGTTTGAGACCCCTGATTTTAAAATGTTCTTATTGGATTAGTTTAACATTACCACTTAAATGTTAGACAGCAGATGAAAGTACATAATTTTGAGAAGCATGTCAAGTATGTCTGCCAGAGGAAGTAGCGAGTCTTTGGAATGAAGCCTGACAAGAGATTTCATGAATTGTGGTCTGATTCAGTTTAGGACAGGATATTGGATCATACTTTCACCTCTAAAGACTTTTAGAGCCTCACGTTATAGAAACGGTAAAGCTATAAAGTCAAAATCATCACTCTTACAGACACATATAGGTTAAACCCACAAGATTAAGTATTATCATCCCTCGACAGTTCGAAAAATAGCACAGGGGCCAGATGATTTTTTTTTTCTTTTTACAGCTGAGATTTACAGCTTGAATCATGAGTCTGTCAAAATTGTCCCATTGGAGACAAAATAGATATGCTAAACCATACATTTTGCTGTAAAAAAGACACAAACAGATGTGAAATAGGAGAGCAAGAAAGATTTTGTGCATATGTCCCAACGTTAAATGTCCCACAATGCATAGTCTGTTTGTGAGTCTCCTGTAAGCAGAGAACACATTGACTCGATAACAAGATGGAAATGTAGATGGGATGTATTGGGAAAAAGAACGGAATAGGATAAGAGAGGTGCATGCTGGAGAGATGCCAGGAAGAATGTGTTAGGTGTCTGTCTAGAGTCAGCTAACATCTGTTTCTGACATTTTTGAACGTGATGTCTGCGCTGCCTGCTGATTTTGTTACAGAGAGAATCAAGTGAAAGCATATTTACTGCTTTCTAAGCTGCTTCTTTGACTTAAATGTGTGTGTGTGTGTGTGTGTTTAGCAGACACTTCATTCACTGTGACTTACAGTGCATTCAAGGGACATTCTTTTTTTTATATGTGTGTGTGTGTGTGTGTGTGTGTGTGTGTGTGTGTGTGTGTGTGTGTTGGGTGGCTACCCAAGAGTGCATTATAATCACCTGTATAAAATTGTAACTTAAAATTTTCTGCTCATACAGTATGTGTGCATGAAGTGCATAATTACTGAAGCTGTTTCTCTCAATTATCAAGCAACCAATGGTCTATACTGATTATTATGAGTGTGAACTTTATGAAAAAGTGAAACCTAGGACTGCACCATACTGTATTTAATAAAATCGATAATGAAAACAGTTAACAACAAATGCCATTGTTGTCTGTGCTTTAATGGGATAGTTCACCCATAAATTAACACTGCATCCGAAATCGAGCACTTCCATACTATATAGTACACAGTATGCCAAAAGAGTAGTAGGTCTGAATTCATAGTATTTGAAAAGCAGTAGGCGAAAAAATACCTGGATGATGTATTACTTCCACCCAGCTTCTGAAGTGTGCAGTCAATGGACACTTTACTATCCCATGAGGCCATGGGAGAGGATTTGTGAATGGCAGTGAGGCAACACAACTGACGCTGGTAGGTCATGTAATAGTAACAACATGGCAGATGTAGTATGTCTGAATTTCATTCATACTATCCATATTCATACTATATAGAACACACAATTGTGAAGTAAGTTCAAATTCAAATGTAGTACCTACTCAGACAGTACACGATTTCAGATGCACCATAAGATTCTGGGAGATTCAGGAATTTTGAAGAATGTTTCAACTGTTTGTGTCCATACAATGAAAGTCAATGAGTTCCAAAGCAACATTAGTCCCCATTGACCTTCATTGTAAACACCTTCTTTTGTGTTATACAGAATAAAGTCATACAAGTTTAGAATGACAAGAGGATGATTAAATAACAGTTTTCATATATTGCACACATGCATACAATATATTAACTTTTTTGTTTGTTTGTTTGTTACCATTCGATCAGCACATTGTTTAAAGAAGAGTGTTGGACAAACTCAAGGCCACACAGAATCTGCACAGACGTGGAAAGCACTGTAGATTTCTTCAGATTTTAAACATCCGTTATTAGTTATACACATTCCCTACCCCTAGTATGTTAGTTTATTAAAGATATTGGATACATTTGTTGTGTATTGTAGTACTATTAACACATTTGACCACATTTAAACCCATTTCTACAGATTTCCCCCTCCAAAATAACCCAGAAAATGTGTGTGCTGGACAAGATTTGGACTAACATGCATTTCAAGTGCTAGAAATGCAATTTGGCATCTTTATCTGTTCAATCAATTAATTAAACCAGTAATCAACAGTTTAAACACAGGAAGAAGGAAACGGCATATTTGAACTTCCTTATCAAAATGTCCCAATTAAGTTCTCATGTTGAGACTTTGCTCTGCAAATTCCCACGTCATAACTCCTGAAGACTGATCATGTTGATTTTGCCAATGAAAGCATACCTTATTAATCCCTATAATTTTTTTTTTTTCTTGTTTTCCTTCACAGGCCATTTATCACTAGCTTGTTTCATTTGGCTCGGGAATTAAATTAGTTAACCGAACAAGAGACAATCCCATTAGATATGGCTGGTTTGGATTTAATTGCCTGTAACATGGATTAAATTATTGGTCTTATTAAAACATGTAAGGTGATCAAATTTTATGGGGGCACATCTAACCTCTGGGACTATCTGTTGCTGATGTCAAACCATCAAATGAAAGAGAAAAATAAGATGTTTTTACTCCTTGTTGAAGCTTGTTAACTTTTTCTATTCACTGGCTGTGATTTTGCACTTTATTCTTTTGCTCTTTTCATGTTAATCTCCATCGTGCTAATAATAGGAATTTAGCCACTTTGAGACACTCACTATTCTGGTTCTTTCATCTGCTCCTTCTGTTTCTGCTGGATATTGTCAGATGAAGTGCCTCTAGAAGAGCTGGTGTTGGACACAGGGAGCTTAATGCAACAAAGGAAGAGCAGAACTAAAGAGAAGTTCAATGCCATCTCTCTGTGAAAATCACATGATCTTTGTTGTCAGGGCTCAGAGGTCATGGGGGCACTGGAAAGGACTGCCCACTTGTCTGTCAAATGAGAAAGGGGGCTTTAGCCCTAAAGCTCATGCTCACCTTTAGTGGGTGGGGTTAGCTTGTCTGTCACCAGGAACCGCAAAGAGGCAGTAATCTATTGGCTTGTCAAGCTATCAATCAGCTTAGCATAGCATGGGGTATTATGTATTTATGCAGAAGATAAAAGCTAGTGACTGCTCTCTTAATCAGAATGGTTTTCAGTGTGCAATGACTCTGCAATTCTTTTTTTTAAATTGAAATTCTTTCTTTATTGACATTGAGCTGTTGTGAGTTAGTTTTTCTCCATATGCTCATGTCAGTGTCTAGAGGTGACGGCCATTTGAATTGTAATTAAGTTTTAAATGCTCACTCTGCCAAAGGCCACTTTGCCCATCACAAATATGAGCTATTCTCTGGGCTGTAATCTGTCTATTCTCTTTTGACATATAGCTTCTCTTGGACATATGTGAACAAATGGGATTTGAACTACATTTTAAATGTTAGTATAACGTATTTTAAATGCATTTATGTAGTACTTTAAATGTAAACAACTTTGACTTTAAATTATTAATTTAGCTTTGAACCAAAATGACTTACAAATGAGGACTGCCACAAATAATTTAAGAGTTCTGCAATAACAAATCTGTTTTTATATCAATAGTTTAAAAAAATATATATTTCAGCTGAAATATAATTCAAAACATGTTTGAATCTTAAAGTGCCTTTTTAAATGCAATGCAGTTCATTGTAGGAACTATTTCTGTGAAGTTGGCATCAACATGTTTGATCAATGTGTGGTTTTTATAAACTCAAGGAAATAGAAAATAAATGTAATGTTTAGATGCAGTACAATTTTAAAGTCGTACAAACATGTACATCCATAAAAGACAGAAACACAATAACATTTTTCTGTGTGTAAACCTTTATATTTTCTTCCTTTCCACATGTGAATTTACATATTTCTGCCAGATCCTCTAATTTATTATCTTTAAGATGGCTTGCTGCCGGCATCAGTCCTTATCAAATAGAGTCAATTCATGCAGGCTTTTTCTCACAGGCATTTGAGTGCCTTAAGTGGTTAATATGCATTTTGATTGACACCTACTATGGGGTGTGGGGAAACGCTTTCCAATTCTTATGGTCTGTCTCCCATGAGACTGAGCTACATATGTTAATGTGTTTCAGTTTGCACACGTGGATGTGTTTGTGCATACGAGAGTATGAGAAACGCTGAAAAGATGAGAGACACTGATGCAGCTTGGTTGTTTTTTGGCACTGTATGGTGGCATTGTGATGCATCTCATTTTGTGTCTTTGAGAACCTCTGCTTTTGAATAAAGCATGGGAGAGTGCATAAGTGACATTATATTAGAAATTAGTTTTGAGAACTAACGTTATGAACTTTAGAAGATGCTAGACTGCATTGACAATTATTGAGGGTTTAATTATACAAAACCCACCCCTTAACACACACCTACACTACCATTCAAAGTTTGGGGTAAGGAAGATATTTTTTTTTCTTGAAAGAAATTAATACTTCTATTCAGCAAGGGTGCATTACATTGATCAAAATTGACAAAAACATCAAGCAGCGCATCTGTTTTCAAGCATTAATAATAATAGCAAATGATTTTTGAGCACCAAATCAGCCTGGAGTAATGACTGCTGAAAATTCAGCTTTGACATCGCAGGGAAAAAATATAAATTTTAAATATATTGAAATATAAAACATGTTTTAATTTATCGTAATATTTCACAGTATTACAGTTTTTACTATGTTTTTGATCAATTAAATGCAGGCTTGATGAGCATGAGACTAATTTCAAAAACAATGAAAATCTTACCAACCCCAAAATTTTGAGCGGGGAGTAGATAGTTCTTAATGCATATTTTGAAACTTAATGATTAATACTGAAAATGAAAGTTAATGATATTACATTACACTGTAAAATTAGTACCTTTAAGGGTAAAACAACTTGTCTCTGGGGCAGTACCCTTAAAGCTTTGTAAAAGCTTTTCTTATAAAGGTTTTTATTTATTTATTTATTACACTGAGTGAATAATGGAACATTTTTTAAAGGCATAGTTTACACAAAAATTAAACTGAATCATTCATTTGCCCTCATTTTTTATTCCAACCCTGATTGATTTGCTTACGTGAAACACAAAAGGACATATTTGGTAGAATGTCCAGGCTTCTTTTATACTATAGAATGAAAGTGATATTTTAAATCATGATAAAAGAAAGGAATTTAAATGATGATAAATATAGAAACAGGTAGCACCGCACACTTGACACCATATCAGGAGGAGAAGAAATGACACTCCAACTTCTCATGAACACATTCCTGGTTTGATTGAATGAGTGAAAGGATAAAAGAGTGACAGCGACATTAAGGTATGCAGACCAAGACTTTTTCATTTGTGCATGAGCTATCCCTTTAAAACCACTGCCTGTCCATGCTTTTACAGCATTCACAATCAAGCCAAAGACAGAGGCGAAAGGCACTCAATGAATGAGTGGACCACAACGGCCAAATCAAAGCTTACAGGCTCTCTCACACACTCCTAATCAGCAGGCGAGCAGCGGCTGCCGCTTTCAGATGCTTGTTTCTCGCCTATCACATGCCATTAAGGTCTTTCGCTTGGTTACGGGTCACTATGACTATTCACTCCCGGTATGACCTCTCCATTGTTTCCAAGCAACAAAGGTCAAGTGGATGTGTGCTGAGTATCCAGTAGGCAACCCACTGACCCCACTTTTAATGACCTCGGCTGGAGTTTTAGTTAGTGCTAGTGTGTATGATAACCTTTGTGACCCCTTGACCCTGATCTAGCTAACCAACGTAGCCATTGTGTGTTGAGTGGTTTTGTGGTGTCAGAGAGACGGGCACAAAACTAGAGCACAATAAAGTTGTGAAAAGACTGATTTTCACACTCCAGCAGGTTAATTTAAAATAAAAGGATACTAAACAAACAAAAAGTGTTTTCTTTCTTCCTTAGTTTTATTGAAAATGCTTCTCAAGATTCCTGAGATACACCCTGGTATAATCAACAAAGCCTCTATAAATTTGTGATTTGTTCACTTATCCAGATCAGAATCGCCTTTCTTTGGGGTCTCATGCATCTCTTGTGACAGACATACACACATGAGAGCGTTAAAATAAGGAATCAGGATTGAATGTCACAGTCTTTTACATGTTAATTCAACTCAAGTGTTGCTAATTCGAAAACAGGTCAGGAGACAAAAGTAAGGCCCTTATATACAGCTGTGTGAAAGATAATGCATTCTGAATTGGTCATTCACTTCATAGAGTGATGTTGTAACAATACATTTTTGAGACATATTTCAAATTTGTTCATGCAAAATATTTCTGTATTTGATATAGAAATAATGTGTGCATATACATTTTTTTTAAATAAATAAAATGTATCATGATTTCTACAAAAATGTCTTATCATAAGACCTGTTCACAACAATAGCGAATTTGCAATCCCTGCATGAATAGCTCTATCGGAGAAGTATGTGCTGTATAATGCATAGTGAATAAAAGGCTTTTAGTGTCCTTAAGCTAAATACTTCAAAAAAAAAAAAACCATAAATAAGTAAAGAAGAATTATCTTCTACACCTGCATTTATGTTCCTCTTTATTTAACACTCTCACCTGACCCAGAAAAAGCAGAAGATGGAAAGATGTAGAGGTGAGCGTGTGAAAGTGAGAGAGATTGAGTGAGAAGGATCAGAATTATCCGTCATCTCTTTCCTGGTATGTAGATATAAACTCACTGAAAAAAAGAATCCGAGAGAGGAAAGCTAGAGGCAAAATGAAAGAACAGGCTGATGAAATGTTTAATGCACTACAAAAATAATTTTCTTAATCAGTTTTTTTTCCAGCAAAATCCATCTTTAAAACGAAATAAAATGCAAGATTATGCAAGACAATACGTCTTGATTCAGAGATATGATCTTGAATTAAATTTTTGTTCTAAGTTTTTTTTTTCTTGCTTTAAGCACAAACCTCGCTATTTTTTAGATGTATGCTTAAAACAAGTAGAAAACAATTTGCTGACTTCAAATTCAAGATGTGTTCTTTTAATTGCTTTGATGTTTTGTTATTTTTATGTTTTTTGAAGTGTCACTATGGATGGTGTGAAACACAGGAGGCAGGACCGATCTGGTGTTGAAACGCGTTAAAAAGGAAAAAGATTAAAGGAGAGAAGGAAACAAGCAGATCTCTGATTGCATTTCTCATTGGAATGCTTATTGAAAGATCTGCCGCAACCATCAGATTTACCAATATGATAACACTGAACAGGAAGAGGAGCTGCGCTTATCTGTGTCTGTTTTTTGACAACCTCATTTAAGACGAACCATCCCAGTGATATCAGAAGATAGTGAGATAAACACCTCAAGGTCTTCTAACACGTTTGCGTGTTTGAGTGTAGAGTGGAAGCTAATCAGGGTCATCAGACAATGCTATGTTGGATGCATGCATGGGGAAAAGGCTTTTTTGGTAACGAAAACTCAAAAAAAAGTTTGTTATGAATAGACTTGTCTAACATAATTTCACAGCATGCCAAATATAAGTTGATCACAAACATTACTAGCAACAGTGTTGTGGAAGCTAATGTATTGGCAAGCTTCAAGCTACTCATAACTTAAACCAGCGTTGTTACCTAATGTTAAACAAAGCTATTAAAATTTGGTTTTGGTAATTGAGATAACAGTGAAATAAAATAAAATATAAAACTTAAAAACAAATGACAGTTATAAATGTTGAAATGAAGTTGAAGTACTAAAATGACAAACTGAAAAAAAAGTATATAATAAAATAATACTGACTTAAAGGATTTAAATTGCAGTCAAGAAAAATTATAAAAAATTGCTAGCTACTTTGCAGCATAAACATTGCTCAAAACATTAAAGCTATATAGCCAGCTAAATTGAATTTATGCTACTCAATAGAAAGATTTAGCAGACCAACAATATGATGCAACTTAAAAAAAAAAATCTGCATTGTAGCAATTTTTGTGTGCTTTATTGCTGCTTGATGGGAATTACTACAAAAGCTACACTATTTTGAAAATAGCTTAGCTGCTAACGAACTGTCGACAATTTTAGCTAAATTACCAGGGTAGCTACTTATTTTACTACGTATTTTGTTTCTCCACAACACTGACAAGCTAGCATTGTTTTCCAAACATTGTTTCCCACACTTCATGTTTAACACCTGAAATGGAGTGCTACAGTTTGTTTAACTGTTTGCCAAGGCTAAGCCTGATTCTTCAAGCACATTAAGTGATATGAATCAATAATCTGAGGTGTTGTTTTTGGCTGTGTTCAAGACAAAATGAGAAAGGCCAGGGCTTACCAGACATACCATATATAATAGACTGTCACATCAAATCCTGATGTAAAATAAATAGGCCTAACTATAGTGTATTATGGGCTGTGATCTTGTGAAAACACATTCTGACATCTTTAATAAGCTCTTTAAACTAGAGCAAGGACTTTGGGTCATAGCACCAAACGAAGTCGTGGCCCGTTAATTATTACCATGTTTCTGCTGTTGGGTTGCTGTTTGTGAAAAGGGAGAAATTAAGAGTTTTCAGAAACAATTCACTGTAGGATCACATGGGTCAGGGTAACACGTGGTGCTCGATTTGTCATTGAGTGTGTGCCCGTGTCTGTGAGCGTGATCTATGACCCTCACTCACTGAAACTGTGGGCCAAAGCAAACAACGGCTCCCACCAATCCCTGAGGGGAGCCTCCCAACCGATTCACACACCTCCATCTCCACCTCTCTTTCTTCATCTGTGCCATTTTGCTTCTCTTTTTCCTATGTTCTATTAATTCATCACTGTTCTCCCCAATTCACTCTTTCTTTGGCTTATTTCTCATTTGCTTTATAAGTTCTCCTCACATGAGGAGCATTTCCCCGTAGGTCAATGATACTAAATAGCCTGCACAAACATTTTTATCACTTTGCAGTATATATAACTTTTATTTTATTTTATTCAATAGACACTATTCAATCAAAACATTTCACAGAAAGGCTGTTCAAAAATATAAAACAATAAATGTAATGTTCAAAATGAATACAAACAAAAAATCCTTTGACACTTTCTATTTGTCATATTTTGTGGAACATTAATACAGTGAACATCGGTGGTTATTCTGCTGGGGCACCTGTATTAACTTAAGGGAAACCGGGCACTTGGTTTGATATGTGACTTAAATGTCCAAAGTACATATTTTCTTATAAAAATCAGGCAGTGCATTTTTATTTTTGTGTGCAAAGTCATTCTAACTGTGAAAGTTTAAACATAGTGAAACGATTTACAATAAGAGCTTATTGTAAAAGTAGTATGATACTTTTATTTTTTAATTCATGGTACTTGGTGAACTTAGAGGTCAGATGTGCTTGTGTGGATGCCTCACGTATAGTTCAAAGGTCTTTAAATGCTTTGAAAGCCACTTTTCTAAACCTTTACATTTATTTACAGGCCCACTTAAAAAAAGAAAAATGAAGTTACTTGCCATATACATATGCCATATGAAATACATACAGAGTTCTGGCATGAAACTCTAGATCGTGCAGTCCGATAGGTCTAACTCAATCTGACCTAATGACATCATCACATGGCACAGCTGATTGGTTCTCTCCTGTATCGGTAGCCAATGATCTCGCTGCTCAACATTCAAATATATGACTAGTGATTGCCGTAGCAGTTGCAGCTTGCTTCAGAAACCCTCCACCTTTCCCAGCTCCACCTGTATAGATCTGCTACGACGTGATTCATGTATGCTATATGGGGGTTATTTCATGTATGTTATATTTGCAGCAGCAATATTTCTTACATGCTCACAGCAGCATGTTGTGGATGTATTGGCAGTAGCAAGTCTCTGTACTTGCTCTGCCGCAGCAGCATAGCAGATCTATTGCACCAAGACCAGATACATTAACATTGTCATGTACATTACCATGCCAATCCCTCCGTTGTCATGACAGAAATGTATTTAAAGTGTGGCTTAACTGTTCAAATACTACTTGGGGCCAAGTATATGTATATATATTGTGTTGCAGATTAAATGTGTCCCTCATGGTTTCTGACGTAGTAGGGTACCTCTACCATACACTCGGCAAGTTGTACGTTTGTCTGTTTGCCCTTATTTGTCATAAGACTTTGATGGACAGATGAGAGAGAAAAAATACATTTTATCTGTGTGGTTTGATTAAATCCTTTGCTTTAATCACCCCGTCCTGTCTTCCCAGAAGATAAGGATGATTGAATAATCCTCTGTCAGGGATGAGGGCTGTTAAAATCAATGCCTCACATGCTGAACGTGAGAGGAAAGTTTTCATTCAGTTAAAGTCACACACAGGTAAGGTCTCTCCCTCCATCATATTCGGTCCACCATCCTTCAACCGGTCACTCTAATCCATGCGATCTGTCAAGTGACTGCCCTTTAAAGCCATGAGATAAGACCTAATCTTCAAGTGATCATTTAGGCTGGACAGCTGAAGATAAAGCTCAATCTCCAAAGATAAAATTAAATGTTTGTGTAAAATGAAATTAAGTTGTCACTGCAGACAGTAGATACTAAAGTAGTACTAAAAACTAGTTGCTGCAGATGCCCTTCAAGTGTCTTTGCCAGTCACAAGCCAGTTAAAATTTGGTTTGTAACACAATGCGATCACATTCCCCCTAGTTTCAGATAGGGTTGGGTATCGTTTGTTTTTTTTTCGATACCGGTGCCAAATCAATACTTTTAAAACGGTTCCGGTGCCTGAACCGATACTTATTAAAAAAGAAATAAATAAAAATTCCCCCAAAAATGATGGATTGTCCATTAGCACTATAAACACATGATGTCTGTTTCATTCATACTGGATGCCAGAGGGCGCCCTCGCACAGAAAATCCACATATCCAGTCACAGAAGTAGCAGAACTCGTGACCCTCCAGGAAATACCTTATTTGGACAAAGGCATTGCTATTATAGCTGTAACTGAGTAAACAGAACATAAAAACGTTTTGAATTATAAAACAAAGACAATAAACACTCGACTGAGACTGAATATAGTTTATCTGTGTTATTCAAGCCATCTCTGGTATTTTCATAACAATTAAGTATATTTATAATCCATTGCTAATTGATGTATTCTTTTTAAAGTAGCCTATGGAACATATTTTTGACAAGAAGCCACATCAGATCACAAAAGGAAGCATTTGACTGGTGTTGTGGATTAAAAAGGTTATAATGTTCTCTTTTGTTGGACAACAGGTTTAGAAATGTGAATACAAGGGAAGTTTAGCTTTAGGCATTTTAATTTAAGCATGTTTAGCTTAGTTAACGGAAGGCTACCTGCTGCCATCAGAGCAAGTGTAATTACTGCATTCACGCGCTCCTCGGATGCTCTCATTTCCCGAGTTATGCTTTTAAGTCGGAATGTGAATACAACATGGACACTCGTTACTACAAAGATTTGTTGGATTTGTATTATTAGAGCTTTCCGACTTGAGTTAATGTGCATTTTCTCAGTCGGGAAATTATTTTTCACGTGCAGTGCCAGTGTTGATGCTTCTTACGTCTGTTTCGGAGAACCAGAGGACAAATATTTCAATCGATCGCTCTCAGGCATGGCACTGAAATGAGGCACCGAAATCTGCGTTCTGATTCGGTTCTAGTACATACCGGTTACATAGGTACCGGTGCCATATTGGTCCCGGGTTTCGGTACCCAGCCCTAGTTTCAGATCTAAAATGTTAAAGACAATGTGTTATATTGTGCCAGAACATAACTTGATATCAAAAATCCTGCTATTTTCTTTATAGAGATTGTTACTACAGTGCATTATTAGTGCTTGCAAAGACACGCCAGACATGGTTGACAACTTGTTGGAACATGGTGGACCTGCCCTTGTGCTTAATTAGAAACCTGAATGCCCACACAGGTAAATGAGATTTTATGTTGTCTGCGGCCCCATGCTAAATCTCTTTGTATAAGAGTGGTGTAGATTGTGTCTTCTGATAGAACGTTCATATACTGGTACTTTGCAGAGACGGGTGCTTCTCTATGGCTTGCACATTCCATTAGATTACCAAACTTCCCAGTGAAACATTCTGCCAAGCTTGACTGTTGGATCTTGTTATAAAATTATTATATTTTTTAAACATGCTTAAAAAAGCCTTTCCTGTCATGAATAAGTCCATTTCTGTTTATAAGACCAGTCAATCTACAACATAATATGTTTTAAGTAAAATTGGAGACGTTTTTATGTAATTTTGATCAAAAGGAAAATTAGGGAGTTTGGTGAGAAAATTATATACTATGTTTTATTATATATATTGTTCAACTTTGTGATTCTTTCCAAAGCAAAATTTCAGAAATTATCATTATTGCTATACAAACCACAAACAATAACCAAGTCAAAAAAGTAAGCTGAGGCTGCATTTATCCTATTTTAAAAGTTTTTTGTTACATCTATGTAGACATCATGTTCTTGCGGTTGTATTACAGATTATTTCGTTCATTTTTGAAAGACTTTGATGGCACTTTTCCATCCATTGGGCCTTGAGCAATCAGAAATTATGTCTTTCTAAAACGTGGTTACGTGGTCTGGTGTCTCTTTTCATTATGAAGTTGCAAATTTGACCTTGGGCTGCTAAGTGTAAGCATGTGCTTCAGACTTTTAGCACCGATCTGTTTCACAATAGAATGGGGAATTGTTAAGATTTGGAATTGCAATTGTGCTTGGCCAATCTTTGTTGTATATGCTTTGCCAACTATCTGCAATGAATTATTTCTTTCTCCAACATCTACCATTCTGCAGTTGATTCTCAAGTAGACCTTATCAGAGACAGAAGCAAATATGTTGTGTTACAGTAACATTGTGTCATTACATTCTTCAGAGGTTTCCTTCAACATCTGACGCAGTCCTCTATGGTCATCCAAAGGGACTGTGCTGTGAACTCCATGAACCATAACCTATAATGGTTATGATATCTAATATAGTGCCACATATACTGCACTCAGTTTCCAACAAATGGAACCAAGCTTGTTGGGGGAAGAGGAAAATAATGCATGACACCTCAGTATTGGTAATATATAAGACTCAGGGAGGCCCCACGAGAACGCTCTGAGAGCCAAAAATCCCCAAGAAATCCACCCTGTAAAAACAGGACTGTAACAATAATAATAACAAAGGACGTAGGAATGTAGCCAGGGCATTGAACCTCAGAGAAGAACTCCAGACTGGTCATATTCATGCAGCAGCACAGATGCCGTTTTATTGAGGAACTACTGTGACTTGGCAACACTTGTGGTGTTTGGATTAGTTGTATGTGAGTCCTTGTAGAGTTTGCAGATTTGGAGCTTGGCTATGCATCCAATAGAAAGCCTATGCCTATTATATTTAAAAAATCTTTTAAGGTGTTGATAAGCGTTCACGCTGCTTCTGTTATTTTGTTTTCATTATCTTTAATGTTCATAATCCACTGACAAGTCCATGTGTCCGTATGAATTCCAGAAACTACTGTGAGTAAAACAAATGGGCAATAAAACAATGTGACCAACAGTCCAGAGAAGCTCTGGCCTCCTAAGCTGAGCATTGTGGGTTCAAGTCTTATCTGGGATGAGTTGCTGTAGAGTTGTGCAGTTCAAGTACCCAGCTAACCCAACATTGTTTTAACCAATAGCATGTTTATAGCATATAATTTGACCATGGGCACATGAGCAATTAATCGCAACATGAAAATCTGATACCGGCATATCCCTAGGGCAGATGTGGAAGCTAGTTTTAAACAATCACTGGTAACACTTTAGAATAGGGAACACTTATTCACTATTAACTACGACTTTTCCCTCAATAAATTCCTAATTTGCTGCTTATTAATAGTTAGTAAGGTAGTTGTTAAGTTTAGGTATTGGGTAGGATTAGGGATGTAGAATAAGGTCATGTAGAATAAGGCATTAATATGTGCTTAATTACTACTAATAAATGGCTAAAATTCTAGTAATATGCATGCTAATAAGAAACTAGTTAAGAGGCCCTAAAATAAAGTGTTACCCAATCACTATTTTTGCAATTATATTTGGTGCTGCTTGTGGCAGAACTGACCCTTCAACATTTCCATGACCATATAAAAGGCACTTCTATTACAAAAATAAATAAAAAATTAAATTCTCGCTTGGAAAGTATTTTTTTTTTCCTGCATGGTTTGTGTGTTGCTTTTAATAAAAACATCTGCTAAATAAAATAAATGGACTCTTTCACTCTGTCCTTTTTAGAACTTAAGTCTACTGGAACTGCCCATCACTTTGCTTTTCTGCTCAACTCGACGGACTACAGAATCCTTCGTATGGATGAGGACCATGATCGCATGTACGTGGGCAGCAAGGACTACATCCTGTCACTAGACCTGAACGACATCAACAAAGAGCCCCTCATAGTAAGATTTCTCAGTTACACAATAGAGATTGCAACAAACCAAACTATAAGCAAGGCTTGGCAGCGGTAAACTTGAATCTGGTCAGTAGATTAGGATGACTGACATTCGTCTTTTTCCTCAGATTCATTGGCCTGTGACTCCTCAGAGGAGGACTGAGTGTGTCCTCTCAGGAAAAGACATCAATGTAAGAATCCGCCAAGAAAAAATGTGGATATTCTTTTCTGCTGTACTTATTTAATTATTTATTTATTTATCAAAGGTTTTTTTTTTTTTTAAGGAAATTAATACTTTAATTCAGGAAGAATGCATTAAATCGATCCAAAGTGACAAAGATACAAAATATTTATTTTAAACAAATGCTGTTCTTTTGATCTTTCTATTAATCACATTTTAAAATATATTAAAATAGAAAACAGTTATACTAAATTGTAATATTTTACAATATTAGTTTTAAAGAAAGCATAAGAGAACTCTTTCAAAAATATTTTCAAAAATGTTACCAACACCAATATTTTGAATAGTAGTATGTAATAATTTCTATTATTTTTTAAATATTCTTTGTTTATATTTTTATAGGTGCCATTTTTTCTCTTTTTTTCTCAGAATTTTAATATCGGTGGATCACTACTAATTACCACAATCTTTGTAAATCCTTAGCTGGTTATTCCAACGTGAGCATGTCAGTAGTCAATATCCATCTGAAAGTATAATTTCTCCATGACAGCATCGCTGATATCATTCTGTTCTGTGTCAACAGGGCGAGTGTGGTAATTTCATCCGTCTAATCGAGCCATGGAACAGGACTCACCTGTATGTGTGCGGAACGGGAGCTTACAACCCCATCTGTACCTATGTGGACAGAGGTCAAAGGGCACAGGTAAACTGTCATTCGCAGGTGACCTGCTACCATTTGCAGGTCAAGGGTTCAAACTGTTGGCTACCTTAGTCAAAAGGTATTATGTCATTAGAGAGGAATGTTTCTCCACCCTGGAACAAACAAGATAATCTTTACCACCTGCATGTCTTTTGACTCTGTTACTTCAAAATCTCTTCCTAGTGTTTAGAAGGATAATTGCATTTAAACATAGTCCTAATTTCACCTACCTTCTTTCCCATGACCATGTCCCATTATTAACCACTGTCCATAAAAACATCATTCAAAAAAGTCTGAGATCACATTGGAAATCTGGAAAGTTTTTTTTTTTAACTTGAAATTTTAAACTGGAAATAAAGATCTGAAAGAAAGAAAAATGGATAATAAAAAATTTAAAATTCTGTGCTATTTCTAGGTCAATTTTCAAATATAAGCAAATTTGTGACTGATCATGTGAACCTAATTTTTTTTCCACTCACATATTGATTCAATAATTAGCAGTTAATAAAACATTTTTTTTCAATTATTATTATAAAATGAGCATTTTCACTGGTCTCAGGCTTTTGGATTCTACTGCATTTTTTGTTCTTTTGTGGGGTTCTGCAATATGCATGTCTGTTTTTTGTTTTTTTCATATGCAGTGGGAATGTGCTAACAAGGCTTTTCAGCATGTGCATGTTTTAGACAACTTAATATAAACTCTTCTTTGTCCACTATGGATATACCAAACTGCAGCCATCTTTCTAGCATCTCAACATCTTCTTGTTTGGACACAGCCTTGAACGTTCTCTTGGGTCCTAGAAACAGGTCTTTATTGAGGCACACACCTTGTTTTATAGGGCATGCTCCAAGATCAGATGCCTCGTGCAGGAGGCCGAACCAGTCGAGCCGCAGATCCTAGTACCTCACCAGAACCATATGCACCCAAGGTGGGAAATTAACTCTTCAGTGGGATGAGGTCCTTTTTGTACTTTCTTGTGGCCTTTTTTTCCCCCTTAAGATGCACTTACAAGATATGTTTTTTTTTTTACTTAGAAGTTTAAGGAAAGGTTCTGTTCTCACACTATTTGGATTTTCAGCAGCTGGTTTCCTCTGCCGCTAAAGGCATTGAGAGAAACAGCAGAGGGACTGTTGTCTTTAGAGCTTGTCTTTCTCAAGTTTGCCTACACTTGTCCAGAGCCTGCCTTTGGCGCAGAAATCTAGCAGAACGTGCAAAGATTACTCCCACACCCAAACTCCATCATGTTTGAAAGTGGTTAGTCAGCAGAAAATTTATCCGTGGCTTATATTACATTTGTGGTGTGCGTGTAAAGCTTGGAAAGTAGAAAGGTTCCAAGAACTTTTTTGTATATTATCCAAAGCAAGTCATTGTTGAGACTTGAATTTGCTGAATTGCTGATACATTTTTTGCAACATGTTGTAGACTCTTTAGATGTGCTTCTACATCTCTGCTTAGATTTTAGTTAATGTGTTAATTCATGTTAGATGTTGTTGTGCATATTTGGTGCAAATCCAGGAGTCACCAAGCTTTTTAATAATACTGTTTTGCATCTGTTTAACTGTAGATGGAATGCAAACTGCATGGAGTGAAGTGGACTATTAGCTTAAAGAGATTTTGTTTTTCTAAAAACCAGCAATGCAATAGTTGTCACTAACCCAACAAAACCATATAGACTATTTTAGATTCATATGTTGAGAAGTTGATTGTGAGAAACGTCTCGGTTACGTATGGTACAGCACGAGAGCCCACGAAGAGCGTGCTTGACTTGTAGTTTTTACTGCTCTACGTAGAAGGTCATGAGCAGAACGATAGAACCGCTCGGCTCCGAAGCGAAAAGCTGAATATGCGCTGCATCTGCTGCCTACTTATACTCACGCTGTGATCAGCAGCAGCTGGATGCAATAATCGCATGCCAATGTGCATTGGCTCGTTTAGTTTGCACTCGAAGTAGATTGGTCTCTCTAAGCGAGATCCCAATTGGTCGGTCATCCGACGTGACGTCGGGAATGACCGACTGAAAGGGAACTGTTCATTTTCTTTGGCAACTACCAAGAACCTTGGAAACCTTGGATTATGGCATTAATTTCTTTTTTCTGGGCAGTTTTACACTAGCTCTCTTTTGTCAAATGGCAAGATATTGGTGTTGGCATTAGACAATATGTTAGACTCCAACATTTAAAAAACACAAACAATAGGTTGCCTAAAGATATTTCAATTATATTACAACCTCAGCTAGTTTTTGTTTTCATTTATCCCAGTGAACCTATGTGCATTTCACTTCCTGGTTATACCTCTTAAACACTGGAAACTTAAAGTATCCAAGTAAGCTGAGAATCAATACTGCTCATCTAATGTGATCTGTTGCGCTGTCATTAATGAAACCTTCATGCTCTCCCTGTTCCAGGAATACATTTTCCGACTGGAGCCTGGTAAAGTAGATTCTGGGAAGGGGAAATGCCCCTTTGACCCCAAACTAAACAGCGTCTCAGCTCTGATAAGTACGTACCGCTCATTGCCATCATACTACTTTTCAATACTTTTAGAAAATACACAAAACATAATTTATTTTGTTTCAGACTCATTTTTCTCAAGTTTATCTGTCTATCTCTCGTTATCTCCTTTACGCTTGCTCTGTTTTGGCAGATGGCCAGTTGTACGCTGGTGTCTACATCGATTTTATGGGAACAGACTCTGCCATCTTTCGCACGTTGGGAAAACACACGGCCATGAGGACCGACCAGTATAACTCCCGCTGGCTCCACGGTACGCACAAAATTTTGGAACCATGGCATACCATCAAGACAAAGTTCTTTGTTCAGTGGGGAAAGTGCCAGATATGAATATTCAACACTGACCCTTCATCCTACCTCCTTCAAACTAACCTCATATTTCATACACTTTTGCAAAATAATATCCCTCAAGCAATTACTGCCTAGTTAAGCTCAATCCTTGACCCTTTTTATAATCCCTGACTATTATAGCTGATTTCATTAGTTATTTTTTTGTATTTTCTGAAATGTATTTAACTATTATATTTATTTACCCTTAATTGTCACATTAAAGGCATGTTCATATTCTTTTGCAAACTAACAAAAATATTTTGTCTTTTTGTTTTATGCTTGCTTTATGCTTTATCTAACAGTTTTCATTAGCATTGTTCTTTGAGTTTTTAACCTGAGTTTCCCTTGTATTACACGTGACTTCTTTACTTTAGTTTTGCCTTTTTAATCATGAGTGTCCACTGATAACCATCACAAATTTCATACAGATGTCTTACATGTGGACTGTTCAGTGTAGTGAATGAGAGGATAGACTAACCGTGAGAGAGGTCATCAGACACTTTGAATTAGTTGCACTTTCTAGTGTTATTTAATATTATCCCTTTGCTCTCCTTTTTGTTTTCTCTTTGCTTTCTGCTACAACTGTAATTAATCTCTTTTGCTGTTTCCCTTCCTCTCTCTTTTTTCGTTTTCTTTTAGATCCAACCTTCGTCCACGCTCAGCTCATCCCTGATAGTGCAGAAAAGAATGATGACAAGCTGTATTTCTTCTTCCGTGAAAAGGCATCTGAGATGGGTCAGACTCCCATGGCTCAGTCTAGGATTGGCAGGATTTGTTTGGTGAGACATTTTCTTAACCTTTGTCTTATATTCGAGTAAAACATATCTACACATGCTAAAAGGCATAGTTCACTTATTCACCTTCATGTTGTTTTAAACCCGCATGACTTTCTTTTTCCATTATATACAAAATGGGAAATATCGAAGAATGTGCTTACATTTTCTCATGCAGTTACAAAGTATGAGAACTAGAGATTTTAAACTTTAAAAAGAGCTATTAAGTGGCCTGTACAACATGTCACATTTGCACAATAAGCAAGTACTTTTGTTTGAATAACACACTAAAATTTGAGTAGTTTTTCTTTGATAATCATCCCCTCTGGTGAGCTGTGAACTGCCTCATTCAAATCAATGAGTCATTGAGCTCGAGAACCAGATTAGTCTTCAAGAATGAATCAGTTGAACTGTTTTGTGAACTGATTCATTGAAAAGCTCTGACTCAAAAGTCAGAGCTTCATTCACAAGATGCCAAATAGAGGTAGGACGGATGTCAGGAATGTGTTGTCAGGTTTCGGTCTGTTTCTCACACAGAGCTATCATATGGTTTCAGAAGACCTGAAATATAGTCTCACAGACTTTTTATGTGCCTTTGCATCATTTTTGAAGCTTGAAAAAAGCTCCTGTCCCCTTTAATTGTCACTGTACAGCAAAGACAGACAAGTACATTCTTCAAAATATCTTAGTTTACGTTCCACAGAAAGAAGTAAGTCATATGAGTTTGGATGAATGACATGCGGGTGACTAAATCTTAACATAATCCCATTCATTGTTTTATAAGCACTGCAATATACTATACATTTTTCAATTATTGGGTGTTCCTATGCTGAACATGATACTGAAGAAATTATGTCCATGCAGGACTGAACTGTTGATTGACAGATCTTCGGGATCCATCATTGTCTAATGCCTCCTACATGAGCAACCGCTTGTTTCTTGGTTATTTTTTGCTGTTCTAATGTGAATCAAAGAAGCATGTTTGTAATGTGTGGGTAGCTGCTGGCGGCTGGTCACTGGGCATCGCTGCGTCTCATTATTGAAGTTGGCTGCTGTCCACAGCAGATGGGGCTGAGCAGTGCTCAAAGCCAATGTTTACAACCCAGTCACAGCCAGTTAATGCAAACCCACAGAAATAGCCTTGAGAGAGGGACAGATACTGATGTAAAGCAATGCCTTCATTTCACACATACAGAGTGTCAAGGTGTCCATCAAATCAAACTATACAGCTAGAATTTGTGTGGTGTCTAACAGTGAATCTTCATGGCTAACATGACCTCACTTCGTCTACAGAATGATGACGGAGGACACTGCTGTCTGGTGAATAAGTGGAGTACCTTCCTGAAGGCTCGGCTCATCTGCTCTGTGACTGGCTCTGATGGCATGGAGACACATTTCGATGAGCTCCGTAAGTCTCTCTGTTATCTGAGCTGTAAATTCTGTATAATTTCCTGTGATCTGATCATTTCTTGTATTGAATACTGACATTTGATCTAGATTAAATAACTTTAGACCAGGATGCTTTACAATATTAAGTCAGATTTACTTTTGTTAAGTCAAAAATAATACATTTTTTAAAGCCAATTTTGAATTGTCCTTTTTGACTGTTTGAATTGAATACAAAAGGACATTTTAAATTAAATACAAGCAGTCCAAGAGGACAATTCTATATAGTTGAATTACTGCTGTGGTACCATGGTAAAATACTGGCGTGATCAGATAAAACCATGGTACTTTTGAATATAATTTGAGTACATATATATACATATAATTTGAGTTTTTTTATATGGTAAATGTCCAAAATACCATGATATTACCATGGCAATACTAATGTACTGTTTGTTAACGTTTTGTAGGTGTAATACCATAGTAAGAATATAAAATATTTAAAAGTACCATGATTTTATCTGATGAAACCAATACTTTACCACGGTACCACCTCAGTATTTTTTGTAAGGGTCAGTATGTTGGCTATCAAAAAATACTGAGGTGGTACCGTGGTAAAGTATTGGTTTCATCAGATAAACCCATGGTACTTTTAAATATTTTAAATATACCATTGTACAATAATTTAGCATTTATGATTTTTAGAATACCATGCTAATATCATAGTACTTTTTTGTTACCTTTTTGTAAGTGTAATACCATGGTACTTTGATATATACCATGATACTTACCCTTACAAAAAGTACTGTGGCAGTACCATGGTAAAGTGTAGGCATCATCAGATAAAAGCATGGTACTTTTAAATATTTAAAATATACCATGGTACTATAATTTATTTATTTTTTATTTGGTACATGTCCAACCGTGGTAATACCATACTACTTTTTTGTCAGTGTACATAACAAAAAGTTAAAAAAGAAAAAAGTACAAAAAGAACTGTATTTTGGTGCTACCCCATGGCACTTCCAAGAATACCATGGCACTAGCAGGGTACACGGACAAAAATGTGGTATTGTCATAGTGCATGTCTAAGACAAACATGATAGTACAAAGTGCTGATTATTTGATAAATCTTTCCATCTAATTCAGATATCTTGGGGGCATTTTATGTTCTATTATTCTGTGGAGATTATAAAAAAATGAAATAAAACAGCTTTACCATTTGATTGACTCCATATATACAGTGAGGTATTCGCCCAAAGTACTTTATAGTCAGTTCTGTTCTGTTCATTTTCACAGTATACTCGCTGAAATAAGAGGCCTCTTATTTCAGGATAGGGCATGATATAGCTCATTTGTGGAAACCGCTCATGTCTGATGGTTCAATGGATATGTCTCTCCAGAGGGTATAACTTGGAAAAAGTAATTTCCTCTCTTTCCTGTATGTGGAGCGTGTAGCATTTGTGCTTAAGCGTAAAGTGCCACAAGGGCCTGTGAGGAATATATAGAGGCAAGCAGTTCGGAGTATGAAATTGAAATTCCTGTAGAGCTTAAAATGACAAATTGGGCTTTTAAAAAGTTGTACTACAACTGCCTGAAAATAAAAATAACTCTCTTTTTTGTGGTTTTACATTATGCTTCATACATGATTGTGCATTTATGTGCACATGTGTGAGGTAACCCATGCATGTAAGCTGCATCTTAACAGGCTTACACAAAATGAAGTCTTTCCCGGAGTGGGAGAGTTTGATTGACAGGACTGAATAGGATTGGCTGACAAACCAGCTGTAACAGCCTCTGCCACTCTTCAGAGGCAAATAAACGCAAGCGCATGAATGCTGCAGTTTTATTGCTTTTGCAATGTGCATAAATTGAGTAAGCGGTCGTTCTGTGTTTGCCTCATTTCACAGCTCCCGTAGCATAGCGCACAAGGTACCCTCAGGACTCCTTTCTCCGTCTCTGCCCTCTTTTTTTCACTTGGTTGGTCATTCAACCTCCCTCTGCCACTATGTTTGAGGAATGTACTTGTCAGTGGAGTTTTTGACTAGATGTTTTCCCTTTTCCTCAGAGGGGCAGTGAGGTTTTATGGGTTGTTTTTTGTGGCTTGGCATGAGCGAGATTCATTCGCTGCAGTGTGGGATTTTCCCTCAGCACTTGATTACTTAGTCCGTTTAGCCGTGACTATCCGTCTGAGATCATCTTCTTTCTGTTTTTGATGGGACATCTGTCTATGCTTTTACCGCTTGCCCTCCTTATTCCCTAAACCATCTGAGTCTCCTTTTGTTTTCTTTCCTTCTGCCCCCTTTTTAACCTTTTTTATGTACCTCTATCTCCCATCCCCCTTACACTGTCCTTCAAGTAAAACGGTGGCCCAATGGCCTTTTTTCATCTTTCTCATTTTGGCTAGCAGACTATCACTGGCCCTTTGTGGTTAATTTGTGTTGAAAGAAGCTGGAGAATTTTGGAGGCTGAGACAAAGACAGAGAGGAAAAGTAAGAGAGAAAGATTGTCCTCTCAATGCGATGGGTTTTGTATGATGTAACTGAACTGAGATAGATTTGATGACTTCCCACATACACTCGCAGACTTTTGAAGCTGCAGAAATGTTGGTGTCACTGGTGGTGCTAAACTGAGCTGCAAAAATAGTGAATGTTTTCAAACAGGTTTTCTTAAATAATCCACCTGTCTTCTATTGTTCCAAAAAAAAAAAAAAGATCCATCCCCATATTGGTTTAGCCATTGTTGCTATACCAGGCCGCTTAAACAAACAGAGCTCAAAATTGGAATAAGCGTGTCCCATAGTACATCGAAAACTATGGAGCCCTCTCTGGTGATGGAAAAATGGGAGGTAGGAGGAAAAATTATATTCCAATGCTTTTGTGTTCTCTCACACAAGAATTCCCTTGAAAAACGTTGCATTCGTTTGCATTTGCGGTCTCTCACAAAAGTATTGCATTTAACCAAGAAAGTTTGCGTTTGTTGCTAAAGCTTTTAACATGGTTTTGCTTCTCACTTTATATTATTTCCATCACAAAAAGTTTAGCGAGCAAACAGTTTCTCGGGGTAACGCAGCAGTTTTGTGAGAGAACACAAAAGTAATGTGATATAATTTTACCTCCCTTCTCATTTTTTCCCACCAACATGTCCCTTCAGGGGCTCCGTAGAAAACAGCATGCCAGAGAGGTGTCTGAATGGCATATGATTTCCAGTGAATTTTCAAAGTGTGCTAATCTTTCCCAAAACCCCTTGTGTAACAAGGGAGGAATTTGTGGCTTTTTCAGTGCAAAAGTAGTATAGAAAGCAATACCCAAAGCTGCCTTGACAGTTTGAAATGTAGAAATCTGTAGTGTCAGGACACAATCATATGATGTTATAATATAATATGTCCCATTACAATACTCATTGTATGTGCTTTCTTCTCACCATCAAAGTACACACTTAAGTATGTGGATTAGTTCATTTGTCTTCAAATCCAGGAACTAAAGTAATTTAATCTTCCTTTCAGGGGATGTGTACATCCAGAAAACCCAAGACACCAAGAATCCCGTCATCTACGGCGTCTTCTCCGTGTCTGGGTGCGTAAGTTCACGACGGTCTCTCCCCAAATACGAGATCCAATCCTCACTTCTCCTCGACGCCTCTTACTAATCAGGCCGCTTATCAGATTGGCAAGGGAGCTTGAATATATTTGCTTTCATATTCACACTCCAGTTGCCCACGGGGCAACACCCCCATTTTCTCCGCTGCTGAAGACTGTTTCTAACATACTGAATAGCAAGTGTTTGGCAGGCTTCACAGACAGTAGTACAAGTCCTCCAACAGCACAAAGCAAGGAGCCTTTCTGTGAATCTGATATGTGATATTCTCATAAGGACTTACCTACATAATACCACCGCTATCAGATGCCGTTAGGAGAGGATATTCGTACACGCTAAAATATTATACAACTGGCCTCAGAGGGATCTGTCAACATTTTAGATGAGGTTCACATGCTAATCATCCAGTGTAAATACACAAGGCTGTTTGTGTGTTAGAGCAATTCACAGTCTCGCTGTAGATTTCAGATAAAATCGGTGAAGCCCTCAGGCTCTGTCTGGGCTCTTTATACCCAAAAGCACCATTCTTGGTGATAATAGTGAAAACTCTCTCCATCAACTGCAAGTGATTTCACAGCTCTATCTGTCCCTCTGTCTCTTCTCTCTCTGTATTTGTATTCATGTTGTTTGTAAAACTGCCTTCTCTACTCATATTATGTCTGTTATAGTTGGGTCCAAAAGAGTAAGATCACTAGTGAAAATACTTTTGTTTTTTTCCATAACAAATTATATTGTCAGCAGCATATATATTTGAGTCTAAAATTTAACTGAGAAATTAGTATGAATTTATTAATTTCTTAGTATTTGGTTTGTCCCCCTTTTGTTTTAATTACATTCACTCAAGTTTGCATTTTGAACCTTTTTGTGCAAAGGAGTTCACATGCTTATTGTTACAAATTTCTTAATTTGATTAGTGACCTAGTAATAGTGCACAATCTTGTGTATTTCTTTTAGTCATTTTAGGGCATAACTTTTCTTTGTTTTAAATATTTAAAAAACCTGAAACCTTGTTTATTTCCAAGTTTTAATTAGATTTTGAATTGCATATTTTCAACATGTTCTGACATTTGGATCCCAGTTTGTTTCTGGCTGAAACAAATGTAGTCTACGGCTTTTAACCAGAAGGAATTAATTGGATTGTGACATTGCATACAATATTAAGCCAAATGGTTATTGTGGTCAGCAGATTTTCATAAAGACAACCATATTTTATTTCATGCACAGATTAATGTTGCACAGTAGGACAGGAAATGTGTATTTAAGAGAGTTAAATTTGATTTTGTGCGAATTTTAAAATAGTGTGCATACATTAGTGATGCGCGGATGAGTTAAAACGTCACCCGAATCCGCAGCTTCAAATAAATTATTAATATGCTGATTTATTATCAGTGCTGGAAACTGTTGTGCTGCTTAATATTTTTTTGGAACCTGTGATACTTTTTTGCAGGATTCTTTGATGAATAAAAAGTTAAAAAGAAGAGTATTTATTTAAAATAGAAATCTTTTCTAACAATATACACTGCTGTTCAAAAGTTTGGGGTCAGTAAATGTTTATTTTTTCTGTTTTTGAAAGAAATTAAAAGCAAGGATGTTAAATCGTTAAGAAGTGATAGCAAATATTTTTATTGTTATGAATGCTATTCTTTTTAACTTTTTATTCATCAAAGAATCCTGAAAAAAGTATTGAAGTTTCCAAAAAAGATTACAGTTTTTTTCTGTATTTTTGATCAAATAAATGCAGCCTTGATGAGCATAAGAGACTTCTTTAAAAAAACGTTACAAGTCTAACTGATCCCAAACTTTTGAACGGCAGTGTATGTATGTATGTGTGTGTGTGTGTGTGTGTGTATATATATATATATATATATATATATAAATAGA